>NC_041389.1:588056665-588078323 GCF_002162155.2 Triticum dicoccoides
CGTTTCGTCCGTTTTGCGGTACGCCACACCCCTCCCGATCAACAGGACCCCCGTTTCGACCGTAGGAGGTCCGTTTCCTCCGTTTTGCGGTACGCAAGGCCCCTCCCGATCAACAGGACCCTGTTTTGAACATGGCCGGTCGAACACAAGGCCGTTTCCTCCGTTGTGCGGTACGCCAGGCCTCGTTTCCATCGCTTGTTCCGTCCAAGACCTCCCAATGAACATAACCACACATTCTGTTTCGACCCAGCCGGTTGGCTCCCCATGAACACGACGACGACGATGTTTCTCTGTTCCGACCCAGCCATGTACGTATGCGCGAGTAGGCGTTCGAGACCCCGCCGTATTTTCTTTCTTGCACCCTGGCCGATGTACGTACGTTTACATGCTACGTGCGTGCCTCTACTACGACACATGCACGCCTCTACAACAACCAGTATGTACGTACACGTTCGCGACCAGAATGACAATGCTACGTACGCTTCGATCAGGTGGGTCCCGACTGTCAGGCACTTCCTTGTGTGCGAAAATGTAGCTGGTGGGTCCCAGCAGTCAGAGGGGCGAATCGTTTTTTTTGCCCGGACGCACTTCCTTGCGTGCGAAGGTGTAGCTGGTGGGTCCCAGCAGTCAGGGGGGAAACGTTTTTTTTTTGCGAAATACGGTGGCCCGTCCGGTGGGCCCCCGCCGTCAGGTGGAGGAATAATTATTTTCCGCGTAATAAGAAGGCACTTCCTTGCTGCGGCCGTGGACCCAGCTGTCAGCCTCTCCACATACAGTCCACGTCCGATGGAAATTGTTCCTTGACCATGTTGACCATGCCACGCCGAGAGCACCAGGGTGGTGGACGACGGCGAGGCCTAGGAAGGGGACGACGGGGAGCCGGGGAAGACGCGGCAGTGGAAGCCCACGCCGAGAGGAGTACGAGGGTTCACTGGTTCGGCTGTGGTGTGAGGCTGCCGTCGCCGCAGGGCCTGGCCAGCGGTGGGAATAGTAGGGGGCGGTGAGGCCTCTGCGGCAGCACATACGACCACGGGAGGCAGGAGCATGCGGCACGACCAGCGCTGCTTTGGGTTGCTGGAGCAAGAAGACCAGAGGTTGAAGAAGCACTACGGCCGTTGGATGGACATCGTACGGTCACTGGAGCTAGAATCGTTTATATTGACTAAGTTGACAAAGCCCTTCGTCCCCGTCAACGTAGTAGGCCCACAAGTCAGCCTCCCACCAAGGTGGGTCCCAGCTAGCCGGGGGGGGGTATTCATTTTTTTGTGCGTAATAAGGAGGCACTTCCGGTGGGTCCGAGCTGACAGTAGGGGGAATGTTTTTTTCGCGAAATACGGTGGCCCGTCGAGTGGGTCCTAGCAGTCAGGGGCAAACGTTTTTTTCGTGAAATACTTGTGGCCCGTCTGGTGGGTCCCTGTTGTCAGGTGGAGGAATAATTATTTTCCGTGTAATAAGGAGGCACTTCCTTGCGGCTGCCGTGGACCCAGCTGTCAGCCTCTCCACGTACAGTATTCTTCCGATGAAAGTCGGTCGTTGACCACATTGACCATGCCGCGCCGAGAGCACCACGACGGTGAATGACGACGCGGAGCCGGCGAAGACGCGGTAGTGGATGCCCACGCGGAGAGGAGTACGAGGGTTCACTGGTTCGGCTGCACTGCCGTCGCCGCAGAATAACAAGGGGTGTGGGTGAGTGGAGTGGAGGGATGGCCTGGCCAGCGGTGGGAGTAGTATGGGGGTGGTGAGGCCTCCGCGGCAGCACAGCCGACCACGGGAGGCAGGAGCAGGCGGCCCGACCGGCGCTGCTTTGGCGGCTGGAGCAAGAAGACCAGAGGTTGAAGAAGCACTACGGCCGTTGGATGGACATCGTACGGTCAGTCGAGCTAGAATCGTACATATTGACTAAGTTGACAAAGCCCTTCGTCCCTGTCAACTTAGTAGGCCCACTATACTGGGTCCCAGCTAGCAGGGGGAGTATTCTTTTTTCTGGGCGTAATAAGGAGGCACTTCCTTACGTGCGAAGATATAGCTGGTGGGTCCGAGCTGTCAGTGGCAGTAATGTTTTTTTCGCGAAATACAGAGGCCCTTTCGGTGGGTCCCAGATGTCAGGTGGAGGAATCATTATTTTGGCGTAATAAGGAGGCATTTCCTTGTGTGCGGTCGTGGACCCAGCTGTCAGCCTCTCCACGTACAGTCCACTTCCGATGAATGTCGTTCATTGACCACGTTGACCAGGCTGCGCCGAGAGCACCAGGGCACCGGATGACGGCGAGGCCTAGGAAGGGAACGACACAGAGCCAGGGAATACTCGACAGTTATTTCCCACGCGGAGGAGTACGTGGGTTTACTGGTTCGTCTGCCGTCGCCGGAGAATAACAGCATGTGTGTGACTAAGGGTGAGTAGACGGATAGCTAGGGCAGTGATGGGAGTACGGTGGGGCGATGAGGCCTGCGCGGCAGCACAGCCGGCCGCGGAGAGGAGGGAGCAGGCAGTCCCGCTGGCGCTTGTTTGAGCGGCTGGAGCAGGAAGAGCAGAGATTGAAGAAGCACAACGGCCGTTGGATGGACATCCAACAGTATACATGCCATCTGTGGAAAGCCTCAAATCTGTGGAAAACAGCATACAACCCATCTGCCATTATTTCAAATAGTTTACAGCACATTTGCTAATTCTTACGGGTTTTTTTGGAGCCCATATTCTTTTTGTTAGCATTACAGCCCATATTGTGGCTACGGTTAAAAAATTATACGAAATTTTGCATATGTCGGTGCGGTCTGAACTGTTTTTAATCCCAAAATTTCGACTCACATTCAGACTGATTTTAAAAATAAATGTATATCAATATAAAATCCAATAAATTGTCCACGCATAAAAATCAATGCAATTTAAAATCTCGAAATGAAAAAAAAGATATTTGAAACTAATTTTCGGTTTGATGTGTTTTAAAAATGTACAGCCCATTTCTCATTATTGATATGCCATTTTCTTGGCCAACCGAATGAAGCTCTCCTCGTCTAGCCCAACAGGCCTGATAAAGTGACTTACTTGACAAATCACAAAACAACTAGGCTAGCCATTTTCAAAAAGAAAAAACTACTGGGCTGGTCTGTGGTAAACATAAAAGAAAAGGCTGTCTAGACATGCCAGAGTGTCCCGCACAGCCCAGTTGACACACTGCTTCCGTCTCAAAAACATATTAGATAAATGCCACTCCAATTATGGCGATTCATAAAAATGCCACTGCAATTTCCAAACTTTGAAAAATGCCACTGCAATTTTTGCAAACTTTGAAAAACGCCACTGCAGTTTGCAAACTTTGAAAAACGCCACTCCAGACTTCAAAAAATGCCACTAGAAATGGCATGAAATGGCATTTTTCAAAGTTTGGAAATTGCAGTGGCATTTCTCGGAGGCATTTATCAAATTAACCCAAAACAAAAATAACTGGGCGAGCTGCTGGGTCCCTGGTGTTAGCCGCTCGTTGTGCAATTCTCTTGTTTATTGACTACGTTGACAATGGCATGGGACCCAGATGCCAGAAATCCACTACGAGGAGCCATTTTTTTATTGGCTTGAAATAAGGAGGCACTTGCTTGCGTACTGCCATGACCTTGGCGGGTCCCTGCTGTCATCCTCTCCACATACAATCATCTCCTGATTGTGTACGCATCAACTTGCTAGGTCCACAAGTCAGCCTCTAAACCCGTGGAGGACAAATACAACCCATTTAAAAAAATAACGGCCCATTCCATACGTTTAAACGGAAAGTTCAATATTCAGAGCAAAGTAACAGGTCTGATCCACATATAGAGTATTGAACTTCCACGTTGACAACCATCATAGCCAAGTTAACTATCTACTCCCACTAGACAAGTACTAACTTACTCTTAGCTAACTAGACGATGCCGGCGGTACACGCTAAACGCCGGCACCGGCGTCCTGCGCCTCGCCTCGGACTTGCCAAAGGTGTGATAGGGCGCGTTGCTCGCGCGTGTTGGCCCTTTCCATGTCGTCGTGGTCCACCGAAGCTTCGATTTCCAAGCGGGAAACCCACTTGACGAGCTGGTAGTAAAAATCAGCGTCGCGAACGCGTGCGTGCCCGACAGCCTCCAGGGCTATTTGTCGGGCGCCGGCCTCCACGTAGTCGGCCCAGTTGCGGGCGCTCTACTCGCGACTCAGAGCGTCGGTGCGCTGCTGCTCCATGTCCCGCTGGCGGCGCAAATCGGCGTTACACTGCTCCTCCGCCAGGCGGTCGCGCTCCAACAACTCCTGCTCCTCCGCCATGCGGTCGCGCTCCAACAACTCCTCGATCTGCGCATTGTTATCTAAAGACAGATAGAATGCCTCATCCCTCCGTCTGCCTTCCGGTGAAAAACCGAACACTAGTTCCGGCGGTGACAGCCTCCGGCGTCGCCTACCGCGGACGGGCGGGGGCATGGCGGACGTGGCGAGCGACGTCGGGCTGGTGGGGGCTTATGAGGATATGGCGAGTTGGGTCAGGGTGGCACTGGAGAATGCTGGGAAACAGTACTTATAGGGGGAAGGTAGCGCGATGGTCATCGGAATTCAATGCATAATGGCTTAGCGCGCCAGCTTGCCGTGGAAAACTAGGGAAACTGAAATTATGACTGTGCCGTCCCGTCCCGTCTGGTTTGCACGCCGGCATGGCGGTCAAACGAGTGCACTCGAATCATCTCCCTCCTTGTCAATAATGATTTCACGGATTTAAAAAGCCCACAACAATTAAAGCGTATCTTTTTTCGCATCGGTTAGCTGCCTTAATTACGACCGGCTACATGCAGGCACTCAGAATCGCTCGCAGGCAGTACGCGAAGCAGCATGCAACGAGCCGCAGCCGAGGGCACGCATGCAGCCACTTAGATCGCTGGAATTAATTAGGCTTAAACTTCAGCATGTCGTTAATTATTGCCATGCCTTGGTCTTGCTGCTTTGCTCACGGGACTAATAAACCCGGACGGAGGGAGTACCTTGGTTGGTGAGAGGTTTGAATTAAGCCCTGCAAACCGGAAAGGAGGTACTAGTACGTGCGTGATCCGCTATTTATTCGTGTAGGATCGAGTAGGTCGTTTCTTGAATTGAGCCCTGCAAACCGGAAAGGAAGTAGTACGTGCGTGATATGCTATTTATCCGTGTAGGATCGATAGTGTAGCTTGTCAGTTTCTTCAGAGGTAGGCTTTTTTATCCGTGTAGGATCGATAGTGTAGCTTGTCAGTTTCTTCAGAGGTAGGCATTTTTATTCAAAAAACAGCCACTTCGCATCTTGCGTCGCAAATAAAACTGCCAGGTGCGCATTTGTAGGCTAGCTAGTGATCGATCAGTAACTTGTAAACACTGAGCGAACTGAAATAAGTAACTGTTAATGCATCTCAATGATTCACAGATCATATACAAATATGTAGCTCCAAAAGCAAAGATCAGCAGTTCGGATCTTGCGTCGCAACTAAAACTAACTAGTACGATTCCCATACATAAGATCAACATGTTAATGCATCTCAATGATTCACAGATCATATACAAATTTGTAGCTCCAAAAGCAAAGATCTAGAAAAAACATCTATTCTTCCTACTAACATGGATGCTTCTCTTGGCCAACATTCAGTACAGACTGAAAGACAAATTTGTTTGTGAAGTCTACAATTCCTCTTGCAAATGTAAGTGGTTTCACCAACAACTGGAACCATGAGAATGAACCACACATGATGGAGGAACATCCACATCAATATGATTTGGTCTTCTCTCGATCACACCGCGAGACTATTTTCGGAATACAGACTTTAACTTAGGGAAAATGATGCCCATTGTATAATCAGACCAAAGCAATGAAGCACCAACAGTTGGCCAGTAAAGAGTACAATACTACTTTTCTGCAGTCCATGAAGTGAATATCCAATCTTTGTGTCCATTTTCAAATGGCACTGCATGCAGTGACTATACTATTCTCTTGTGCAGTTCAACCAAAATTGCAGACACTTTGTTTGTTTGCCAAATAGCAACGGGCAGACATCTCTGTCTGCACAAATATCAAGCAGCTAGTAAACATATACCACACCATGTTCGCAGTGATGGAAGAGGTGAAATCGATACAACCGAAATTGAGCATCCAATCATTGAATCCTGTCCTGCACCTCCAATGTAGGCCCACCCTGCCAATAAATTCACATGCAAACCACTAGTATTACTATCTAATGACAGTACAAAAAGAGTAGCAAGATAGTAGCAAACCATGTACCTTCGTAATGAACAGCTCATAGTACCACCAATTGGATATAAAGGTTTGGAAAAAAACATGCTCCTAATGTTGAACCAGTTGGACTTTTTGTGCAGCTCCACTAAAATCGAGCATCCCTATTTGCATAGATATTGACAGTGTGATTACTATAAAAGTGGCACTAGTTGAAGCATAGACTCACAAATATAAGCATTCCAATTTCTTAATGGGAAAAGGTAGCAAGACTATTTCTAACCACCTGTTTGAAGGAATAAATAAAGCAACAGCGGCTGATGTCAGGAAGGCATACATAGTTTTTTTCTGAAAAACTGAGCCATTCCTGACCTTTCCTCTTCTTTTAAGCAAATTTTGTGCAGTTCTACTGAAATAAAATGCCATCACCGCCTTGACAATTTAGTTACACAGTACAAAAGGAAATGACTTAACATTACATCATGATGTCGGGTATGTAGTAGACATGCATTAGAGACAAACATACAGACCTCCTCCGATAACATAATGAACATTAATTTTAACAAAGGTGTGACTAGCTTTACCGGGATAATTTGAGTGAACTCTACACCCTCTGTTCCTTAATATAAGACGTTTTCGCAGTTCAATTTAAAGTACCCAAACGTCTAGTATTTAGAAAAACAGGTAGTAGTTTTCTTGAGCACATATCTGGGAAAGCTTGCCACACTTTATTTATGTCCATACGCTAATGCAACACCATTCGAATACTACAAATATACACTAATCCAGTGGCTAGTGCAACAGTAGAGTAGTTAGTTTATTACAGGGTACAACACAATGGTTTTACTGAACAGATTTCAATAAACTCTAGCACTGGAAGCTTTCTATAAGAATTAACAATACAAAATGTAAAGGTAACAAGTTTCAGCATTGGTATACTAGCTGTGCATGAGCATTAAACCAAATACAAAAGTCTGAAGGTAACTAGCATTATTAACTAATGACAGTATAAAAAAATTGCAAACCATGTACCTCCAAGATAAATATCATTTCGAACTCGGGGGGACCTTAAAAATTGCTATCCCAATCTTGATAATCAATCAAACATAAAAACTTGATAGAACGAATCAAGAGAACAGCCGGAGGAGGAAGTGCCCACTCTTGACCTTTCCTCTTCTCTTCATAATTTTTTTTGCAGTTTAACCAAAATAAAATGACATCAGCGCCTTGGCATTTTGGTGACACTGTACAAAAAAATTAACTTATCTCATGAAAGTGAGGTATGTAATCTATAAGCATTAACAGTGCAAAAATCTGAAGGTAGTAACAAGTTTCATCGTTGGTATACTGGCTGTGCAACAACATTATAATGCCTTAACTAAAAAATCTTTAATACATCCACAATCAACAGCTAACCCTGAAATAATCCAGTGACATTAAATGGCATTGCTTAAATTTATCGGTGGCATTAGACTGAGAGCGGCACTAGTTAAATGTGGCTTCACTTTAGCAGTAGCATTGCTTGACTTGACTGCTGGCATTATACTAACAGCAAAAAAAGTGGCAATAAGAGCATGGGAGGCCCATTCGGACAGTGGGCGCACCAGTATGATGTACCTCCACGGACGTAGAGTGGTGAGGGAGGTATGGTTGCCCAGAGCAACAAATATCCAGGCAGCATATGTGGATTACATCCCATTTTTGTTCTCTTTAGCCACCTTTTTCCTATGTGAGGACAACAAACCGATCGGCCTGGTCATTCTCCATTGCGTTGTCATGCCTTTCTACCCTTCTTCAACCAAGAGACACGAGACTCGTTCCTTAGCTACTGATTTTTCCCCTTTTCAACCTAGATGCGGGTTCGATGCCTACTCTCTTGGACAGTACATTCTCCCTTCCTTTCCTTATTCAACCCAGACATGCATTAGTCTGCATGAAGTAGGGTTTCCTTTAATAGTGCAAATTATGGTTTTCGTCTGCATGGCCAGCAGAGCAGAGGATAGCAAATTGGGAAGATGGTGGAGTGGAAAAAGATCCACATGCAACGACGTGCCAGATGGGGCAATAGAACAAGGGTATGGTTCAAAAAGAGGTAGCATACCTGAGGGTCGGCAGGAAGTGGCTTCGCCCGTGGTCGTCGTCCTCCGCACACACTACGGCAGCGATCCCACGCGGGCGCTAGGTCTGAGAGGACGGCCTTGTCATCAGTGCCTGACCTCGCTCGCCGACGACGAGTGCGTCAACACTGCACGTCCTTTTCTTCCCCGGCGGATCTGTGACCACCGGTGAGGAGGGAGAGAGGGGCCGTCTTTTTTAGATCTGGAGAGAGTGTGGTAGTGTGAGAAGCAAGTGGGCAGCCCTTGGCAAGAAAGCGCTGAAGCTCCAACCTATATATCTTCTTTATACTACTAGTACTGGAGGTGGAGTAGTGGTAGAGTAGTTTATATTTTCTCTGCGTACAGTACCAGTTAGTCGTGCTTCAAAACTGAACGGCGCGCCAGTAAAAAAATAAAGGCCGATAACTAATGCGGCACCTCGGGGCAACGCGGCCAGATCGCATTTTGCACGAGAAATTACGCACCATGTCTCGTTGACATGTGGTCCCGTTCCACATATCAGTGAGACTACGACGAGTAGTAGGAGTATTCCCGAACCGACGTGTAGGTCGGGGCGCCCCTTCGTGAACCGTGGCAAACTGGCAACCGTCCATCGACTCTTCGCCTTTCCCTCTCGATTTGGAACTGCTGTCGCACGCTCTTCCTCTCCCTCCTCCATTTTCCTTCAGCCCTTCACCCTTTCTTCTGCCATTGTTCGATCGTCTTCTCCATGGAGGGAACAGGACCGAAACGACCCCGTTATTCTTGCCCTGATCTGAAAGATGACGTGGTGGAGGAACTCATTGATCGGTGCGACGTCATCACCTCGGCTAGCATGGCAGGTTCGTTCAAGCCCATTCTCGACTCAACTAATAACATCATTACAAGGAACCCAAGAGTCAAGGAGCGGTTTGATCTCCCCTATCTTCTTCGCCGTGACCCTGATGGCTGGCGCCGTCATGACGGAGGCCTCGCCCTGTGCAAGTTGATGCCGCTTGATAATGATATGTATGATGTTAAGATGCCATCGCTTGAGGGCAAGGCTTGGGCAGGCGCAAATGGAGATTGGGTTATTTACATTGGGTCCAACTGCGAGTGGGAACTTGTGAATGTGTACATTTGTGACCGGGTTCCACTTCCAAAAATCTCAGCAGACTGCCCAGAGGTTGAGCACACCGGTATTGTATGCACGTTCAAATACAATCATGGTGACTGTCTTCTACAGAAGATATCAATTTCTTGAGTCCCCAACCGCTCTTGGAATTACAACAACTATGAAGTTGTTGCTATCTTCGACAAGCTTGTTGCCGTCGTCAGTGGTTTGACTGGATGGATATTGCTCAAAAATCAGTTTCTGTACATGGATGAGTACTATGATGCAATTCAATACGAGGGCCTTGTGTTTGCTGCCACCACTCGTGGCACTGTTTTTGCATGGCATCCTCATTGTTTCGGTACGTTTGTCTTCCACCGTAATTATAATTGTTTCATCCACATGCATGCGGGTAGCAAGGCTGGTCATAGTGGGGAGTAACTTCGACTAGTAACAGGCATATGTTACTACTCCCTCCGTCTAGGTGAGTAAGTCATCTTAGGTTGTGCACCATGACCAAGGAGGAGGGGAAAACGAGAGAACTTAATATTCATTTGCTAATTAATAGCATTGCATGCAATGAACTAACCACTGCATGTCGTGTTTGGTAGTCTCAAGTAATTAAAAGCATGCACACCCCACATCTCTTATTGGTTGATATGTCAAGAAACAAGAAACGATGTAGAATTTAATGCATCGCGCCTAAGTGTTTTGGGATTATTTGGTTTTCGTAAGATGACTTACACACCTAGACGGAGGGAGTAGTTTATGTTACTACCTCCGTAGTGCATAGTATCTTAGATTAGTATCATAGGTGGTCTCATTTATTGCCATGCATGACACATAGTAGTATCACATTTATTATGTTACGGTATCTACCTATGTTACTATAACCATCTCTCTCTTCCTTAATTGCCTGCCACATAAGCATGTTTGCGAGTCCAAGTGCATGATACTACTTATGTTACCCCCACTATGGCCAGCCTTACTAATTAACCTTCTTCTTGTGTTTCCAAGGTCCTGTGAACATTCCACCACCTATACTTGAAGATTTTTATAACCAAGGGGGAGATGGTGATGGTGATGATCACGAGCATGAGGACGAGCAGCGCCCATATACTATTTGGTGCCTGGCAACTAATTCCGATGGATCACCTCTTCTCGTGTGTATACATCCCACTGATGATGTTACTACTAAGGAAGCAGGTGTAGTCTCCCATGGTCGCACTCTCCGGACCTATTCCAACACCCGTTGCATGGTATTCGGGATGGATACTAGTGTGCTAGCGCCAACTCCTTCTCCCTAGTACAGAATTGATAGTCTTGGAGAAAACTCGCTCTTCCTTGGACAAAACTATCAAATGATGGTGAAAGGCGTTCCAACTGCTGTTGACACAACATTACTACCATTTATGAGAAGCAACTGTGTCTATACCTCGGACATTTGGGTAGTTCCCTACCTTGGTACTGATATAGTAGGCCGCTTCAGCCTGGATGATCAGTCCTGCGTTGGTCTCCAGATCGACAATGGATGGCCCGTCCCAGAGAATCACTTGTGGTTCAAAGCAAGCGTTTCCAACGCCGAGGAATGGTTGAGTTGAAGTTCATTTCATTGCTTGTTATTTGTTGTGTGGTGAAAAATTTAGTATTTATAATGTATCCTCATTGTCGATGTGGGTTGATAACCTGTTGTATGTAATAAAATGATATCCCTGTGATAAACTTACTAAATTTATGAATGGCTTTTGAGTTGCTTCTGTGAGTGAGTGGTGCGACAAGGCAAAAAAATATTTTCCAAATACATAATTGTATGTGCATTGAAATAGGTTATCGGATGGGGCCAATCAACAATAGTAGTACACTATTTGTACTAGCTTCACATGCTTTGCGCGTCGTGTGGGTGTTTTTTACTGTAGCCATACTGTACTACGTAACCAGCAGCTCGAATCCTCGATACTAGTAGTACTATATAGAACTAACAAGTAGGAGTAGTAGGGTGGCATGGGCTAGAACAAGCATTCACGTCCAGGAGTATGACACACGCCACCAACACGACTTCCATCTGACATCATATTTCTTGGAGTCCGTGCTAGAGCAATCTCTTCAACCTCATCGTTTCTCTAACTCAGCCATCGCGCGACGGGCGAGGTGGGGGTTTGCCGATAGTCGGTTTCCTTAACTGCGGTCCCACTTGTAAGGCCAATTGCAACGCACGACCCCAAACGGACCTCCATTTTGCACGAACTCCAACGATAATTTTGACTAGAAAAGCAAGACCAAAGAAAACAAGAACCACAAGAATACATTTTACTACTCCTGTAAGTTGGATTAGTGCCTTCTCGATGCATTCGTTATTGATCTGCGGAGGATCGATCTTGCGTGCTTCTTTCTTCTTCGAGTGTAAAGAAGTAGACATTGCTTCCTCGCATCTAGTCTCATGTCTAGCCTCTATTCTAGTACTCCCTCCGGTCCATTTTTCTCTGCGTCTAAGCAGCAACACGCATACCAAGTAGGAGTATCAACAAGTGCACTAATTTCATCCATAGCCTCTGTGCTAGCTAAAAGTGATAGAACATCTACTAAATTGCGCTCTATCAATATATGGATGTACTCTTCTTCCCAATACAAAAACTTGCATCCATTCTACTCCCTCCGTTGCACAATACATGCCTTCTATTTGTCAAAATATATATGTATCTAGACATGTTTTAGTATATAGGCACATCCATTTTTGGACAAATGGAAGTCAAGTATTTTGGAATGGAGGGAGTACACAATAAATTTTTTAAGTTAGCACAACTAGTCTAATCCGAGAGCACAACCGAAGATTTGGTCGGGTTCTTTCTCGTTTTGCCGACACGTGGGACATCCAGCATCCAGGTCGTGTCATGAAAGAAAATAGAGTGGTAGTTTATAAGTTGAAGCCACGAGATGTGCATCTTGGGTTAAACTGTAAATAGAATCTTACCACTCTTGAGTAACTCCAAAAGCGGCCACCTAAGATCTTTCTTGGATTTGTTTTTCCTCACCAGCACGTCGAGGTGAAAGATTTGCAGGTTCAGTGGGTCCGCTTGCGTTTTCACTGACATGTGGGACCGCATGTGAGCAAACAGACGATGGGCTCCGCGCTTCTGCTGGTTGGCTGAGAAGAGATATAGAGGAGTGCTAAGCACGGACTGCAGGAAATTTGTTCTACGTACCGTACCTCGATATCGGCTCGATATAGTGGGATGACATGGGCCATAACTAGCATTCACGTCTAGCACTACGGCACACGCCACCCACACGAGTCCCATTCGACACCAATTTTCTTGGAGTCTGTGCTACAGCCATCTCTTCTCCCTCCTGTTTTCTCAGCCATCGCGCGGTGGGTGGGGTGGGGGTTTGCCGATAGTCGGTTTGCTCAATTACGGTCCCACTTGTAAGTGAAAATGCAACACCGCACGCATTCCCGCTTGAGTGGCGTGCCGGACCAACCGTGTGGGGGTGCGACGCGAACACGACAGGCTTTTCCTTTTGAACTCGTAACTTGTAAAATTTGGTTCTGCTCCATGGCGCGATCTGTAGATAGAAAATGACGATTTTTCCTAGAGTAATTAGAAGTTTGGTTCTGGCGCCGTTCATGCATGGAGTACGTACGAAAATTATGAAGTTGATGCAAAAGGTAAGATAATTACTGTAGTATCATATACTACTACATGGATTTGACAGAAAGATAAAAATACATACGGATCCATCAACGACATCCTCACGCCCTAGTGCGCCGGGTCACCAACCGGCGTGTGAGGAGCAGCGGCGTTGGCGGCGAGCTCAACGTGCTTCTGAACAGTGCGTCCAAGGTTGCCCTGCGGTCCAAGAAGGCCAGCGTCCTATCGTCCTCCTCTTGCATGCACGTAGATGTGGGTGATTATGTCCATGGTGTCTTGCTGCGCCAGGCGCTGCGCGGCGAGCGCGACCTCAAGGTGGACATTCTCCCGCGCGACGGCGGGCAGTCGCAGGGCCACCAGTGCGTCAAAGAGGTTGTCACCATAGTGGCCATTGAGGGTGGCGGGCATCGAAGAGCCTGGGCGCGTCGGCTGAAGGCTTACGTCAAAGTCGTCCGCGAGCTTCTTGACGACGGTGAACTTGTCGAGGAAACCGACGAGGACCTCGTCGAACAAGGAGACGAAGTTGTCGTCCAAGAGCCCCCTCGCCCTGCCGGCCTCAAGCAATACTACTTGGAGATGTTCCTCGTTGCCGGGCCGCAGGCCGGCGTCGTGGACCATCTGGCACAGTCGGCTGATGCTCGCGCTCATCGCCTCCATGGGTCTAGCTTAGCTTCTACTAGTCAACTGATCTTGCGATTCGAGTGATCACTCTTGCCCTTGGTTAGCATGCATAGGTGTGTAGGATTTCATACTACTCCTCGGCCCTCTACTGCACCTGCCTTTGGCTGTATGATAGGTGGGCCAGCCACCCCCTGGGCCCACGTGTCATTCACCCAAAGGCAGTTGTCATAAGTCAATGAAGCTGCGCCCCCCTCCGTGTCGGTGCAGTATAGTCATCTCACCGGACCTCTAGTTGGGGCCAAACGAGAGAAGTTTGATGTTTACTGGTTTATTGGTCCCCTTTGCATTTTGCGCCAAGTTTTGACCTTTGATTTAACTAATAAAATATTAATGCATGTAAACAAAAATGTTGTGTAAGTCACATTACGAAAACCAAATAATCCCAAAACACTTAGGCACGGTGCATTAACTCCCTCCTTGTTTCTTATTTTGTGACATATCAACCAATGAGAGATGTGGGCCGTGCATGCTTTCAATGACTTGAGACTACCAAACATGACATGCAGTGTTTAGTTCATTGCATCATTGCATGTAATCCTATTAAGACTCTAGTTAGCAAGAAAACATTAAGTTCTCTCGCCGATAGGAATAAAACACCATGTATTTATTTAGAGAGGGAGTAGTACATTTTTTGTGACATGCATCACTAGATATTGCTAGTGAAATACTAAAATCCAGATGGACGTGGTAGTACTCCTAAATCAAGACAGTGGTGCTATTAGTACTAGTAGTAGTACTACCAATGTAATACTCCTAGCAGTACTAGCACTGTACTAACCCGTTGGTCAAATTATTACGTGCTACTCCTCACAGTGAAGTGACAAGACCCTGCGCCGGAGATGACACCTGAGTATAGGCGCCGTGTTCGGCATACCATAGTCAGCCTCACCGTCTGCAGTCACTATCATCATGGCTGCAGAGCTAGCCTGCTTACAACTAGCCCTGTTCGACATAATTTCTCGTGCGTAGATGCCCGTGCATTGCACGGAACACCAAGATTGGGGGTGGACTGCTCCGGCAGCGGCCATTGCGCCAGATTTTTCCACGGCCTTCTAGATGTGGTGGGGAGGAGATAAGGTTGATTGTGAGAGACAAGGAGTTGTTTGTAAATAGGGAACAAGTGCGGGCATCTTTTTGCAAAAATGGAGAAGCTTGTTTTATATGCGTCAGATCTAGATCCGACGGCTACTGGTGAAAGATGGGAGGCACAACATCATCACCAACTCATGACCTGTTTGATTCGCAGGATTTTAAAAACGCAGGAATAGGACACGACAATATTACAAGTTTCAAACTGATATTACAAATGTTAGGAGTAATGTTGCACCTAGGAAGAGGGAATTACTAGGAAGTTCACGTAAGAACTTTCGTTACTTTAGGTGGATGCAGCATTATCGTACAAACTAAAATCCACCGCCCTGACAAGTCACTAATGGGAAAATAAGTTTTCGAGTCTCTGGCCACTTGATGTTTCAAAAACAAATTCAGCTTCTGCGGAGACTTTGTCATTTAGGCTTAGACGCTTGCGGTGATCAGCATGCCATTCATTGTTGCGCCAGAGAACGCCAAACCTCATTACCTTAAGCACACTTGCCTCCCGAACAAAGAACCTGGCCAATTTAATCTCAGATGTGCTGCCTCGGTAGTCGATCAAATCAATTTCTGTAAGATGGAGATCAAGGCATTCGATGAGATTGTTATAGTGCAACACATTTTTCACTTTCGAGTCTTTTTTTATCTGCAAAAGAAGAGAAAATATTAGAGCAGCTGGCTGCATAAGATTGTCGTGTCATCAAGAGGTACCAACATCATTTTCTCATACGATAGGGTTGGCTGGCTAGTGATATTTTTCACTCTCTCTCTCTCTCTCTCCCTCTCTCTCTCTCTCTGTTTCTGTTTCCTCTCATTTAACTAGGAGCACGTGAAGAGCTTGGGCATTTGTTGCCTTCCACTATGTGGCCGATGCCATATTTCGCAAAAGTATGCCACATAATACGCATCGATGTCAAATCAAAAGATTTTGGCACCACTCTCGCGATGTGAGAGAGTTGACACCGCTGTGCACACCGACCCACATGTATAAAAAATCAATCAAACCAACTACACCAGCCTCTCACTCTCCCAAACAAGTGTTTTTTATTGCCTCAGTCCTCTCTCTCTCCCACGCAGTGTTTTTTCATTGCGTGAGTTAATTTGGCACCGGAGCAAAGTAGGTGCTCTAGATTGGGGCACCAGGTGAGCAATGGAGGGGCATCGATGCCAAATGCATCACAAGTGAATTTGGCACATGTTTTGGCCTACATAGCCCACTTTTGTACTCCCTCCGTCCCAAAATTCTTGTCTTCAATTTTTCTAAATACGGATGTATCTAGTTACATTTTAGTGTTAGATACATCCGTATCTAAACAAATGTAAGACAAGAATTTTGGGACGGAGGGAATACTACCTCGTATTTAGTATAAAATTTTGACCATAGATTTACCTAAGAAAATGCCAATGCATGTCACTAAAAATTACACCATTTGAAATTATGTTCAAATACGAATCCAACGATATAGTTCTTAGTGACATGCCTTAACATTTTGTCAGTTAAATCTATGGTCAAATTTTGATACTACAAAATTGGAAGAGTAAACCAGGACGGAGGTAGTACTTGCCCTTAGGGTAACCATAGAGTTACTGGAGTAGTCTAAGTTACTTTCCACTATGACTAGCCTAGGCTACTATAGTAGTACAACATAAAAATGATGCAGGTGATCACGTGAGAAAAAATACTAAAAACATTTCTTTCAGTGCAGTGCGTAGACGTAGTTTTGAACACTACACTTGTCATCGTAATTTGGGAAAATTACGAAAAAATTGAGCTACGTTGTGATTACCAATTACTAATAGGAAAGAAGTTTCACCTCGATGAGTAGCTTCTCCGTGCATGGAAAGCATGTAAGGAATCCAACAACTTGATCCAGATTGGGGCCGATAGATTTTAGTGCTAAGATCTTCACTGTGCGCATGGACTGGGTCAAGCTTGTGGGAATCATTTTCTAGAAGACGGTTGTAAATACATCAAGAAGAAATTTAAAAATGTGAATTTCAAGAAGACGGAGAAGAAGATGAGTGTTGTACCTGAACAATTACGGATCCAATAAAGAGTTCAGATAATTTGGCAGACGAGTACACCAATGCTGTCAATTTCGGCGTGTCAATGACCCTGATTTTTGTTGGACCTTCTAGATCCGATACAAGCAATCTCTCAAGCAAAGGCGCATTCTCAATGACCATAACGTGGATCAGCTGGAGTGATCTCTTCCCAATTGATGTCTTGTTGCGGGGCCAGCAAGACACATAAATCCATCGGAGATTCGTCAAGGCGATGTGGAGGCTAATGAACCCGTGGATCTGCTCAAGACGAAGGTACTCGAGCGCAGTACAGCTGCGGAGCAGGTGCTCCATAGCCTTCTTCGAGATGACAACGTCGAAGAGGTCGAGCTGCTTGAGTTGAGGGAGAAGAAGGGCAGGCGCGGCATTAATCTGGGAAGATAGCAGGAGCTGAAGCTAGCGCGGCGCAGCATTGGCGTGAGACGGAGCGCGGACGACGGCAGAGAGCGACATCATCCAGCTTCAAAGCTGAGCTCCTCGAGCAGATCTAGGGCGGGGGATAAGAACCACTCGTCGAACTTGGGTTGGACCTTGCAGTTGGTACTGAACATGCGGATGTCAAGGCGTTTGGCTGGCCCAGGGTGCGATGAAAGGATCTTGGAGACTGCGGCCATGCGTTTGCAATCCCCGTCGCAGAGGCAGCTGTCGACAGTGAGGTTGAGGGGGACGCAGCTTCAGAGGGGGCGCCACCACCGGGAGAGCAGGGCGGTCCGCACCGCAGATTTGGTGGGAAGGAGGCCGATGATGACAAGCAGCATGTCGTCAGGGAGGCTGCTGATGAAGTCCAGGCTCGCCGGATGGGGTTTTGGCTCGAGCGGCCTCCGCTTGTTGGCTGCCTCGCTGTCCATCTCAACCAGCGATGACGCCGATGTACATGTGTGCTGGTGTGTGTTGTGTGCTGGGTGTGCACGAGTGTGCCCTTCTATGCATGCCGCCGCGCAGTGGTGAATTGTGCGTGAGTGCGTCCTTCGCGCGCAAGAAGTTTATCCTCAATGCTCCCTCAATTTACTAGCGTGCGGGGTGCTACCCCGAGTGGTTTCAACTTTGTTTCCTTCACCGCGTGTCAGATGGGACTCTAGTTTACTTATTTTCACCCACTGCCACATGGGCCAGCACACCAAGATACAGAACACGAGCTGACAACGCAGCATGTGGATTGGTTGACCGGTCAACTAAACAATATACAGAGCTATACACTGACACAGTGAGCGTATAATCCATCGGTATAGAGAGTTCGAGTGAGAGGGGAGGCCCGTGAGAGATAGCAGAGAGAGAGAAAGAGCTACTCCCTCCGTTCGATAATGTAGTTACAACATTTTTTTAAAGTCAAACTTTTGAAACTTTGACCAAGTTTATAAATAAATTACTTATATTGGCAATACCAAAGATAAATGATAGTATGAAGTAAGTACATGTTGTGATGAATCTAATGATCGTTCCAGATGTAAATGTTTTTCTCCACATATACCTAGTCAAACTTTTCTAAGGTTTGACTTTTCAAAACATCCATATGCTTATGGACGTGACAGAGTCCCTGACGAGAGAGAGAGAGAGGAGAGTGAAAAAAGTGTGTGTGCGTGTGTGAAAGAGACATGGACAACACACGATAAAAGTGGTGAAAAAGCGTGTGTGTCTTATGCAAACATATCACACATGCATCTTCGACAATGGAGGCAAGGTGAGGAGATAGTGTGTGGTTGTTTGGAACCGAGAGAGGAAGACCCCTAGCACGTGGCCAAGATGGGTCTGACAAACAAGGGAGAGAGGTCGAGAGAGACGTACGGAGAAAATGCAGACATGGGGAGGAGAGAGTGTATGTTTGTCATAGAGACATCCCCTTGTGACACCCCCGATTCAATCGTACACTAATCATACACGCAAACGTGTACGATCAAGATCAGGGACTCACGGGAAGATATCACAACACAACTCTAAAAATAAAATAAGTCATACAAGCATCACAATACAAGCCAGGGGCCTCGAGTGCTCGATCATAGACAAGTCAGCGGAAGCAACAATATCTGAGTACAGACATAAGTTAAACAAGTTTGCCTTAAGAAGGCTAGCACAAACTGGGATACGGATCGAAAGAGGTGCATGCCTCCTGCCTGGGATCCTCCTAAACTACTCCTGGTCATCGTCAGCGGGCTGCACGTAGTAGTAGGCACCTCCAGTGTAATAAGAGTCGTCGACGACGGTGGCGTCTAGCTCCTGGGCTCCGGCATCTGGTTGCGACAACCAGGTAGAAGGGAAAGGGGGAAAAGAGGGAGAAAAGCAACCGTGAGTACTCATCCAAAGTACTCGCGAGCAAGGAGCTACACTACATATGCATGGGTATATGTGTAAAGGGCCATATCAGTGGACTGAACTAAAGAATGCCAGAATAAGAGGGGGATAACTAATCCTGTCGAAGACTATGCTTCTGGCAGCCTCCGTCTTGCAGCATGTAGAAGAGAGTAGACTGAAGTCCTCCAAGTAGCATCGCATAGCATAATCCTACCCGGCGATCCCCTCCTCGTCGCCCTGTTAGAGAGCGATCACCGGGTTGTATCTGGCACTTGGAAGGGTGTGTTTTATTAAGTATCCGGTTCTAGTTGTCATAAGGTCAAGGTAAAACTCCAAGTCGTCCTGTTACCGAAGATCACGGGTATTCGAATAGATTAACTTCCCTGCAGGGGTGCACCACATAACCCAACACGCTCGATCCCATTTGGCCGGACAAACTTTCCTGGGTCATGACCGGCCTCGGAAGATCAACACGTCGCAGCCCCACCTAGGCACAACAGAGAGGTCAGCACGCCGGTCTAAACCTAAGCGCACAGGGGTCTAGGCCCATCGCCCTTAGCACACCTGCACATTGCGTACGCGGCCGGAAGCAGAACTAGCCCCCTTAATACAAGAGCAGGCTTATGTTCCAATCCGGCGCGCACCGCTCAGTCGCTGACGTCACGAAGGCTTCGGCTGATACCACGACGCCGAGTGCCCATAACTGTTCCCGCGTAGTTGGTTAGTGCGTAGACCAAATGGCCAGACTCAGATCAAATACCAAGATCTCGTTAAGCGTGTTAAGTATCCGCGAACGCCGACCAGGGCCAGGCCCACCTCTCTCCTAGGTGGTCTCAACCTGCCCTGCTGCTCCGCCACAAAGTAACAGTCGGGGGCCGTCGGGAACCCAGGCCCACCTCTACCGGTATGGAGCCACCTGCCCTTTCAGCCCCCTCATCAGAATCACTTGCGGGTACTCAACGAGCTGACCCGACTTTAGTCACCACATGTGTCGTGTATAAAGTATATAGTATATACCCGTGATCATCTCCCTAGTGATCACGGCCCGATAGTATAGCATGGCAGACGGACAAGAATGTAGGGCCACTGATGAAACACTAGCATCCTATACTAAGCAGTAGCATAGCAGGTAAGGGGAACAACTGTAGCAACAATGACAGGTTATGCATCAGAATAGGATTAACCGAAAGCAGTAACATGCTACACTACTCTAATGCAAGCAGTATAGAGAAGAGTAGGCGATATCTGGTGATCAAAGGGGGGGCTTGCCTGGTTGCTCTAGCAAGAGAGAGGGGTCATCAGCACCGCAGTCGTACTGGGTAGCAGCGGCGTCGGTCTCGGTGTCTAGCGGAAGAAGAGGGGGAAGAAACAGTAAATACAATGCAAACAGATGCATAACGATGCATCACAAAGCAATGTGTGATGCTAGGCGTGCCCTAATGCGGTATGAGGTGATACCGGTGATGGGGGGAAACATCCGGGAAAGTATCCCCGGTGTTTCGTGTTTTCGGGCAGAGGAGCCGGAGGGGAAAAATTGCGAGTTCGATAGGTTAGGGATGCGTGGCAGACGAACGGGTTGCGTATCCGGATTCGTCTCGTCGTTCTGAGTAACTTTCATGTACAAAATATTTTCATCCGAGTTACGGACTATTTAATATTAATTTTAAAAGGTTTAATCAATTTTATAGAATTAAAAGATTATTTTAATACGAAATTGCATTTATGACGTCAGCATGACATCAGCAGTCAACTCTCGTTGTTGACTGGTCAAGCTGACACATGGGTCCCACTGGTCATAGACTCAGGTTAACTAAACCGGGTTAATTAGACTAACTAAGTGATTAGGCTAATTTATATTAATTAGATTAGTGAAACAGGACTAATTAACTCATTAATTAATTAATTAATTAATTAATCCTAACATTGTTTCATTCTTTTTATTCTCCTTTTTTTAAAACGTTCCAGGGGCTGGGCCCCGTTTGGCAGTGGCCCAGAGGCCTAACGGGCACTAGGCGTTAGCGGTTACGGTTTGCAAGCGCTAACGGCGCCCGACCAGGCAAGGGTCAAGCGGCGCAGATGGGCGCCGGCGTCAGGCGATGACCGGGGCCGCGGCGAGGCTGGCCAGGAACGGCACCGGCGAGGCCAGTCGAGTGGCGTACTGCCGCAGAGGACGGCGGGGGTCGCACGAGATGGCGGTGGAGGCGGTTGCGGCCAGAGACGGCGCAGAAGTGGCGTGGTAGTGAGCGCGGTCATCCGGCACGGCACAGGAGTAGAACGCCGGTGCCGGAGGAAGGCAACAGCAGTGGAATAGTGGGCCGGCGGTAGGGGGCGGAGGCACGCCAGGAGCTGCGGCGAGGCGCAGCTCGCGAGCAGCCAAGCGGTGATGGCCGGTGAGGCGCGCACCGCAAGCAAGGGCACAGCACGGGCGGGGCCGCGAGGAGGAGGCCACGATGTGAGCACGTGCGTGCGAGGGGGAGAGGAGGAGGGGGAGCTCAC
>NC_041389.1:588078702-588082718 GCF_002162155.2 Triticum dicoccoides
GGGGGGGAGAGGGAGAGATGAGGGAGTGGGGGAGTGGGGGAGTGGGGCGCGTGGGGGGTGGGGGGTTAGGGTTCGGTCGCCCCAGGGGGTTGTAGGGGTTCGGCGGGCCGGGGGAGGGAGCTGGGCTGGCTGGGTGCGCGACCAGTCGGGCCGTGGCCTAGTTGGGCCAGGGGGTGCCCCTTTTTCTGTAGTTATTTTATTTATTTTCTATTTTCTGTCTTACTTTAGTTCCTCTTTTATTTTAGTTTTGCAAGCTATAAAAGTAGTCCCTAATTTAGTGTTAGTAAATAGGCTACTGCAACATAAGTTTGGGCAACTCAATAAAACAGTTTAATATTTTATTTTTGTAAAAGGAATTCAACTAATGGGTTTTGCTACTGTTAAAATATTTTTAGAGTATTAAACCTTTTCTAAAAGTGTGGTTTCTCCACCATACTTACCTATGCATTATCTGGCTCACCCCGAACATTTTAGTTTTAATATTTGAAAACTTTTATTGTTTGCTTGATTTTGAATTTGAATTTGAATCGGTTTCGAACTAACGCGAGATTAGCAACAGTAATCGAGGTGACGTGGAATCGTTAGTAGATGGTTACTGTAGCTTAATTATCCGGGCGTCACACCCCTGGAGATCGTGATGGGACTACATGGGTGGGAGATCGAGTGACAAGGTGTGTGCGCGATAGAAGATGCCCCGAGAGATATCGAGATAGACGTATGGATGGAAGGAGACAATACGTGTGTTCCTGATGGCTAGTAAGAGATAATCATACTTAGGAGGGGGGGAGTGCTTGCGCCTAAGGCCCTGTTTGGATACTCTAACTCAGTTAGAGGTTAGAGTTAGATTCCAACCCTGAACTAACTCTAAGTAAAGAGGTGTTTGGATGGCAGGGTTAGATGGAGCGCGGATACGGTGAGGCACCTTCACGGGCGGTGCGAGAGGGAGGGAGGGAGAGGACGAGAAGCTTCGAGGAAGTGGGGAGGGATCTGCTGCGGGGAGAGCGAGAGAAAAAAGTGTTTATTAGTGGTCCCGAGAAGAACTAACCCAAATAAGCACCTCTTGGATGGGTTAGTTTTTTTGGATGGGTTAGATGCATCTAACCTAAACTAACCCTCCTGTTTGGATCTTTTTGGGTTAGTTGACTCCAAACTAACCCAAACTAACTCTAACCCATGGATCCAAACAGAGCCTATGATGGAGTGAGGGATTATGGTACTTAGGGGGGTGCATGTCACATGGAGAGAGAACAAGGGCGGAGAGTGTTGGATGGGTCTATATGTATAGCACGAGCGAGACATGTGTATGTGTGAACCAGGGAGATATAAGGTCCGTCTGGCTTGTGTCGTGAGCATCTTTTGCGTGGCCTGGGGTTGTGGCTGGATTTCATGCACGCTTGTTTGGTTGCTACCCTGTGAAAAAGAAAGCCCGCCTGGGCTGGGTTCCCTCTTGCACTTTAATTAGCCTGGCTGAACTCCAGGCACTGCAAGTAGCCTGGCCCAAGCGACCGATTTCGAACGCCTGGTCGTGCCTGGTCGTGCGGCCACGAGGCTAACAGCAACATGAATGGATATTAGCATTAAATAATTGATGCATGGATTGATTGATGGGACGTTGATGCTTTGCCTGGCCCAGGCATGAACCAAACGCTTCAGCACCACACAAGCCTGGCCAGGCAGAAATATTTTACATCTCACGTCCACACCAGGCAGTACCGACCATCAAGGCATGAGGGTCAGGTCACGAACCAAACTGACCAAAAAAGTTTGAGAGAGATTGAGGAGCCCCGATAAGGCTGAGTGGTGCGTCAGATAGCTGAGAGGGGGAAAGAGATATTCCATCCGCTCGATAATGCAGTGCATGTAAATTTTTTAGAAGTCAAACTTTGGAAACTTTGATCAGGTTTACACAAATGTTATTTATATCTACAATACCAAAGATACATCATACAAAACTACATCTCATGGTGAATCTAATGGTATATGTTTGCCGTACTAGATGTAATTGTTTTTCTCCACGTACATGGTCAAACTTTGTGATGTTTGACTTTTCAATAAATCTATGTGCTATGGACGGAGGTGAGTGCCTCAGTCGAGACAGATCAAGTGCGTGTGAAGGAGAATGAGTAAGTGTGCAAAAAGAGTATCTGTGTGAAAGAGAAAGTGACAACAAACGATAAATTAGAGTGAGAGTGTTATTTTTCGTTTCTTATGCGAACATATCACGCATGCATCTCCGAGATGGAAAAGCGAGGCGAGGAGATACACGAAGATAGCTAGTGTATGATTGTTTGCAACGGAGAGAGACACCCCTGTAGCACATGTCCAATAGAGGTCTGGCCAACAAGGAAAAAAGGTCGAGAGGGACACATGGATGGCATGGACGCAAGGGGAGGGAGAGAGGGTGTGTTTGTGATAGAGAGATCCCCTCGAGATCGTGAGGGGACTATATGGGTGGGAGATCGAGGGAGTGCGTGCGCGATAGAAAGATGCCCCGAGAGAAATCGAGATAGACCATGCACATGTTTGTGATGGAGACTAAGATTAGCTAGTCATATACATATACGGGGGACTGCGTGTGCCTACAATTGAGTGAGACACCATCATACTTGGCTAGCTGGGCATGAGATTGTGTGTGTGTGTGCGTGTGAGATGGAGAGAGAACGATGGAGAGAGATAGAGTTTTAGATGGGCCTATCGAGTGCGAGTGAGATATGCATGTGTATGTGTGACCCAGGTAGATGGAGAGTTTGGGAGAGGGGGGGAAGAGCTCCGAGACGACATAGTGGTGCGTGAGAGAGTTACGGGCAAAGAGACAAGGAATTTGTGTGCGTACGATGAGTGCACCCAAGATATCTAGCTTGGACTAGCTAGAGTATCATACATAGTGTGCGAGAGAGACCTATAGATGGTGTATATATGAATGCGGACTAGAAAGACCCGCCCCCCCCCACACACACAGAGAGAGAGAGAGAGAGAGAGAGAGAGAGAGAGAGAAAGGGAGAGGGACCAACAAGGTTTTTGTGTCGGATGCGTGCGACAGAATTGAAGATTGTCGGTGAGAGTGAGAGAGAGAGAGAGAGAACAGGAGTCCGGGAGAGGGGGAGGTCGCATTTTATGCATCAAAGACTGATATAAACTTGCATTCAAATATTTAAATTGGAGACCATGTTGTCTGCAATCCACACATGAACGGATATATGCCTATATCAAACAAGTTCATTAATTTGACTTTCAACATGTTCATGGAGTACTATAATACTGTACAACATGCTACTCGATTGAGGTGTTCAATTTTGGATTTAGTTCACTATTTTGACCTACTGAACGAGCTAGTTCATTGAATCGAGATATTTCATTTTGGGTTTGATTCGCGTCTTTGAGTGGGTCAACTATTTGTCATATAGTAAATCGCTAGCAACGAGCATGTAAAAACACATTACTCCCAAGCATCATCTCTCCATCTAAAAAAGAAGTGGCAAGCTAATATTTCAAATTTTGATTCAAATCGACTTGGTAAGGTAGACGTGGATGCTCGTTCTCCCAAAATTTGAACGAACCGTTAAACATCCTCTCTGCTCGGTGGAATTCGCCTGAGCAAATAAATGGGAGACGCGAAATTACCATCCTATGTGGGACATGCATCAATTGCCCATTGTACATCGAGGGTAGGTTCGTGACTTCATCCAAGCGCGCCTTCTCCTCGGCTGAAATGACATGTGCCGAATAATTCATAAACCATGGTCGGCAAAACACGCTCTCCTCGCCCGAAATAGCTCGCGCCCACTATTTCAAAACACGCTCTCCTCGCCCGAATTCGCTCGCGCCCACTATAGTTCAAAACACGCCCTCCTCGCCCGAAATCGCTCCCGCCCACTATTTGGGGAGAAGCAAAGTTACTCTACTATCCCCGACCCTCAGTACACAGACCCAAGCCGAGAAGCCTATAGGCAAGGGTAGAACTGTAACTCCCCCTCACATTTCAGACAAATGCGTCCGTAAGACATGGTTCCACTCCC
>NC_041389.1:588083310-588090436 GCF_002162155.2 Triticum dicoccoides
GTGGGTGCCAAATCACCTTCTCCCCAGGAAGCTCCCTTCTCCCGAGCCGCGAAACCTCAGCCCCACCTCCATGGCGCCCCCACCGCACCAATTTCACAGCCGCCCTCCTCCCTAATGCCGGAGACGCTGTCCAATTGCCGTCGTGCACTGGGCTGTGTGCCTCTTACTCTGTGTTGCTGGTGCTGCCTCGACGACGGTCTCGTGAACCGTATCGGAGCTGATTCACCCCCATCGTTGTTCACGGCGTCGGAGCGGCTCCAACTTCGGATCCGTCCAGAGTCCTGGCGCTGTTTCCGTGTAGCCGTCGACCGTCGCGACATCGCTCTTTCCCTGCCGCCAGTCACCACCGCAACCGCGCCGGCCTCACCGACTCGGCAGCTGGACCTACGTACTTCACCATGCTGCCAGATAGGTCGCACCCTCATCTGAAATCACTTTATTTAGGCGTCAGTTGTCTGAATTTTTATTCTGGGCCAATCGATTCCCAATGGGAAGCAGCACCCCTCGAGGTGGCGGAGCTCCTAGGCTGCCGGTTGGCTGGTGTCTAACGTAAGGGTGCGGGGCCGCAAGTTTGCCGCGGAAGCAGCGCTTAGATGGCTATATTTTAGAGTTGCGTGGGTTGAAGGTACTGCCGCCGCCAGATCTGAATGACAGGGAGTCTTTGTGGATTGGCCCGGGGGCGGCGCAACCACGGCAGTGCTGTGGGGCAGGGAGCGGGGTTTTGGACGGGGGCCACGGACGGCGGAGGCAGGCTGCTCTGCCGTTGGTCGCTGGCTCTTCGGGGAAGATTCCGAACAGTGTCAGCCGGAAGGCACAAGACGGCCATCAAGCAACCCGGCGTAGATCGGACAGTACCAAAATAAAATAAAATCGTGTGACCCCAATTTAGTCTTTAGTCAACAGACGTGTGACCACTCTCATACCTTGTTGTTGATCTCTTAGTGTATTTCTTCGGATCAAAGAGATATGTCGTTCTTAACTTTATGCGTTATCTGCATCTTCAGACACACCGTCTTCCGACTCACCGCAGCTGCTCCAACAAGGGAAGCATACACCAGAAGGGAGCTACAGTCCCCAGTCAATAGTTCCCTGCATCGAATGCGCGTGCCCGACATGGACAACCACAACAACTGCAGGGCCATCGACAAGTCAACACATGATGCTCACTCCTATGGATGGCAGCCAGATATGTTGTACCCTCATCTTCTTGTGTGCAACATTTATGGCTTTGTTATTCATCTAAGCACGGAAAATAGATCATCACATTTCAATGTATATTCATGCTGATCTCTTACGGGTCTTGTTCAGGAGTTCACGATGTTCCATAGTTCAGCTAAGATACTTGTTCTTTAGGTAACGTTGTTCCATAGTTATCATCCATCAGCCAATGCTATCCCACAGGCTGGTGATTATAGTATTATACCACTTCTAGTATTACCTATGTTGTTCTTTAATACTTTTGTGTGCCATCTAGTTAATCTCGAGTACAAACGATACATATTCTGTAGCTTTCATTTGTGCTCTCCCTTTAGTTTATGAGACCTGTTGCTGCTAGGTAACCCCAGTCCTACTATTTATGTTGTCTCCTACAGGCACTCATTTACATAAATCTAACTACTAGTTGTCGTCCATGCATGTCAGATATAATTGCACACACTGATATATCCACAAGAACCTCACGGAGCAATGTAAAGGCTAATAAACTTGATGTCAATGATACCCAAAATGATGGAACATGTAAAGGCAGTTTTTCAGAAGACTTGCAGAAAGATGATGAATCCTTTTCACCCCACAAGGTCCTTGCTCTAACTTGGCCTGTGATATGGGTACAACATGCATACAATGTCCTGGAGTGTATCTACTCTGTTGCAATGCCATGTGCTTAGCATGCTGATCATGCATGTAAATATGTCATGCCTTCCTGTTTTTCAGTACCTATTCCATTCATGATAACATGTTTTCAAATTCAAGTACTGTCATTCTACTCTATCGCAATGCCATCTGCTTAATTTGTACATCATGCTTCTGAATATCTTATGCATTGTTATTCATCAGTATGTACTTCATCTGTCTGCCATACCATGTTTTTTTACATTGAAGTGTTGTTCTAGTGCTCTGTTGCAATGCCATCTTATTTTCCCAATCATACACGTGTATGTTGCCTTGGTTATTTAGGTACGTATTCCGCTAGCATATAGTTTTACATTCAACTAGTTTTTTTTGCTGTGTTGTCCTGTCGTATCCCTAGCTCTTACACCATACTCCCTCCATCCGGATTACATGTTGCCGAAATGGATAAAAAAGGATGTATCTAGAATTGAAATACGCCTAGACCCATCCATTTTTTTCTGGATGGAGGGAATACATGTCAATATGTCATGCCTTTCTATTCTTCAGTACCTATTCCATCTCTCTGCTGTCGCATGTTTTATAATTAAAGAACCATTCTTCTATACAAGGCATGCAAGGGGAAGATGACTATGTTAGAATCTGAAGGGTTACAAACAAGGCCTTTGCAAAAGATCCAAACGCCAGGAGATAATAAACCAACTCCAGTTTTTATAGATACTGCTCCAGCACAGAGAAACCCAACAACTACTGATAATAAGCAGATTCCAGTGGCCAAAGAACTAGTCCGCTCCAGTCGAGCAAAAATATGTCAACTCAATTCTAAGAAGCGTGTGCGTATCCTTGCATCATGAAATTTTATAGCATGCTGATCATATTTTCTACATGTTTCTTACCCATCTCTCTTTTAGAAAATAAGCTTAACAGATAGAAGAATTTCTGCAATGGTATCGTTTGTGAGGAAAGATTCTTGTAGGAATTCTCTGTGCTCCAATGTAGATGTAAGTACCTGTTGTATATCACTATATTTTTACATCAGCATGTATTTTGTTAATCAGCGTGAATCCAACCTTTATCTGATCTAAATTTAGTTGTAGCAAAATGTATGATTAAAGGCCACAATGTTGATTTTGTAAGGAAAACTGCCTGGTAGTTTTGCATCCTGAGCTGCATGAGTGTACTATCTCATATCAGTGGGTTTGAATACTTTGGTTCTGTAGTGGGTTTTTTAGTGTGTTTTTTACTGTGTTGTCCTATCGTATCCCTAGCTCTTACATCATACTCCCTCCGTCCGGATTAAATGTCGCAGAAATGGATAAAATTGGATGTATCTAGAACTGAAATACGCCTAGACCCGTCCATTTATTTCTGGATGGAGGGAATACATGTCAATATGTCATGGCTTCCTATTCTTCAGTACCTATTCCATCTCTGCTGTAGCATGTTTTATAACTGAATCACCATTCTTCTATATAAGGCATGCAAGGGGAAGACGACTCTGTTAGAATCTGAAGGGTTACAAACCAGGTCTTTGCAAAAGATCCAAACGCCAGGAGATAATAAACCAACTCCAGTTTTTATAGATACTGCTCCAGCACAGAGAAACCCAACAACTACTGATAATAAGCAGATTCCAGTGGCCAAAGAACTAGTCTGCTCCAGTCCAGCAAAAGAATGTCAACTCCATTCTAAGAAGTGTGTGCGTATCCTCGCATCATGAAATTTTATAGCATTCTGATCATATTTTCTACATGTTTCTTACCCATCTCTCTTTTAGAAAATAAGGTTAAACGATAGAAGACTTCCTCCATTGGGATCGTCTTCGAGGAAAATATCTTGCGGGAATTCTCAGTGCTCCAATGCTGATGTAAGTACCTGTTGTATATCACTATATTTTTACATCAACATGTATTTTGTTAATCGTGTGAATCTAACCTTTATCTGATCTAAAATTAGTTGTAGCAAAATGTTAAAGGCGCCAATGTTGATTTTTGTAAGGAAAACTGCCTGGTAGTTTTGCATACTGAGCTGCATGAATTTACTATCTCATATCACGCACATTACTGAATTGTAGTGCTTCTCTGGTTGCCCATTCATTCATTGTGCCAATGTTGCTTTTATACTACCTTACCTGGCTGATGATAGTTGTGCCATATTGTGTTAATTTGGTGTAGGCTACTTGCCCAAACGTTCGTTGTGTCAATGTTGCTTTCCTATTATCTGACTTGGCCAATGATAGCAACGCTAGTGTGTTAATTTTGTGCAGGCTGCTGAAGATAAGAAGACAAACTCTGAAAACAGCACGACAACCCCATTGTTTCTTTCCAGTAAATCTAGGCCAGGTAATATGGCAATAACTCATGATTAATCTGTTTGGTTCCCGTCCTAATTTATGATATGACGCAGTGGTCGAGACACTCTCCACTATCAATAATACAAGCCTGCCAAAATCGCCATCTGAATTTGTTCAGTACCCTCTATCTCAAATGCAACGGAATAAATGTATGTTTGTGAACCAACTAATGGCTGAAGCAATGATGAAAATGGTGGATGAATCAGAGGTGCAGAGTCGTGCGACACAACAACTGATCACTGTTTTCAGAGATAGTGTAGCAAAGCAGCAAGAACTTGCCCACATGCTTATGGGCGTCATCTATGCTGAGGTTGCAGACTGTGACGTTGTAGATGGTTAGGTTCTGCTCATTTATTTGCACTGGCATCAATCTTTGATTGCCGAGTGGATGTAATTTCCTGTAATATATGCTGGATGTGCAACGTTATTCCCTGTATGTCGTACCTTTGCATGATCGGTTTTGGTCCTGTGCATAATTGCTCGTCGTAATGGGCTCAAATTATCTATTTTGGCCTAAAGACATGTACGAACTTTAGTGGGACCATTAAGTTAATGGGCCGTTACTAGGCCGAAAGTTAATGGTCGGCCCTCTTACCTCCCGGGTCGTTAACAAGCCGGTATCGAAGCGGGCAACAGGTGGCCCCAGTTTATTTCACGGGCCGTTAACAGGCCGTTACTAAGTTTGGGCTACATATGGCCCAACTATACTGTAGGCCTTTAGCAGGCCGAAAGAGACAGCAGGCTTGTACTAGACCATGAAGAACATGGGCCTCTAAGAGGCCGAAAGTCAGGTTGTATTGTAAATGGCCCAACTGTGTTGTGGGCCTTTAGCAGGCCGAAAGGGAAACCGGGCTGGTATTGGACCATGAAGGGCATGGGCCGTTAAAGGGCCAAAACTAAGGTCCGACTACAAATGGACCAACTCATTTATGGTCCGTTAACAGGCCGAAAGTCACACATGGCCGGGAATTGACCCAACACTTAAATGGGTCGCTAAAAGGCTAAAACTCAGGTCCGACTAAAAATGGCCCAACTGATTTATGGGCCGTCAACAGGCTGAAAGTGACACCGGGCCGGAAAATTGGCCCAACACTTAAATGGGCCGCTAAAAAGCCAAAACTCAGGTCCGACAACAAATGGCCCATCAGATTTATGGGCCGTCAACAGGCTGAAAGACACATCGGGCAGGAAACTAGCCCAACATTTAAATGGGTCGCTAAAAGGCCGAAAGATGTACATCCTGAAAATTGGCCCATCCATTAAATGGGCCGTTAACAGGCCGAAATCTCATCGGGCCGATATTGAGCCCAGATATATAGCGGGCTGTTAACGGGCTCGGACTAACGATGGGCTGCAATGGTGTCAAATCTTTAACGGACCGTTGACTGGCCGAATTGTCTCATCTCGTATGGGCCGTGGGCTTAAATGGACCTGACACAAGTAGGCCTTATATGGGCTGGCCTGCTAACTTTTACTGGACCGGCCTTTTCACAGGAATGGGCCTCTGTTGGGCCATGCCACATGTCGACATACCATAGGAGTCTTCCGTCCAATGAGTGGATGACATCTGTCCCAACGGTGAGCCGACACGTGTTTCCTCCAGCCAATGATGATTTTACACGTGGAAAATCCCCATTGGTCGGGGCTGTTAACGGGTTATCGGATCCAAAACCCGACCGATAGCTTAACGGCGTTCCGTTATGGTGGATGCCATGTGTCGGTCACCCTTGACGAAAGCACTTCTGTGACGCGCGATTTATCGTCATGGAAGTGGACACTTTCATGATGATAATTTTGGTAATGTCATGGAACATTTCTATGACAGCACAGGTATGACTATCTTGATTCTGTCATAATTTTGTCATGGATGTACATGCATGACAAAAAATGCGACCTACTGTGACAAACACGTATCATCACGGAAGTGTATTTTTTTGTAGTGCAAGCGTTGAACTTCGAACACCCAGAAGTTGGGGACGATCCAAGGAACATCGTGCTGGGCGCGAGCACCGATGGAGTTAATCCATTTGGTAGCCAGAGAAGCACACATAGAACCTGGCCTGTGTTTGTGTGGATGTACAACCTTCCCCCTGGTTGTGCATGAAGAGGAAGTACATTCACATGAGTATGCTAATTGAAGGGCCAAAACAACTAGGAAACGACATGAATCTGTATCTGGGGCTGCTGAAATAGGAGCTAGACACGCTGTGGAAAACACCACCCAATACGTGGGACACCGTAGAGAAAGAATATTTTCCTATGAGAGTCGCACTGCTCACGACGGTGCACGACTATCTCTATTATGGATATGTCGCGGGGTAGGTGGTCCACGGATTTTCTGAATTCGTCAGGTGCATGGATGACACAACGTATCGCCAGCTAGATAAAGATCCTAGGTCTTCGAAAACCGTGTTCATGGGACATTGAAGGTGGCTTCGCGACGATGACTCATGGAGAAAACACAAGGATCTGTTCGATGGTGAAACCGAACCCCGAAGACGCCCGCGTATGAGGAGCGGCGAGGAAATAGACGAGTTGTTGAAAAATTGGAAAGAGTGCCCACCGCCGGGAAAGGTGCCAGAGCCGGGAAAGAAGCGAAAGGCGCCAGAGCCGCTGCTAAAGGTATGGAAAACGAGGTCTGTTTTCTGGGACTTGTCGTACTGGAAGATCCTCCATGTGCCTCACATCCTTGATGTCATGCATATCACGAAGAACGTGTGCGAGAGTCTGCTTGGTACCCTGCTCAACATGCCAGAGAGGACCAAAGTTGGGCCGAAAGCAAGGGCAGACTTGAAACCAATGGGCATCAGGGAGGAGCTTCACGCTAATGATGATGATGATGATGATGAGGCGAAGGACATGGAAAGTCGTCGCAAAGGCAAAAAGGCCAAGAAGATCGGAAATGACTTCCCTCCCGCGTGCTTC
>NC_041389.1:588090744-588110709 GCF_002162155.2 Triticum dicoccoides
GAGATAAGCAGATACCTAGACTCAGCGAAGTAGAAGTTCAGCGGGATGAAGTCTCACGACTGTCACGTGCTGATGACGCAGATACTTCTAGTTGCAATCCGTGGGATCATGGACGCGCACGTCCGTGAAACGCTTTTTGGCCTATGCAACCTTTTCGACATCATCTCTCGGAAGTCGGTTGGCATGAGGCAACTCAGAAGGCTACAGGAAGAGATCATGGTGGTACTATGCAAGCTTGAGATGTACTTCCCGCCTGCATTCTTCGACTTTATGGTGCATCTACTGGTCCATATCGTGGAGGATATCATCCAACTCGGGCCGACATTCCTGCACAACATGATGCCGTTCGAAAGGATGAATGGTGTCATCAAAGGATACGTTTGCAACATGTCACATCCAGAGGGAAGCATAGACAGGGGCTTTCTGACCGAAGAGTGCATATCCTACTGCATGAATTATCTAGGCATTGAGAACCCTGTTGGTCTGCGCGTCAACAGGTACCTCAGCAGGCTCGCTGGATGGGGTCACCGCGAGGGTCACTGCGAAATGCATGTCGGCTTCGAGGGTCGACTCGCCGACTTTGAAAGAGCAAACCTAGTCGCGCTACAACACATAGACGTGGTCGATCCTTGGGTGGTAGAGCACAAAACCTTTATTGAGAAGACGTACAATGACCGAGGCCAACAGAGGACGGTCGGAGATATAATCAAGGAGCACAACTCATGTTTCACGCGTTGGTTCAAGGAGAAGCTTTTGTCGTACCCTTTACATGAGGATTCTTCCGCGGAAGAACAACTCATATTCGCCTTGTCACGGGGCGCCGAGCACAACCTGATGACGTATGAGGTATACGATATCAACGGCTACGCATTCTACACCGAGGGAAAGGACATGAAGAGCGATGGTTATCAGAACTCCGGGGTAACCGTGGAATCCTACACCGGTAACGACAAGGACAGATACTACGGAAGGATCAAGGAGATCTGGGAGCTGAGCTACGCTGGAGAGAAGGTCCCGATGTTCCGTGTCAGATGGGCCAAGAGCGTCCTAAAAGAAGACCGGTATTTAACCACCATGGTTATACCCGAAGCCAAATCCAAGACCGCGGGCGCAAACGTCACCGCGAAAAATGAGCCATGGGTACTGGCTTCCCAAGTGGATCAATGCTTCTTCATTACCGATCCGTCAAAGCCCAGTCGTGTTGTTGTGAGGAGAGGCAAAAGGAAGATCATCAGAATGGATGGAGTCGCCAATGAGCAAGACTTCGACAAGTACGGCGACCCGAAGATGGAACATGACGACGACGATGAAGTGCCATACACCACAAGAAGAAGCAGGACCACCCTACCTAAAGGACGTACGTTGAAGAGAAGAACTCCATTTGCGAAAAAGAAGGGCAAGAAGATTGTGAAAAGATAGCTAGCTAAGATCAATTGTATTTAAATTGTAGTCTTCATTTCTCGATTGTATTTCGACATATTGAAATGATATTTCTTCTGTTCTAGTCCTCACGAATATTTATTTATGTTTATTCAGGTATACCAATTTTTATTTGATGATATTTTTTGAACTCATGAATATTTTTAAATTTCATGGGCACATTTTGAATTCATGAATATTTTTTCAAATTTCATGATATTTTTTCATATTCATAAATGTTTTACCAATTCACAAATGAATGCAATTAAAAATCCAAAAAAAACAAATTTGATGATATTTGATGATATTTTCAAATAACAAATTTGGTTATATTTTCAAATAACAAATTTGATGATATTTTTTCATATTCATAAATATTTTGAAATAACAAATTTGATGATATTTTTTCACATTCATAAATGTTTTCAAATTTGATCGTCATTTTCTAAACAATTATTAGATGCAACTAAAAATAATAATAATAAGTTAGTAATGGCGCACCAGGGGAAGGTGCGCCATTGCTATCAAGGTACTTATGGCGCACCCCTAGGAGGTGCGCCATTGGTATACCAATTTTTATAATATTTTTTCAAATATTTTCAAATAAAAAATTTGATGATATTTTCAAATAACAAATTTGATGATATTTTCATATTCATAAATATTTTCAAATAACAAATTTGATGATATTTTTTCACATTCATAAATGTTTTCAAATTTGATCGTCATTTTCTAAAAAATTATTGGATGCAACTAAAAATAATAATAATGAGTTAGTAATGGCGCACTAGGGGAAGGTGCGCCATTGCTATCATTGTGTTTATGGCGCACCCCTAGATGGTGCGCCATTGCTAACCTCCCCCCTCTATGTAGGTGTGTTTTGTCCATCTCGCTGTCCCTCCCTCGCCAGATCCCCCTCGCCGCCCGCGCCCGCTCCACCGCTGCCGAAGACCCCCCCGGCACCCGATGACCCCCGCGCCCGCTCCACCGCCGGAGTCGCCGCCGAAGCACTAGGAGGAGGAGGCCCGCGTCCACCAAGAGAGGAGGCCCGAGCACCTTGCGACCTCCCCGTCGTCTATCCCCGCCTCCCCCAAGCTCGCCGTCTCCGCCCTCCGTCGTCTCCGCTTCGGCCACCACCTCATCATGGTCAAGTAATCTTCATTGCCCTCCTCCCTCTGCCTCTCTTCTCCTCTCTTCCTCCTCTCCTCCCTCCCGGCCATGCCCTCTTCTTCTCTCTTTTGCTAGGTTTAGGTCAAATCCCTCTCGAATTTAGGTCAAATTAGGTTCAAAAAATTGCTAATTTTGGTCAAATTAGCAAGTGTCCATCTTCTCGCTCTGTAGCAAGTGTCCATCTTCCTATGTAGGCATGTCGATGATTTTTTTAACAGAGGAGGCAAGAACCCATCTCTCTAATGATCCCTGACAAAAGTAATTTGGAAATAGGAATTAGGATAATAGGAATACAATTAGGAGTGCAATGAGGGCTGTCCAATGTATATACAGTATATAAGAATTAAGAAACAATTTATAGGAGTAGAATTAGGAGTACAATGAGGGATGTCCAACGTATATACAATGTAAAAGAAACAGTTTTGCTCCGTGAGAACCTGAATCACAATAACTAGGTATATACTGTATTGATAACACAATAGCTACCTAGTAGATAGCTAGAATCACAATTGGAATTTCATCAAATCACAATAACTAGAATGATAGAATCACAATAACTAGCTAGTAGATAACACTAGATACTCCCTCAATACATGTAGAAGAGGCGTCAAAAGACAGCCAACAAGAATATCATCGAAAATTCCTCTGTATACTCCAGAATAATATATTCTCACCCCCTTTTTTTGTCTCTTTTGAACTGCAAAGTTGATTGGATGTGTCTGCGAATTGATTTCTGTAGAGTTATTGATGCTATCAATTCTTTGTTACATTTGTATGTTTGTTATCTACATAAGTTTGCATCATTTGGATTATAGATGGCTAGCTGTAGGGGACTAAATAATTCAGATCCCCATTCTGAGTACAAGTAGTAAGTTGTCATGTTTCATGTCTAAAAATTACTGTATGTTCCCATGTGTTGCAAATTTGGTTAATTTGCTTAGGCACATATATTGTAACATACATGAGAACTAGGAGATGATGTGTGGATGAAGGCACTTGTCAATTCTAGATCTAGATGGTATCCCGATGAAACGTCCAACTCCCTTAGGCATTGTTTGGTTAATCCACATTGGAGAGGATTGGAGGGGTTTGATGTGGATTTTGACTTGCTGGGGATTTAATCCCTGCCAATCTGCTCCAAACCCCTTGAAACCCTGTGGAACCAAACAAGGCCTTAAGCTTAGTCCGGCCGACCTCCCCCAGGACGCCGCCTACGTCGAGTTAGTTACTATTACCAAGAGAAATAGTGTGCGGGTGTTTTCCTTTCTGTATGTGAGTAGCATCTAGTTTAGTGTGATGTAATGTCACGGTAACAGTAACTACATGTACCACGGACAGTCAGTCAAGTCAGGCTACTAATTATTACAATAACAACAACACACATGCTGTGATTGATTCATTGATCCATTCACTGCAACTCTAAGTGCAAGCAACACACAACACATGATGCCACCTATTGTTCTAGTTGTAGGCTCAAAGTTGAGCCTCCAATCCATCTTCTTCTTACCCTACACACAATGCATTTTTTCAAAGATAAAAACTGTATCATCTAGTTAGTCAAATGAATTTTTTGCTTGCTACTGTTTTTAGCTACTATTTTTATTCAAAAATTATTGGAGTTTATATCATATATATTGCTGGCATGTATTTCATATGTTCTGTAGCATTAAGGCTACATAGCATGCCATTTTTGTGCATTGTATTAATTGCTTTCCCTACATGTTTGCAGGTTTAAGTAAAAAAGAGGAAGAAAGGAGAATCAGGGTAGGGTTTCATGGCTAGAAGATATATTGCTGGGTTTTGTCTCCGACCATCGTGTCGTGATGATATTGGGGGGTTTTGTCTCCGACCATCGTGTTGTGATGATATTGTGGGGTGTTGTGGGGTTGCAGCAGGGCGGGGGTGGGATAATGATTTTGCAGGTACCCCGAGAGGCCCTTGAGTTTGTCGGAATGTCGATTAACTTCCGTTCCGGCAAATTCGGGTACTCCATATGTCCTATTTTCAGCAAAGGTCATGCTGAAATTTTCCGTGAATTTTAGCATGACGTTGCTAAAAATAGGACATATGGGGTACTTGCGACTAATGCATGGGTCGGGGTATCTTAGTACTTAATTAAGTAGGATCAACTGTTTTTTTGTCCATGACTCGATAAACTACATGTATGTGTATTTAGCATAACTTTTTTTAGGACAAGGGAAATCAGGCTCAATGTAGGACATATGTAGTTGATTTGCTGTTCTTATGGAATAAATAATAGATGTTTAATTGAAACCATTTACTGTAGGACTTGCAAGCAACTGTGCTTGCAAGAAATAGCCCTTCTCTCTTCTTCTCATTTCTCTCATCTCAAGTAGTTAAAAACTTTATTTAATTAAAAATACTCCACACAAAATTAAATGAAACTCTTCAAACAAAAATGATCATATATATATGGAGTAAAGTTTCAGTATAGTTCCAAGCACAGTAAAGTTTCAGTAATGTTACGGAGTACTGAATTATGCAATTTTTGTTCTCTGTTATTTTGCAATATTGCTTGCAGTCAGTATTGCTTTAATTTGTGAAAATTGGAGTTGCATTATTGCTTACTCTGTAGTGCATTTTTGCTAGGGACCTGATACTCCATAGTGATGCATTTTTACTGCAACCTAAACTGGAGTAAACTAGAGTGGGACCTGATACATTTAAGCCATTTTCTAGCACTTCTTGACTAAGACAATTCCTAACAATTTCTGTAGATTTCCAAAATTCAGTTTTGTACCGCACACCGAAGCCCCAAGAAAGAAAACTGTAATCTGAAATAGATGATCAATTTTCAGCCCTTAGATTAGTTTAGTATTTTTCACACACTCAGACACCCTTGCTTGCCATGTGTGTGAGAGAGATAGTGAGAGGAGACAAGAAGAAGGGGGTTAGGAAGGGACTTGGACCTTAGCAATAATACACTAACATGTTCCATCCCAAAACACCAAGGCAATATCACAAACATATCTCAATTGTTCCTTGACAATAACCAACTTTTTGGCCACATTCCTCGAGAATTAGGTTATTTGGTCAACTTAGAGATCTTGTTCCTTCACAATAACCAACTTTTTGACCAAACTTTTTTCCTATTTAGAGCGAACATGGCCCACAACAATGAGGCCGGCGGTTCGGGCAAGCAATTCTGGGAGCTGTCCCAGGAGATGGAGGAAGAACCTCATCGCTATGAGGACGCGGCGGAAGACACCGATCCCGACTACACAACCCCTAGTGGCGTAGGGGATGACACCACTGATGGTGCCGCCGAGGATGCCACCACTGATGATGGCAACGCACACACAGATGGCAGCCAACCGAAGAGGCAACGGAAGGACTGGCGCCCGAACATGCTCGGCACCGTCAAGCAGGAATTTACCGAAGTGTACTCCAATGGGCATCCAACGGCGCCCAAAGAATTAGTCAGTGGGTACTCGGGACAACTCGGGTGCATTCTCCGGAGCATCGTCTCGATCAACACCGAGAACCTAAGGCATCATGACCGAGGGAATTTGCGCAACCTCCTCTTCACAAAGCTGCACGAATGATACAAGTTCCCCGGTGACGTCACAAACACACGCCTCTCAGGGAATAAAGTGAACAGTGCCGCCCTCATGAAGATGAGCACGGCCCTGGCTACTTGGAGCCGTGGTGATGAGAAGGATTCTAAGAGGTGATAGTTATGAGAAGATCGAGGAGACAAATCATTCGATCAACAAAGCTGACTATAAGGAGTTCAAGATCAAGTGCGAGAGCAACGCAAATGCGGAATCAAGTCAGTGAGGGGAAGATATGCAGGACTTGAACTTAGGGGTCCACAAACTCGGTCCCAGCGGTTACAGAGTGGCGGAACCTATATGGGACAAGGAGGACGCGGAGCGTGCCGAGCAAGGCCTACCGCCCCTCTTCTATAAATACCGTGACAAGCAGACCGGGAACTATGTCAGGGCCTAGTACAAGGTGGACCCAGTAACAAAGGAGCTTACCACGGATCCGAAGACCAAGGCGCTTGAGCTTGTTCTGGTAAGGAATACACCCCCGCGTAATTAGCTCCATATGGTTGCATTCTAATTAATGAAGCCAAATTTCTAAATGGTTTACGTTCCTTCCGCAGGACACTGAAAGCAGTAGCGCGGGGTCATCTCAGAGCTCCCCTTGGTACACCACTTTAAATAGGGCGTTGAACGTAATGAAACACAAGGATAAGTTCAGTAAGCCGTCGTCAGCTGGTCGTGTGGCCGGCAAAGGCTTGTCCACAAAATGGTCGGAATACTATAATGCTGGGCGAAAGGAGAGAAAGACCAGCTCGGAAAGCCAGTCACGCGAGGTTCAAGAACTCAAGGCACAAGTGGAGCGGATTCCGGAGATGGTCCAAGAGCAAGTGTGAGACCAACTGGGAGCGACGATCACCGCTATTGTGCCTACCTTGATTGAGGGGCTGCGGGCGTGGATTGTGGGCGGCCAACAGGGGCCGCCCCCAATTCCCAGCTTCGCGGCCAGAAACTCGCACAACACGCAGGCGGCGCCATTGGTGTCTCCGGCGGAGGCGGTATTGGTGTCTCCGGCGCCGGTGCTGGCATTGGAGCTTAATGCACCCGGGTGTGCGAAGAATACGCCGGCCGGCACGTCGGCAGCAAGCGGCCCCTTTGTCACTTGCACGCCCGCCGTTGGCGGTGCCTCGACATTAGCCGAGCTCGACGCCATCACGGTAACTAAGCCTCTCGGCCGATGACTTCATCTTCTTGCCTTTGACTGGGCATCCCTGACGCCCTACATGTTTTCGCAGGGCGCCGTCGATGTTCCATGCAATCTCCTGCACTTCATGGGCGCTGAGTTGATTGATGTTACCAAGGGCAGAATCGTTCAACCGGGAAACCCTGTGTTCCACGGTAATCCGATGCCACCCACTGTGTATAGGGTTCAACTGGTTCGGGTGCTGCCAGGCTGCGATGACTTGTTACCTCCGTTTCGACCCGCTGGGGCCGACGAAGATGATGTGATGACCCTCAGCGCCTGCTTAAGCTGGCCCCTGCTTTTGGCGAAGAGCCAGATTCGTTTGGGGGCGGGGGACACCACCCCACAGACAACACCGCCAATCGTGCCGGCGCCAAGCCATGGCAAGACCGCCGCAACGCTACCGGACATGTCAGACATGCATATGGCACTGGATCCGGACATGCATATGGCACAGGATCTAGAGGACAACGACGGCGATGGTACATTTACCAACGTTGATAAGTACTTGAACGAACATGGGTACATTGACGAGTTCTTGGGGCCTCCTTCTCAAGAACCCAACCCTGCAAAAGACGATCGCGATCTAGCTGGTACCGCAGAGAAACCCAATTGCAACAGGCGTCGTCTGGCATTCAGTTCTCAGGAGACGCCTCCAGCTGCCGCCTTCACCGAGCCTCAGAGAGCCGAGGTGCGAAATATTATCAGCCCCAACACACTCAAGAAGGTAGTCTCTGAGCAGAACTCGATCCCATTACAGCAGCAGAAGAAGAAGGGACGGAAAAGAAAGAATAACAAGGGTGCGAGCCAACCGGCACCGAGTACGATCCATGCTCAGGACGGGCCACCTTCACCTAAGGATATCTCGAGGAGGGTGCATGTGGTGGGTAGGCCGATGCTACCGACTAATCTGCTCAATGCTGCAACCGGTGCTATGCGGAGTCTGCATGACAGTGTTCTTTCTTTGGAGAAGCGGCGTCTCTCCGAGAATGATGTGGCATACCCGATTTTCGTGGCCAAGGTGCCAGAGGGCAAGGGCTTTGTCAATAGCACCATCGGGGGTATGATGGTCCTGCGGTTTGATGACACCTTCGCTATGTTTAACCTTCATCCGCTGCACTACACCTTCATTCGGCTATTTTCACTAAGTATGGAGGTGCGGATCATTAGAGACAAGACCCCGGACATCGTGATAGTCGACCCCTTCTACATGCGTGCCAAGATCTTGGGCAGTGCTGGGGACCGGCAAGTCGCGAGTTCATACCTCGAAGGCGTCATTCTGGCAAACCCAGATAAGGATAACTTCCTCGTGCCTTACTTTCCCGAGTAAGTCATCCCCTCACCGCCCCGTAACATATGATTTCTTAGATTTCGATCGTTCTTTTTTTCCTAACATTCCATGTTTTGTTCAGTGACACACATTGCACACTCATCCTCTTAAGCCCGAAATATTCCATGGCCACGTATTTCGACTCGGACCGTCAGTCGAGGAAAGTCTACACAAATATCAAGAAAGTTCTTGATGAAGCTCTTCCCGGCTACGCCAGATCTGGAGGCACCTTCAGCAGGCCAATTCATAGGTACGGCAAGCACGTGTTCACCCACAATACTACATTCCCCTGCGTCAAGCAGCCGCCTGGCGGTCAGAAGGATGCCTACTATGCCCTCAATCACATGCGGGTGATCGTACGGGACCATAATCACTTTCTGCTACCAAATAATCTCAAAGATTGGGCCGCACGCTTTTCGGCAATCCAGGATGCGGACATCAGACAAGAATTCTTTCGCATCCAGTCGGAGTTTGCAAAAATCATCCATCAAGATGTCCTTCGTACCTCGGGGCAGTTCTACCTCAGATATCAACCGTTCAACAGTGAGATAGAAACAACGCTACAAATGCAGGCTGACAACGACCGCGATTTCATGACCATCATGATAGACGGCGGCTTCATCCACGCTCCGGTCCCTGAGTCAAGTCGAAAGTAGTGATGCTATGTAGTTCTGAAATATCGATTAGCTCATGTTGTAATTAAAATTTAATGAACGTGTATGTCTCTTTAGTTTGGACAGTCGTTCAACTTATATGTAATCGATGCTATTTATTAGTAGGATCATGAATTGTGCTATTAATGTGTTGCTTTTCTCTTCTGATCCTTTTGTTGCATACTTATATATTGCTTATGTATTGTCTGTGAATTGCTACTAACGTTTTGTTTGTCTAGTGCATAGAGATGTCGTTGTATGTCGTGTACAAGGGTAAGGTTTCGGAGTCTACGACGACTGGGAGGAGTGTCGGAGACAGGTTCACCGTTTCAGCGGTAACAATTACAAATGGTACACCACTAGGGCGGAGGAGGAAGCTAGATACACGTGCTATCTAGCGAGAGAGAGGAGGGAGCGTTGGAGGAACCGAATGAAGACCAGTTTCATCGCGATGATGCTCAACGTGATGACCGCAGCTCTCTTCTATGTGATGGTAGTTTAGATGATCGATATCAACTTGTAATGTGAAGACAAACTCGCTACTCGCGGTCTCGAGACTTGTAGTGTTCTAACTTTGTTCGGTATATTGAATTCGGAGACTAATATGATGAATTGTATTCAGAGACTAATCTTCTATTGTATTTGATAAATATGTTGTTTATATGTTGTGTTATCTATATTCTGTGCAGTAATGTATTTTGTAACCTGTGCAAATATCTCAAAAGAAAAAAATTCCTAATATTCATAGTAGTGGCGCACCGTGTTGCACTTTAGTGGCGCACTGGAATAAACACACCAGTGGCGCAATTAGTAACCCAGAGCACAAGGTAAATATGGCCCCCTGGGAGGCATAGTAATGGCGCACTTGTGGACATAGTAATGGCGCACTGTGCGGTAAGCCACTATTATCTGGGATACTAGTGGCGCACCAGAGGTGCACCATTACTATTTGTTACTAGTGGCGTGTTAATAGTGGCGCACCTATAGTGCGTCATTAATAGCAAAAACAGGTGTGCCACTAAAAGCCCTTTTCCTAGTAGTGTGTCGACCTCCTGCGCGTGTCCATCGCCATACATCTGACGCCAAGCCTTCGCTACTCCATGCCGCCAAGAACCGCCACCATGAATATGTAGAGAGAAACACCGCTCCACCGAATAAGCCATCCGCTGGTCCCTCGAGTCCGAGTGCATCTCCAAGAATGCCGCCCCAAGGAGGTAACGACACATGAATACCGCCGTCATCTTATCAACTGATCTAGGGTTTTCCCCGGAGGCAACGCAAGCAAGTTGACAGAAGCTGCAGTGGCGATGTCTTCAACAAGATAACGACGCGGAAACGCCGCCATCACCCGCCATGACCTGAGTCATAGCACGATTTTCACCAGCAGCCTCGTCTCCCTACTCGACGCCGAGACTGGATGCGAGAATCCATAACCATCTAGCCAACCACCTCCGGCGAAGAATATGGCCACCACCTCCACGCCCAGGGCCGGAGCCCCCAATGTCCTCGTGTCGCGGGCCTAGTCCAGAGGCCGCATGCCACGCCGGAACAAAGGATGCGCACGACGGCTCGAGGATCCACCACCCAGATCCGAATGGGATCCAGATCAGGCACCCTAGTCGCCGACGTGATCTCTTCGTCGCTGCCGCCAGCACGACAACCGAGGTCACCGCCAGCCTGCGCTACCGCCCTTGAAACGGCCGGAGTGGGTCGCCGCCACCCAGATCTGATTGCCGGCCGAGGAAGGTTGCCGCCGCCACCGCTGCGGCCCGCAGGCTTAGCCTGCGATGCCCTCGGCGGCGGCGGCAGGAAGGTCGTTCGCTGGGGGGGAGGAGAGGTGAGGCCGGCGATGGATGCCCTTGATCATTGGGAATGGATCGATTGCCCTATTTTGGGAGGATCATTGGCTTAATGGGCTGTCAATTTGCAAGCTTATGCCCATGCTCTACAGTTGTATCCCCAAGCGCCGACACAAGGCCAGAACGGTGGTGGAAGGGCTCAATGGAAACACTTGGGCACGCCACATACACGGCGTCCTTGGCATCCATGAGATCATCCAATGCCTGTAGCTATGGCAGTTCGCACGCATACCATCCTATCCGATGAACCGGACTAGCTGATTTGGAAATGGTCCGCAAGCAACATCTTCTCTGCCCAATCATGCTTCGTAGCAACCTGGATCAACATCCTACTACTCTGGAAGCTGGTCTGGAAGAGTCCAACTAATGAGCATAGTGAGGGAGGCCATGGCTTTCATATTTGAAAGTTTTTAAACAAATTAACTTACCAATCCTTGTTAGAGAGTTCCAAGTGTCATGTGGATGTGACAACGCTCTCGAGTTGGAACCACTCATTGGCCAAATTCTATAACCTCAGAATGAACCAGTACTTGTAGAAAATATGCACCACAGATTCTTGCTCTCTTTTGCATAAAGGGCATAGGAGCAATTTGGCCACTCTCTCTTGTCCAATTTATTGACGGTCCAAATCCTATTTTGGATAGGCATCCAAGCAAAGAATTTGATCTTTGGCAGTTCCCAAAGCTTACCAAACCGTGAGGTCCATAGGGGTGCAGATAGCCCCCAAAATTGTGGCTTGTACGCGTATGCCCCCAAGTAGTGGCCACTAGCCATGTGCTACCACACAATGTCGTCCTTGCATTTTCACTGAGGTGGAAGTCGCAAAGAAGTTCCCGAAGGGTTATGAATTCTCAAATGTGAGCCATAGAGAGATCAGTAGAAATTTTGATCTTGATGACCCAAACATCATCCTTTAAAGTTTCTCTCACCTTCAAATTATTTCTCGTGGATGCCACATGTATATGAGCGGTGTTATCTCATGGGACTTCCGCCCTTGCACCAAGAGGAAGTCCCAAAAAGGAGTCCTCGGGTCGTCACCAACGACAGTGGTAGTGAAAGCACATAACAATTTGAGGTCCATTTCATCGCAAAGATTGGCCATTCCAACCCACATCTTGGTGCTCCTTCCATTCAAACTAAGGCCTACACAATCTAAGAGTCTCACGAATCTCTTGGTATTGAGCACAGCAAAACCGTGAAGATCGCGCCACCGAAAAACGATATGCCAATTGATTTCGCATTCTATAGCGACGTCTTGTCCGTACCCGACCAAAGGAAAGCCCGCTCTAGCTTATTGACATTGTGAAGGGTGCTTAGATTTTTTTTCTTTCGAAAAGGAGGTTACCCTAGCCTCTGCATCGAGCGATGCACACAACCATCTTTATTATACTATTATTCAACCAGGTCTTACAAAATAAATAGATAGATCAACCCAAAGCCACACCTTTTTGGCAAAAACTATCGCCCTACCTACAAGATTGATGATGTGCCCTGACGTCACGCCATGCACACCTAGAAATCTGGTGGCCTCACCAAGCCGCCCGCCGGCTAGTTAGGAGCACCAACCGGTCTAGCAGACCCTCGGCACTGCATCCGCGTGCTATAGAATCCATCATCGCCTTCTTCGGTACTCCCATGAGCAATCAATGCAATGATCTTTCTAGACCCTTCTGCCATCGACGCCCCCATGACGTTGGACAATGCCAGCCTCCTACGCACGCTCATCAAACGGTATCCAGCATCGAGACTCCGCTGCACCTTGCCGCCAAGACTCACCGCCGTCGATATTATAGATCGCACGCCGCTCCACCTTGGTCATCGCATGGGAAAGCATATGGAGACCTGCCCCCAACCACCAAGCCAAACACTTGTCCCTCCAGCCGATGTACAACCAAAAAGATGATACCACCAAGGGGGTGACCACGCAGGAACCTCGCCATCATCAGATCCAGAAAGCCCAAATCTAGTGTTTCCCCCGGGGCACATAAGGAACACAAATCGCCCCACAACGCCTCCAACGAGGTAACAACACCTGCGGGCGCGGCCGTTGACAGTTTTTGGCCGAGGCCGAACCAAGCTTTAGCTACCAAATTCGTGCCCATCCCCGACTAGACCACCAGATCAACCTCCTCTGTCATCCAGCATGCCCATGGGTGACGTTTGTCGCTAAGAAACCGCAAGACCGTAGCTACACCACCTCCTGAAACCACCGCCCCGCCTGGGTGAGCCATCGACGGTGGATGGCTTCTCACCACTATGCTGCCGATGTCGGACGACGCGCAAGTCTAGGATACCCGCGTGGATCTCCACCGCATCCGCACCCTAGAGCCGCTGCCGAGGAAGGCCCTGCCGCCGCCATCATCCACCGCCCGGGCCCTGCACCCTAGAGCCGCAGCGGCGAGAGGGGTGGTGGCGGCTTGAAGCCCTAGATTACATCGGGAGGGAGGGGTTGAGGAGAGGGGCGGCGGCGGCTCCCAACTCCCTCGAGCAGAAACAAGATGGGATCTGGATGACGGAGAGGGGTCGAGGTGAAGGGTGCTCGGATGAACGATAAGGGTGATGTGATAAACCCCTTAAGAGGTGAGCACCGACTTGACAAGAGTGGTGCGGCCAATGCAGTGATATTCTTGCCCTCCCACAAGACGAGCCTCCTTGGAACCTTGTGCTCGAGGAATCAAAAGTCTACTCCTTTTAGTTGCCAATCCAAGAGAGGTTGAGCCTTCGTGGGGAAAAAGGTCCGGGCAGCCCACGAACTGTAAAGGATAGGCCCTAAAGTTGAGGTGACCGCAACAAATAGGTACCACCAAGCTGGGGCGTTGTTTCTACATTTTGACGGAGTTGGGTCCCCCTACATTTTTAAAGCATCTCCAACAACCGCCCAACGCGCGGCGCGTTAAAATTCAGTTTGCAGCGCGCCGATTGCCTGCTTTGGCGCGGCGGGGAGCGCTGGCTCCAGCGGCCCGGTAAATTTAGCGCGCGCGTGTAGCTCCAGCAGGCGCGCTAAAATATAGCGCGCGCGCTCTCGCACAAACACTCTGGACTACGGTGCATAGATATTTTATACATAGATTAAAAACGATACATAGTTCATAGTATACATAAAAACAATACATAGATACTTTACATAGTTCATAGCATAAATAGATAAAGAACTACGGTGCAATTACATAATAAAAACTATGGTGCAAACTAGATAAAAACTACGGTGCAATTACATAATAAAAACTATGGTGCAAACTAGATAAAAACTACGGTGTAACTAGACTACTCCGAGTTGTCCTCATCATCACCCTCGCTCGTGTTGTCCGAGGTAGAGAGCCAGATGACATCCCAACGATCATCGTCTGACAAGAAGAATGACCTCCCACCGGCGTTAACGAGATTGCATTGCGATATGGCCAGTGCCTTCCGCCGACGCCTGTACGCCCGCTCCACGCGGCGTCTTGCCGTCCTCTCCGCCCAGAAGGCGCGCTCGTTGGCGATGTCCTCCGGGTGGCGCTGGCGCCACTCCGCCATGGCTCGCTCGTCCTCCTCGGCGATGAGGAGCCGGCGCTGCTGTCGACGATGCTCCTCACGGTCCAGGTTCGTGATAAGACGAGGAGGAGGGGCGACGGCCTGCGCCTGCTCACGTGTGTAGACGTCATGGAAGTTCATCTGCGTGCGAGGCCTCTCTAGGCGTCACGCCGCCACGTCGTATGCGCGGGCGGCCTCGTGCGGGGTCTCAAACGTGCCGAGGCCGAGCCGGATGTCACCGGACCGGATCTCAGCGTAGTAGGCGCGGATGGGCGCTCGCGGACGCCGCAGTAGCCCAAAGATCCTTGACGGCACGGCGGCATGGTGGCGCGGTGGTGGCAGGGCATGAAGCGGCGAGGAAGCGGGGAGAGCGCGTGTGGCAGTGCGGATAGGGATGGGAGGCCGCGTGATGAGCGCGGCAATTTATAGGCGCGCCGGAAGCAGTGCGCCAAATCTCGCGCGCGACCGCCCGCTTTCTCGCGCGCTAGTTTCCCACCTCCGCTGGAGCGCGCGAAAACGTCCCACGCGCGCTATAGTGCCAAATTACCCCGCGTGCGCGTTTTTTAGCGCCGCCGTTGAAGATGCTCTTAAAGGGCTGGGGCGTTGTTTGTCACCTGCTCTCTGATGGGAGGATGTCGAAGAAAGCGCTAGATTTTGTAGCACAACACAACTAACACCACAACAGCCGGAAGAATACATCGCTCTTTTATTGCAAACAAATCAACCACAAACGCAATGTATCCCATCTCTCACAGTCCAACCGAGATACATTTCATCTCGGTCAACTCATCCAACTCACTTCTTGGCCTCCGTGGTGAGGCCATACCCGAAGGGGAACAGCGGGTCGTAGTGCTTGTCGCCGACGTTCATCGGCAGCTGGTCCACCGACTTGAACCACGTCCTCGCCAGCTTCCCGGTGAACCCGTAGTCGCCGAACAAAACGTCGGCCACGCCCTGCCCCTCAGTGCCGGGCAGCCACGCGGCGACGAACGCGTCCATGGCGCCGATGTATGGCTCCACCACCAGCGGCCTGCCGGAAATGAGGACCACCACGCACTTGACACTCTTGCAGACGGTCTGGATCACCGAGGGTCCGGGGGCAGGGATCGTCAAGTTCAGGCTGTCGCCGAACGTCTCAGCATAGGGCGGCTCGCCGATAACCACAACCGCGTAGTCGTAGTTGCCGCTGTCCACGGCGGCGCTGTCCGGGTTCTCCGAGAAGACCACCTGCGTGCTGGGGTCGACGGTGGACTTGATCGCCGAAAGGATGGTCGTCCCTGCATGCGTTTCATCACACAATTCCATGAAAATTTTGTTTCATTTATTGATGACGTCGCTACAAGTCAGGAGTATTAGACGCAATGAAACAAGGGACACCATTTACCAGTAGTATTATCGTTGCCGGTCAATCCTTGCCATGTGATCGTCCATCCTCCACATTGGTTGCCTAAGTTGTCGGCGTGGCTTCCAGCGACGAGGACCTTACCGGCCTTCTTCGGGAGAGGCAACAACGTAGTGTAGGCAGATTTTCCATTTTTCAGCAACACCAATGATTTCCTTACGGCTTCCCGAGCGATTTCTCGGTGTTCCTACCAAAGGGAATGAATTTACAGTAAGAAATTTATATTTTGAAGAATGAACTGTGAGAGAAAGAAAGTATCTTGTCCGGAACTAACTTGCTTTCCGAGCTCGCCAGCGAGGCTTGGATCGGCATAAGGGTTCTCAAACAGACCCATGGTGAACTTAACCCGAAGAATCCTGTAGACAGCATCGTCGATTCTGCTCATGGGGATAATGTTGTTCTTAACTTGGGATGTCAATTCATCGATGAATTCCGTGTAGGCAAAAGGAACCATGATCTGCAAAACAACACATGCCAAATACCTTTTAACCAAAATATAAATGTTGGGGTATTGAAGAGAGAGAGAGAGAGAGAGAGAGAGAGAGAGAGAGAGAGAGAGAGAGAGAGAGAGAGAGAGAGAGAGAGAGGGTGAAGTCTATTGATATGTTTTCTCATATTTTAATTTGTATCTTAAAGTTAACTTGTTTTTTTATGATTATGTGTACTTATATTACAAATAGCTAGTGAAGAAAATGTCACATTTGTATTAGCTGCAGATGAGATAACAATTGTCAAGAATGTATCATAACCAGACAAGGAACATACTTTATCATGCAGCTCATGCTAGCTATTAACTCAACTTTGGTCGATGAAAGGTGATTGCACTTTGCTTACCATGTCAATACCTGCACCAACTCCGGCCTCAATTGAATAAGAATAGTTCAGGTGTTGGGGAGTAGTAATCCGATCAATGCCTTCCCAGTCTGAAATCACAAAACCCTATATACACAAAATACCAAGAGATTAATGACATGAGTATCTCTTAATAGTGAAGAAGAAAAACAAATACAGAGATCAATCTTTTGCCAGTCATGAGAAACATACCCTAAATTTGAGCTTGTTCTTGAGGAAATCAGTGATTAGGTGATGGTTAGCGTGCATTTTCGTTCCGTTCCAACTGTTGTATGAGACCATAATAGTGGAGACCCCTCTTATGATAGAATTATAATAAGCAGGCATATGAATAGTCATCATCCCATTGTTGTCTATGACGGTATTGCCCTCGTTGATCCCCATAAACGTACCACCATCACCAACATAGTGCTTTGCACATGCGGCAACTTTCTTACTGCAGAGGGTATCGAAGCGATGACAAAGTTAGTCACATCTCTTAATGTAACATTACTTTCCCATTTTCACGTCAGGGTATAAGACCATAAATAATGGAAAAGAATATTTGATACTATATCTTTTAGATGTATATTATATACCTTCCACCAACATATGGTCTTCCCTTGATATCTGATGGATCATCGCCTTGCAAGCCAGAGATAATTGTGGTCATTGAACGGACAACATTTGGGTCTTCACTGTAGCTTTCATAGCAGCGTCCCCACCTTGGGTCTCTACAAACCTGATCATAAACAAATAAATGAGTAAGTAAGAACATTAAATCTTTACCATATTTCTTAAAAAAATGTTTGTCATGCAGACCAACTGTTCAACACCCAAGAATATTATCCATTACCGCAATACACGGAGCAAAGACGTATGGAATCCCGGTAGCTCTAACTTCAAGAGCAGTTGCTTCTCCTATCCTCTTCACCAACTCAGGGTCCCTGGAAGACCGGGACACGTTAACAATATATATAGACGGGGAATTAACATATGCATCGCACTGTGTTCTTCTCTTCTTGTGGAAATTTGTCACAACCTATCGATGTAATACACGAAATGTAATCTGTCATATCAAAAATCAAGAGAAATTCACACCTGGTAGCTCCGAGGCCAACGTTATGGGGGAAGACGGTGGCTTTGTAGACGTTATTGTGACCATGCACAGCATCAATACCGTAGATAATCGGAATACCCAGGCGGGTGGACATGGCGTCCTTTTGCATTTCGTTCACCATCGACTGCCAAGCCGCAACGGATGCCTTGGAAGAAGGCACGCTGCCTCCACCACTCAGCACGCTGCCTGCATCACAGCATGCGCACCAACGTCACACACAAGCTCTGCATTCCTTCACCATATTTTGCTACGTATTCAGCGTGAGAGAGGGATATGGCTTACCTATGAAGTACTTGGATAGCACCCCCGTCGTGGCGTTCTCCCTCTCGATCTGCGTCATCTGGCCGATCTTCTCCGCGAGGGTCATCCGGCCGAGCAGGTCCTTGATGCGAACGCCAATCGACTGCTTCGGGTCCTTGTACTTGAGATATTCTGCTCTCCCCAACACCGCCAAGCAGAACATGAGGAGAACAAAGGTGGCCTTGTGCACGCTCCCCATCTTGTCCGACTATATGTAGACCTGAGTAAAGGGATGCTAATCATGTGAATTGTGAATAAACATTCGATGAATCTAGTATATGCAGCAAAGAAAAATCAGTTACGGGCTATTTGCAGTGAGAGGTTCCTCTGTTGGTGACATCAAGTTACTGACTAAGTTGACAGAGAACAACCAAAGCTCAGAGACTACACGGCAACACTGTATGTGTGTGCATACCACAAAACTAGAAACTAGCAATGGAATTTGTATGCGGTGCACAACGCAAGCGCGAGAAACCGATACCTTCTCGCAACAGCCGGATGAACTCGGCAGCCTTGGAGCTGCCTCTAATGGTGGCTGCCTTAGAGAGAATGATGAGAAGGGCGAGCGAGCTAGAGCGTGTCCTGCCATGAAAGGAAACACCGGCTCCTTTTATAGCCCGGCCAGTGGGTAGTCTAACGTACACACGAGGATCGCAAGGCGGCAAAAAAGAAGCGAAAGAAATCATCGGATCTGATTCGAACGAGTGGATCTCACGCCTATCAGCTACTGGCTCCGAGATCTCTGCATCCACATTAATTGCTCGGGTTACTGCAACACCACTATGATGACCTCGAGAGGATCGACGGGTCTCTATCAATATGGAACTATGGACGAGATCGTTGACTAACTAGTCGTTATTCCCGGTTGATGCTGACAACGCTCACAGAGTGTACACACAGCATAGCACAGTTCATGCTGAAAATAGTTATCAGTAATACAGTGTGATGACAGAGAATCTCTTACCAACGGTAGTTCGGCAAACGACAATAGTAGATTAAAGACAAAGGCCATTTCGAACCTTGGAGCGTTTCTAGCAGAAAGCCCTAAAACGAAGCCCGCTCATGTCAAACGGGGCTCCTCCCTTTTTAGCCCCAAATAATGCTCCAACTTCAACGGCAACTCATGTAGCTTAGTCCCTATTTATTTATTTTTCTCCTCTTTTTTCACATTTGCTACATGTATATTCTATTGTCGGTGTACACACGTTCATACCGGGATCCCGCATCCAGTCATGCTCGAGTAGACACTCGAAAAGGATAAGGACTAGATAAGTCCATGACGTCAAAAACACCTTGATTACCTAGCCAACCTAGTGTTGGTCCCAGTGCTTAGACTTCACCAACCTCAAAAAGGCTTGTCCCAAATATCTGTACCCATAGAGATAGTCGACTCAACATCAGACTATGAATGCCTTTGTATTGAGGATGCATACTCTAGATATCGCCAAGTGAGCCTGAAGTTTTGAAAAGGAGAAAACATCCTACATCACACTACCAGGAGTGTTTTATTATGCCAAGATGCCTTTCGACCTAGCTAGAAAATGTTGTGATTACTTACCCATAGCGCCTTCAAAGAACAGATGGGCCAAAACATGAAATTTTACATCAATCACACC
>NC_041389.1:588110983-588195030 GCF_002162155.2 Triticum dicoccoides
ATCCAAACTTGCACGAGACTTTATGCATCCCAGGAAAAAAACATATGATGCTCAACCCTGAGAAGTGCATCTACAGTGTTAATGTTGGCAGGCTCCTTACGTTTATGCTATCTTAATGCACTATTGAGGTCAATTCATTGAAGATCAAGGTTATCAAATAAATGAAACCCCTCAAAAAAATAAAAGATGAGTAGTGGCTCAACGGCTACATGACCGCTATCGAACACTTCATCTCTCGGTTGGGCGATCAAGACCTCCCTTTCTTTAAGGTGCTCAGTAAGAGGGGCAAGTTCAAGTGGATTAAGGAGGTTGACACAACAGTCCAAATCTCAAGGCCTACTTACCAGTCCTCCAGTCTTGGTAGCCCCCGAGCTTGAGGAACCCCTCCTTTACAATGCGGCCAGACCAAGAGCTGTGAGTGGCATCTTGGTGGTCCTACAAGAGGAGGAAGGACAATAAGAGAAGAACAACGACCCGTATACTTCATCAGCAAGGTCTTGTATGGCTCTGTAGGATCAGATATCAACTAGAAGGGAGTGAATGAGAGATTCAACAATTTCTTTGAAAAAGTAAGTTCTTTGAAGAAAAAGAGAGTACGCAGAACAATAACACAACAGAATGAACTAAACTAAACTGATAAATAACTTAGAGAAACATATAGATCGGGGTAAATCTAAGTAGCAGTGCACATGGAACTGAACATGGCATACACAGCAAAATAGCAAAGTACTCAGAGTCATCTTTGAAGCAATCATAGAGAAAGAAGACTGGAAGAATATCTTCAAACACATGCAAATTACAGAAGTAAATGAGATCGAAGAAGTAGAACCCATAGTTTGACGAAGATAGAGATTTGTTCGACCAGTTTGAGTTTGCGGCACAATCTACGTTTAGTTGGGGCCGAGATTAAACTCAGAAGACAAAAAGGCTCACCAGGCTACACCTTTCTAATCCTAGTTACCTAATTAACGTAATGTGCAACGTGTGGACTGTTGATTGAAGATTCGGGGGGTGGGGGGCATGAAAATCTGGGGGAGAGAGTGTTAGTTAGGCAATTTACGTTACCCCTTCGGACGTTCCCGTAGATGTAGCATTTTCGCTATTACAGGTCCCAAGGAATGATGCCCGACTACCCTGAAGTTCTTTTACAAAGTGGCTCTAGTCTCGAACAAGATGTGAGATTACTTCCAAGCACATCTGACGGTGATCCCAGTCAATTATCCCTGGAATGGATATTAAAAAGTCGGATTCTACTGAAAGGATCTCAAAGTGGCCATTATAGCTCGGGCGGTTTTTTCCATTGGCTTCGTCTCTGGAATCACTAGTGCATGCTAACTTCTTGAGAGTTGGCAATATTGGTGGTATCACCCAAAGGGAGAGAAACTGCAACGCCCAAATCCACTTGAAGGCCACGATATGTGGGTAGTCCTCTACACAGGTACCAAATATATTTTGACTAAGATTCTACATAAGTGGTAATTAATCATAATTCACCTAGCCAACACATACATTAATTTGAACGAGGAAGAGCTTGAAAGATGAAGCTTAATTGGAACACATTGTCACATTCGGCTCATTTGTTAGGTTGGCGCACTTCATCTATCCTAAATAGAAGTCAAATTCCTCAAAAGATAACTCATTTTAAATCCAGGGACTAGGCATGGGACTTACCGATTCGATTTTGTGTTGGATTAATACACATTTATCACTGAATCAAATTGAGCCAGGATGCCTATTTATCTCGTCAAAAAAGGGTTTCGCCTCGTTTTATATAGTATAAAGCAACAACCAACACGACGATCGATACAAACCACAACACAACACACCAACACACACTCATCCAAGGCCGGATACATAGGTGCCAAAGGCTTACAACAACACCACCCCAATCAACGTGAAGTAGACACTAAGGATCCGTAGAGCTCTTCCCGGAGAACCCGTGAAGAGGAGAAGTTGAAAGACGACGAACCGAGGGCTCCAAGACAATGCCTTCAGGAAGGACATGACACCACAACGCCACCAGTGCCCCGATCCAAAGATCTATATTTTCACCTGGAGCATGACAAAGGGAAAGGAGTAACCACAACAGAGCTTTCAGGAAGATGACGACATCCACGGCCGTTGCCTCCATAGGCCTGGCCAAGCCAGATAGGGTTTTCACTCTGGCAGCAAGCTCTATCTTCACCGCATCCGATCGTCAAAACGCCAGCCACCACGCCTCCCACACGACCATGGCCGCTAACCGCCCGCACCTAAGTTGCGAGCTCAACCCACGAGCACCGCAGCTCCCACCACCCAGGTTGCCTCCTAGGGAACAAGACGCATCATAGGCGCTCCATGGCTGCAAGCGATGCATCGACTGGCATGCTCTAACTACCAACAGGGTTGTAGCGACCGAAGCGACCAGATCGATTGGGGAGCCAGCAGGTCGAGGAAGAGGTGAAGTGGGAGCGGACCATATCGACATCCGTCACCCCTTGGCCCGACCGCATCGGCGCCACCCATCACTCCCGCTACCTCTCACAATGTCGCCCCCCTGCGACGCCCAACCTTGGCTCCTGGCCTGGATCTACATTTGGTAGGTACCGGACACTCGCCCAATGATGTGAGGTGCTGGAAGGCCACAACCTGTTGCCGCGAGAGGAGATAGGGGCATCCACCCAAGCCGCTCGCCAATTTCCAGACACTGGAGCATGTCTCGACGTCGCCTGAACTGCCCTGCACCATCACCGTGAACCGCCACCATGTCGTCGCGGCCACACCGTCGCAGCAACCTAGAAGGCCGTTGCCATCCCCGAGCCACCCGCCATCGCCCAAGGGGCCAGATCCAAGTGGATCTGACTAGAGATCAACAGAGACGCCCAATCCCTCATCACGAGCCACCCGCAGCCGCCACACCCCCTAGTGGGCCATGTCCTTCAAAAGCTAACATTGGTGATACCGCAGTTATAACGTCTGCAAATGGAACATGTTTTCGCTAGAACAATGTTATATAACCGTAGGGTATTGCTGATTAAGTGGAGTATATCCTAACCATGAGTCATTCTAGAACCGTGTGCCAGTTGCTGTTTAATTTCTAGTTGTTGTAACAAGACATTGTGGTTTCTCTTAATAGAAATCAGAGAGGGCGCTCTCTTTTTATCAAAAAAAAAAGATAGGAAAATGTACCGTTCAAACGTCTCTTTAATTTGAATGTTGTTTTTTCACCAATGTGAGTGGTTCAGCTTGCTCCTCTGCTCCGTAGGAGTTCTGATATCTAATCATCGATAGAACTCTTTCTACATTTTTTTCGAAGCCGGGGGATTCCTTCTCACGTATTCATTGAGGGCATTTCTAATTTATACCCTATCCAGCGTCATAGGAGTAAGAAGTCGGTTTTACTTCTCTAACGCCCACATAACCGACCCCCAATCGGCGTAGGGATAATCGTTGTAGGGATATAAAAAATATCTTCCGACGTCAACCATTTCCCAAAATATACTCGGCCGCTGCGGCTCCGAGTAAAAGTCGCGCCTCTCCCTCGCATCTTCGCTGGCCCTGCCGCTACCTCGTTGCCTTCCTTGGCCCCTGCTGCCCTTCTGCCCGATGTCGAGCCCATTCGGCCCCCATTGTGGTCGTCATTGTCGGAATGGAGGTGAAACGTCGCCGCCCTCGCCATGGCCGATTCGTCGGACTGCTACGAAACTTCTTCATTTTCTGTCTTCCACTACATGTCATTCACACGCGTTGCCGCCCGCCAGTTTGGTCTATATGACACCGGCCAGCCGATGCACCACCACCGCACCGCAAGTGTTCGACGAATTGCATAGGTTAGTTTTTTTGTTAGTTTCTTTTTGAATCGAGACGGTTGGATTGAATCTAGCCATTTGAATTTTAGACAAAAATTTTATTCCGTTATATATAGGAGATCGGCTACGTCAGGCCAAAACTTAATGGAGTAAATATAATTTACTAAGGGTTTACTCAGCCAGATCCTTCTCTATTTATTGGGGATCGGTTAGAAGAGAACGCAAATCGCTAGATTTTGTTGCACAAGAGAACCAACACGACGACATCCGCAAGAACGCATCGCTCTTTTATTGCTAACAACAAATCAACCACAAAACTCAATGTATGTATGTATCCCATCTCTCACAGCCCAGCCGAGATAGTACATCCACATCCCATCTCACCCGACCCGACTCACTTGTTGGCCTCGGTGGTGAGGCCGAACCCGAAGGGAAACAGCGGGTCGTAGTGCTTGTCGCCGACGTTCATCGGCAGCTGGTCCACCGACTTGAACCACGTCCTGGCCAGCTTTCCGGAGAAGCCATAGTCGCCGAAGAGCGCGTCAGCGACGCCCTGGCCCTCGGAGCCCGGCAGCCACGCGGCGACGAACGCGTCCATGGCGCCGATGTACGGCTCCACCACCAGCGGCCTGCCGGAGATGAGCACCACCACGCAGTTGACGCTCTTGCACACGCTCTGGATCACCGAGGGGCCGGGCGCGGGGATGGTCAGGTTCAGGTTGTCGCCGAACGTCTCGGCGTAGGGCTGCTCGCCGACCACCACGATGGCGTAGTCGTACTTGCCGCTGTCCACGGCGGCGCTGTCCGGGTTCTCCGAGAAGACCACCTCCGTGCTGGGGTCGACGGTGGACTTGATCGCCGAAAGGATGGTCGTCCCTGCATGCGTTTCATCACATGATTTCATCAACTTTTGGTCCAATTTATCGACGACGTTGCTACAGAGTACTACAAGCAAGCAATGAATATTTACCGGCAGTTTTGTCGTTGCCGGTCTGTCCTTGCCATGTGATGGTCCATCCTCCACACTGGAGGCCCAAGTCATCGGCGTGGCTTCCGGCGACGAGGATCTTACCGGCCTTCTTTGGGAGAGGCAACAATGGGCTGGAGGCAGATTTTCCATTTTTCAGCAGCACCAATGACTTCCTGACGGCCTCACGAGCAAGATCGCGGTGTTCCTAACAATGGGACGGAATTCATAGTAAGAATTGATGGATCTTGACAAATTAAGTGTGAGAGAAAATGCGTCAAAAAAACTGTGAGAGAAAGAAACCGTGGTGTTGAGAACCAACCTGCTTCCCGAGTTCACCAACGAGGCTTGGGTCAGCATAGGGGCTCTCAAATAGACCCATGGTGAACTTCACCCGAAGAATCCTGTAGACAGCATCGTCAATTCTGCTCATGGGGATAATGTTGTTCTTAACTTGGTATGTCAGATCATCAATGAATTCCGTGTAGGCATAAGGAACCATGATCTGCAAAATAATGTATGCCAGAGCATGATCAGAAATGAAGAGAACGGCATATTTGTATTTGTTCTACAAAAGATAACAGTGTCAATGGTCTATCAGATAGGAAAAATCCTATCCTTATTGTGCCCTACGAGCAAGCAATATACTCAATTTTTGTCCGATAACTTGAAGTTGAATTTATCAGATAAGCATGCTTTGCACAGGGAAAAAAATGGAGTATGTGATTAGCATATCTTACCATGTCAATACCGGCACCAACTCCAGCCTCAACTGAATAAGAATAGTTCACGCCTGGAGGGCTAGTAATCCGATCAATGCCTTGCCAGTCTGAAATCACGAAACCCTGTTTGCACGAAATCCCAACAAATTGATTATATCAGTATCTTTTAAATATGCCTGAAGAAAACAAGAGAGAGAAATTCTACTGGCTTTCTAATAAGCAACTGACCCGGAATTTGAGCTTGTTCTTCAGAAAATCAGTGACAAGGAAATGGTTGGCGTGCATTTTCTTGCCGTTCCAGCTAGAATACGAGGTCATAACAGTGGAGACACCTCTGATAATAGAATTGTAATAAGCAGGCATATGGATAGTCATCAGCCCATGGGCGTCGATGACTGTATTGTTCTCGTTGATCCCCATAAACGTACCACCATCACCGACATAGTGCTTTGCGCATGCAGCAACCTTCTTACTGCAGTATACCAAGAGTGACAACGAAGTTAGCTCCGCCTCTTCAGACTAAAAAATCACAGAACACATGTTACCTACTATATCAGTTGAGTTTATATTACCTTCCACCAACGTATGGCCTTCCCTCAGAACCAGCCGGAACGTCACCTTGCAGACCAGAGATAAGTGTGGTCATGGACTGGACAACCTTTGGGTCTTCGCTGTAGCTTTCGTAGCAGCGTCCCCATCTTGGGTCTCTACACACCTGAGCGACATCAACAGGTGAGTTCCTAGGAACAAAACAATAACAAGGCACATTTGCCATCCACACTGAAGTATTAACCATGCAAGAGGTATGATGTATTACCGCAATGCACGGAGCAAAAGCGTAAGGAATTCCCGTTGCTCTAACTTCAAGAGCAGTTGCTTCTCCTATCCTCTTTATCAACATAGGGTCCCTAGATGACAGTAACATATTAATTTAGATGAACATATGTGTTACAGTTATCGTGTCTTTTCCAAAAATTGTCGTAGCTTGTTGATCTAATATAATATACACATCCATATCACAGGATATATGACACTTCACTGTCACATCAAAAGTTAAAAAAGAGAGCAGTTTCTACCTGGTAGCTCCGAGGCCAACATTATGTGGGAAGATGGTAGCTTTGTAGACGTTGTTGTGACCATGCACAGCATCAATACCGTAGATCATCGGAATGCCTAGGCGGGTAGAAAGGGCACCCTTTTGCATCTCGTTCACCATCGACTGCCAAGCCGCGGCGGATGCTTGAGGAGAAGGCACACTGCCTCCACCGCTCAGTACGCTACCTGCATCATACAAAATGTTATTACAGACAACTCTGCAACCCTTCACAATCTGCAGTTGTTAGTTTAGCACCAGGGAAGTGAGAGGCACCTATGAAGTACTTGGACATGGCCTCTGCTGTGGCATTCTCCCTCTCAATCTGTGTCATCTGGCCGATCTTTTCAGCGAGAGTCATCCGACCAAGCAGATCCTTGATGCGAACGCCAAGAGGCTGCTTCGGATCCTTGTACTTGAGATAATCCGCGCCTCCCAACGCCGCCAAGCAGAACATGAGGAGAACAAAGGTGGCCTTGCGCAAACTCCCCATCTTGGCAATGTGTCCGGTATTGATCACCACCGACTATATGTGTAGACCTGAAGAAAGGGTGCTACTCATGTGAGCAAACATTCAATGACGCTTATGCAACAAGGAAAAATCAAAGATGAGCTAGCTAGTGCAAGGAAAGATTCATGTTTGAAAACAGAGATAAAGGTCACGCATTAGGCAGGCAAGATCCACTCAAAGGCTCCTCTGTTGGCCATAGCCATCATAATAGAGCAGCAAGATACAATGGCCTAGCAGTGTAAAGAAAGACTAGTGTTTGAAAGTAAGCACATAAAGACCAAACATTAGGCTAGGCCATTCAAAGGCTCCCCTGCCGGCTATAGGCATCATAGAGAAGTAGTGAGACACAAGGGAGCATGCTTTACTTAAAGAAAACCAGGTAGTGGTTTCTTTTTATCACTTTCACTGTCCGAAAACTCAAGTTGCTGAAAACCAGCATGACCATCGGCAAGACAGCAAGCCATGTAAACCCCAACGGCCACAGAAACCTTGATAAATCAGACAGAGAACACCTAAAAGCTCACATACAGTACACTCGACGGACATAACTGCAACTGCAAGTATGTATGTATACCTCAAAAGGAGCAGCTAGCAATCCGCCGCATGCGCACCAACACGAACTCGGGAGACCGATTACCTTCCACTCCGGCAAGAGCAAGGTGAAATCGGCAAAAATGTCTAGCGGTTGCTGCCTGGGAAGGAGAGGTGTGAGAGGAAAGGAGAACCCCGGTTCGTCTTATAGCCCAGTGGCAGTGTGCACTCTCACGGGGGAGTGCCGCCGCCGACACGAGAATCGCAAGGCGGCAAAGGAAAGGCCGAAAGCGAAGGAAGGAAGGAAATCATTTGCTTTGATAGATTAGCACGGGGGGCCTCACGCGCTTAGCTGCGTCGACGGCGACGGCGACGGCCACGGCCACGGCGGCTAATATTAACAAAATCCTTTTTTTTCTTTTCCGTCCAAGCATAAACAGGAAAGGGAAATGGAAACGGAAAGGAATAAACGATCCCGGCCCACTACGCCACCTCCACATTTTTCGCGCTACCACGTCCGCAGGCCACGAGAGAGGTCGACGCTCCACGGGCATCTAATCCGCTGGGCCGTCGCTGTGGGCGAGATCACCCGCTAACTAAATTATTAATGGAATTCCCCGTTGATGCTCGATCCCACTCACCGCTCTGACTGGTCGCAAGCGCAGCGCAGTCCATGCTCCGCACACAGCCACGCACACATTCGGCGACTACACGAACGCGAGTGAGGGGTGGGGCGGAGGAGAGGCCCGTCTCACCGGCTGCCGTGCGGCGACGAATTTTCCCAGCTGGATCTCCGGCCCGGCCGAAGGGGACACGGCACCTAGATGGACGAAATAATCGCGGCGAATTCTTTGCCCTGCTTCGCCGGGGAATGGGAAGGCTTAACCACCGGCCGGCCGCCGGGAGAGGCGGAGCGTCCAAATTAAATTAGGAGAAAATAGTGCGCTCGCACGAACGGCAGTGCTGGTAACCGCCACACTGGTCATACAGCAGACCACCGTAGAATAATGCTGCTGCTGCTACATGGATCTTAATCCGGAGAATGTAGACACAGTTCGTCATGCGGGGGAGGGGAGGGGCGGGGAGGCGTGCACGCATGCGGCCGGCAGACACGGACCGGGACTGGTTACTGGCGACCTCCTGGTGCGCTTGCGTGCCGGCGGCCACGGTCGCGGATTCAAATCGAAGGTGGCTCACTCGTCACTCGCTCGAGTATTCCCACTGCTTCATGAGTGGCCAGGCCATGGAACATGGCCATGGCCATGGATGGCAACAGCCACCATTATCCATCTACTCTTACTACTAGAGCAGTAGAATACTACTAGTACCAACCAACCAGACCGGACTAGAACCGCAAGACGGGGACGCGGGTCGCTCGCAAATCCACATCCAACCGCCACCCAGGCAGATTTTCGTTTTGGAGCCGCTCTCTCCCTCGCGCGCGAGGAGAAGAAAAGGGTCGGTGGACGGTGGTGGCGGCAAACCTGGAGCGCAGCGCGGAGCACTCCACTCGCAGGTGGTGGTACGTGCACGCGCGTCGCGTCACCGGTGACGGCGACGGCGAGGAAGAGGACGAAACCAAGCAACCAACCAACCAATCAACACGCGGAGGGAGAGGAAGGAGCGGAGGGGGAGGCTGACGGCATACCAGTCAGTTACCACGGTGACGGACGGACGGCCGGCGAGGGCGAGGCGGCGGCGGCGGCTGCGCTGCGTGCGGCGAGAGGCCGCGCGTCAGTCACGGGGATAGTGAGGACCAGAGCACAGATGAGAGGACGCTGGCACTGGCGGACGATGATAGGGCCAGGCTTTATTGCCCCCTGCTGCTGCAAAGGCTCTCTGTGATTTTTTACCGTTATTCTTTTGGTGATTAGTGATTGCCATCACTGTTTGCCAATTTTCACCCCAGGGAAAGGGAATCCAACGCCGGCGACGACGCTTTGACCGTGACGGATGTCGGGCGGCCGCGCTGGCTGGTGGCAGGGTTCACACGCCCGTCTCCCCGTCACGCCGCTGAGCCCTGGCCCCCAACCGCGCCCGTGCGTGACCCCCGCCCCGGGACCACGAGCCAGTTATTCACTACTGATCAGGTGGGCCCACCTTCCTGCTCACGCTGGGCGTGGCTCGGGAGGCGCGACGTATTCCTCGGTTAATCTTTCCCAGCGCACGCGCACGTCTTTCGGTAGCTGGTACTGGCACGAGGATGCGAGCAGCGACAAGGCTGCCCGTAGTAGATAGTATCATGCATGCCCATTACAGTAAGCAATTTTGAAGAGGTGCCATTAAATTAAATGAAGAAAAAGATAGTTGAGTATTAGGCTGGTCGTACTGGTAGTATCATAGTTATTATCATGCAGGTCAATTAGGTAATTTTAATGAGGTGTCATAGCATTAAATGAAAAAAAAGGGTAGAGTATCATATTATGATACCGTATCATAAAAAATGATATGCTACTTTGTGTCTTGCATGGCAATAAATAGAGTAATACTCCCTCCGTTTCTAAATATAAGTCTTTTTAGAGATTTTAAATGGACCACCACATACGGATGTATATAGCCATATTTTAGAGTGTAGATTCACTCATTTTGCTCCATATGTAGTCACTTGTTGAAATCTCTACAAAGACCTATATTTAGAAACGGAGGGAGTACATAATACTAATATATGATATTATGCATTAGAGAGGTAGTTTAATATGCATGATACTAGTATATGATACTCCCCATTACAACCAGCCTCATATCATGATACAGTATCATATTAAATAATGTGTTACTTTGTGTCATGCATGACAAAAAATATAGCCCACTATATCACACACTAGTATCATACACTATAATATCAATATATGATATATTGTGTTAAAAAAATATTATGATACTAGTATATAATACTCTTTGTTACAATCAGCTAAGTACTGCTACTCCATCGGGTTGTGCCCCTGACCGATTAGTGGTCCGTTTTGATTAAGCGCGGTGAGCAGTCGTGCGCGCTAATCACTGCGCCCGCTCCTCCGGTCAGTCCAGACACAGGCGCTGGCAACGGCTCCAAACCGAGGCCCATCATACACCCATGCTCGTGTGAATACATATGAACTCTTTTTCAGCTAAAGAATTGTGCCTCCTCTCATGAGCCCTGCTCCATCAATCAGTCTACCCTTATCGCTCCAGCGAAGCACGCACCAAGACTAGCTAGCTAGCTAGCTAGCGCTGCACGGCTATGGCCCGCCCAGGTCCCGAACACCGAAAAAACGTCAAAGATCGTAAGCTGCAACATCTCGTCAGCTAAGTGTGGTTGGATTCGGCGACGGCGGCGCTTGAACGTCGTTTCCTTTCTGGAGGCGTCGTTTTTGAAGAGCCTTTCTCATAGTCCTTGTGTTGTGAAGAGATGGTTGACGCCGATGGTCACTGCTGTATACCGTTTATCGTTGCTTTCAATTCCTCGGGTTTTCTTTTCTCCACCTAGGCATAGTTTTGGTCTTTTATGGCTTTGCTCTTTGCCGAAGTGATCGTGTGGGTGCGTGTGTTGTGTTGGTTGTGTGCATCCTAGTTGTGCAGAGGCCGGGTATGTACTCATTATGATTGTATCCCTCGATGCTACACTATGAGTCAATAAAAAAGCACCCTTTGTCGAAAAAAAAAGTGCCCAAGCGAGCCAGTAGCCACGGCCTATACTAGTACTACGAACGAAGCGTGTGCGGTGCGGATCGAGTGGTCATAGTCGGAAAATGAAAGGCGTTTACCAAAATAAGAGAGATCAAGATAAGAGATAAACTCAATTTGGACCTGAACAGTGCGAGCATGTGCACGTTGCCATTGAAAATGCGCGCCACCCTTATCTTCAAGGTCACGTTAAAGTTTGAACTGAGAGATCCGGATCGAGTTTTCAGCAGCAGGAGAAAAGAAAAGGGCTCAAGATCCAGCTCGCGCCAAGATCCAGATCACGATCCAGAGCTCCAGAGTCCAGACCCTTGTCTGTCAACTAACCAGGCTGACAAATGTTGTAATCGCGTCGTGTCGAGATGTGCAGGCAGGCATCCAAGAACCGTTCTGAGATACTAACATTCGGTAAAGTACTGAACATACTCTACAGTCACTGGCCAAATGATCGCCGGTGCAGTGCAGGACGTGGTGGTAGAACGTATCGGAATCGTGTGTGGACGGAACAGAAGCAGTACAAAACAGTGGGGGCGTGACGAACAATCACATAACAAAACAAGAATACAACTGATATGTGCTGACACGTACGTACTCGTACGAGTATATACAACTTCAGTATAACAATATAGTAACATGTAGTCAGAGTGTGAGTGAAGACAGTGGGGCAGGTAACAGCTGCACATGCATGCCGTCCAGGCGTCCAGCCAGGCAGTAGGTAAATGCACCGGAGCAACAGGACACGCCAGGACAGAGGCGCACGACAATGAAGAGAGGTAATTAATGGCCAAGGAAGCCTCTGACCTCTGTGCGCCTCCGTGGTACCGCTGCAACTTGGGCAAGTACGTACTGGTGGATTATTCACGTGAAGGAATTTACGGCTATACGCAGATCAGGACGGCTTTATTAGCTGTCCAGACAAACCAATTAGCTCTTAAGATTGTCTGGTTCTGAAACAAAAGTTGTTGAGATGTGGTTCTTGTTTTGTTTTCGCTCTGATGAAAGAAATTTGTTTATTGAGATGGGATCTGCAGGAGAGGTAGCAGACACAGACGGTCCAGGATGGCGCACCCGGCACAAGTCACGCAGCCAGCCGCGCAGGTGTTTGTTTTCTTGTAACTTGGAAGCACGCCAAGGCACACGTCTAGGTGTGTAAGTACATTAAATTCCATCCTCGTTTTCACCCCAGCCTTGTGCTACTGTCCACGAGAAATATGCATGATAGAAAGAGGAGGCGCCCGCACAAGAATGACCCGTGCATGCATCTCAGCTGGACGTTGATTAGGCAAGAAATTGATGACAGTCTTGCATGCATTCACGTAGGTGGCCTGAGAGAGCTCAAACGGCATCCTAATAAGTAGCAAATTAATGCTGATTTTGCTTCCGCTTAAAACAGCGCTGTGATTGGAAGTTTTTCTAGTTGTGGTGCTGCTCCTCCTCCAATCTTAAGCTACCTAGGTCGTGTTGCTCCTTCTAATGTGACTTACTCACCTAGATGGAGGGAGTAGTTAGATTTGAGCAGCTTTGGTTACAGATGGCGTGCCGGTGCCATTAACCAGGACCGGAGTCCAGAGGAGATGCTCCTGGTTAGTTAACCGAACGGGGCGGGGCATCACTTGGCCGCCATTACCGATGAACGCCGATGCAAGTTGCTGCCAGTGCCGGTGCCGGGAGTACGTACAATAGTACGCACAAACTCGACATGTACCTCACCAGTTACTACTTAGTTAGGTGCTCGTCCTGATTTATTTTGCTCTCCCTTGTTGTTGCGTGTGTGCAATTGGGTCGACAGTTCGCTGGATCGGGGTGGAGAAGAAAGGAGCCGCCGGACCCCGGATTACTCAAATTCAAACCAAACTCGGGGCCTCGTGTCTGTGGCGCGCCCTCATCATGTGCGGTGAGCTAGCAGCCGGCCCGGGAATCTGAACTACTCGGGTAAAAATAAAATACGCGAAAAGGTGAGGCCCCAGCGTTTTATGCTACAGCTTTTTTTTGTTAGGCAAGCTTATTATGCTACAGCTGTGGGTTGGTTGGCGGCTCTTCCCTCGCTGGGTGTGGGGCGAGCGAGTAGTACAAGAGAGCGAACGTTCCAGGTTGCGAAGGCCGAAACCTCACCGAGTGGCCAGTGCCAAGTGGGCCTGCGTGGGGCGGGGAGGTGGGGGCTGGCCAGCCGAACCAAACCAAAGCCGGCGTGTGCATGCGCCGAATCTGAAATCGCGGCCTCGTCCGCCCGCGTGTACTGAAATCATGCAGCGTCGACGTGATTGAGGACAATGGAGAGGAATGAGTGAGTGGGGGCTACCTAGATCACGCGTACGTACATGCCCGGGCAGCCCGGCCGTAGGCCCGCCCGTCGCGCGTGCCCCGCCCCGGATGTGGACGGGGAACGCCGGAAATACGTGCCCCCGAGACGAAAAATGCTTGTATCTTCCGTGGACCACGCGTGCACATGTTTAGCAGCAGAGGCGCTGTAGCGTCTTTGGTGTTTCGTGCATGGAGCACCGGGGAATGGCACGTCACGGGCTACGATTAACGCGATGAAGCCGGGGCCCGAAGGCATCGCTTTACCCGGACGGGCCTGGCCTCAAACTCGCGGGTAGGAGTATGTTGGGCCGACATACAACGAGGTACAGTCTGGCGATTCCCGGTTCTGTTGTACGGTTAGTACCACATCGCTTGCGTAAGCGGCAAATTTGACAAATTTGACCTATAGACGGAATCAAATCATAAAATGAACTATCCGTGAAACTATTTCACGCGGCTAATCTTTTTGTGTGACGCCCGTCACGAAGGCGCCACACTACACTGTGCAACGCCTCACAGATAGGCGCTACACAGCCAGCATCGCACACGTGTGATCAGAAAATTACTAAGTCGTGTGCAGCGCCTGAGACCTAGGCGCCACATTATACAGTGTAGCGCCTAGCTCCTAGGCGTTGCACTAGTGCAGCGCCTAGCTCCCAGGCGTTGCACTAGTGCAGCGCCTGAGAGCTAGGCGCCATAGATCAGCCGCGTGAAATAGTTCTACGGACAGTTCATTCTGTGATTTAATTGCGTCTATAGGTCAAATTTATCAAATTTGCCTGCGTAAGTTAGAACGAACGTGTTTATAACCTTGTTTGGCCAGCAGGCTATCACCAGGTGACAGCCCTGGTTAGCAATCTCATACTGTGAAATATGGATTATACTTCATAGGTGCTGCTCGGACTTGGATGACCACACGACACGATGTGGGTTGCTTTTTTCCCCTATATATTTGATGTTTTTTTTTCTAAACACAATACAGACGCAAGCGCTCATATATATTCGTTGTTGATTTGGTGTACTATGTGTTAATATTGCTTCCCTTTTTTCTTGGACGGGATATGGTCATCTTATATATTCAATGTTGATTTGGTACAATACATGTTAATATTTTTTTCTATAAACTTAATCAAAGCATATACAATTTGACCTTAGACAAAGCTAAATACATGGAGTAAACAAAAATAAAGAGATCAGAGGAGATACAATCATCTTATACAGCGGCGGAGACAGGCTCCAGGCAGCCTGGGCCGCTGCCTAGGGCGTGAAGACCGATTCATTTGTTAAGTTTTAACACAGTACAACTACAGTTATATACTGTAGCTACAATGAATGAAGGTGGCCTGGGCTTGCCGTATTTCTGGCGCCGCCACTGATCTTATATATTCAATGTTGGATCTAATGTCACTAGTAGAAAACAGGGCTTTGGTCCTGGCCAGATAAAAGCATTAGTCCCGGTCATGTTACGAACCGGGACTAATGGGAGCATCAGTCAAAGTTCGAGAGGCTAGGACGCCGGTCGGGTCTCGGCAGACATCATTCCCGATTCGGCTAGGACCTTTAGTCCCGGTTCCAGCCACCAACCGGGACTAAAGGGCCTCCAGCCTCGGTTGGTGGCTGGAGGCACTTTAGTCCCGGTTGGTGGCTAACCACGCCCCCCATATCTTCTGTTTTTTGGCCATGGAAGGGTGGAGGTGTGGGCTACTCTGTTTTTCGCCTATATATGCACATGAGGTGTGTGCGGTCAGGTGTGTTTTCAATTAAAAGACCGTAGACGGAATTAGTCCCGATGGACTAACGGAGTCCATTACTCGTGGGTAAAGAGTACACCCTCTGCAGAGATTATATCTATTCGAATAGCCGTGTCCATGGTTAAGGACTACAGTCTGGGATGGGTCAAGTGTCGGTCTTAGTGTCGGTCTTCGGAGGAAAAACTGCTAAACCAGAACATTGATTATGATCTGTGACATATGATGATTATGATTATTATTATGGACTAACCGGTCATATATTGTTTGAATTATTGGGTATCCCTGGGACGGTTCTACCTCCTGGATATTCACTGTAATTTTTTTCTTATAAGCCCTTTATGTGGTGTCGCATAGACGCCCGACTGCGGCATGCTTGTCATTTATACCACTTATAAGCCCTTTATGTGGTGTCGCTCAGATGCCTGACTGTGGCAGGCTTGTTATTGAATTCACTTATAAGCCCTTTATGCGGTGTCGCTCAGACGCCCGACTGTGGCAATGCTTTAAATTATTATCCTTTTGAGGCGTCGCTTCAGACACCCGATCGGTGCATTCTATTCCTACTCTCTTATTGTTATGAATAACCCGTCTGTGTGCATCATGGGTTTCCTCTTTGTGATTTACATTGTGATTACAGAATAATTTTGAGCATAATTATCATCTGACATATTATACCTGTGTTCATAATGTTTGCGAGTACATTCAAAGTACTCACTGGCTTGTCCTTAGCTATTGTCTTGGCCAGATTTCTTGCACGGAGAGGAGCGTTGCGATGACAGCCTCGGAGCCTACGCAAATGATGATAGCAGCCTCGCGAAGATAGGAATTATCCTGGTCAGCTGTTCCTGTGAGAAATGGAGTCCCACAGACGCAGATGAACCACAAACCGCTTCCGCCATCAACCACTAGCAACCTTGTGTTGTACTCATAGGCCAGAGTGGTGTTGTACTACATATTATGTACTTTGCTTGGTGTTTCTGTATCAAGTGGGTGCCTCATCAGCTAACAGTAATCCTGGGCTGGTGAGCACAAGGACCATTTTCTGGAAAATTAATACCCCGAAAACCGGTCGTCACAAACTTGGTATCAGAGCCAGGCTGACCATTGGCTAATCCTATCTTACCCAGGTCGAAAGACCTAGATTAACCAACCCACCAGACCTTAACCTAACCCCGGCCAAGCTTCTCGTGTAAGATAGCCACATAGTGCCTCCGACACCTTTTTGGCAGTTGGTGCCCAACCTATCAGCCTAGCCTGTCGATCACGCGCCAGTGACCGACACCTAAATTGTCTCATTCGCAAGCGTGCGAAGGAAGACTCCGCTCCCTTTTTCTATAAAAAGGGCACGCTAGCCTCAAACCAGCACAACACCGCCTCTACCCCATACCGAGCTAAAATGCCTGGCCCCGTCATGCACAATGAGACCACAGCAAGCAACCTTGGAGGTTTTGTGACCGTGCTCGCAAACCTCACCCGCCGTGCCTTTGCATTAGAAGAGCCCCCAGAATATGTTGTGTACCAAGGACCCATGAGCGGTGAAAGCCATCAATTCTGGGCCACTGTGCACATCTATGGTAGGGGCCTATCGCCCGAACGCCCCTACCGGTTCACAGGAAGGACGACTTCCTTTGAGCCACAAACCATCCAACTAGCAGCTCGAGAGGCTATAGTTCAACTCCGGCACTTGTCGCCCAGAGTTAACTGTCGCTCGTTCTACTACTACCCCAACTGTGACGGGTACGGTAGGCCACCCCAGGTTGTCAACGGAGATCACGAGACGGATCCTGCGTTATTGCATCTGGTGCGCTATGTAGGTGCACTAGAGGAACTGTTCTATCAAATCACCCTTGATCTGATCGCGACTCGTGGAGAGCTGGTTCGCCGAGCCCCGGTGAGAGGAGAAGATGAGCCCGACGCCGACAACCCAGTCGTGCTGTTCGGACAACCGATCGAGTCCTTGAGGTCTGCCCCAGTCATCGACCAGAATGCCTTGGTGTCCCCGGAAGTGCTTCCTCGCCTTTTGGGAACACGCTCCAACTGGATTGTGGCGAACAACCCCCGCCATGGTCATCATCGCTACCCCGACCCTACAGCCCCTCAACCCCATCCAGCTAACCCTACATTGAGACCTGTGGAGAAGCCTCGACGTCCACAAGGCATGCCCGCTTAGATATCAACGAGGTAGACTAGGTCACTCGAGTAGTACCAAGTCTTAGTATGCCCACGCCCTGTAATTTTGTAATCTTGCATCGCCTTGAATAAACGCATCCTGCTTGTGTGCCACTGTTTTGAATAGTAGCCTTGTATAAATATGTTAGTTTGCGGTTGCATTTTTATCCCGGGCACAACTACCACACCAACGACACCCACAGTAATGCGTCACTTTTGTGAGATATGCGTATCTGTAGCATTGACCCCGACCCTGTAGAGCAGAACCGACGAACTAGTTATTCTTCACCACGGTAAAAGACCGCGCCCGGATGCTATATAAAGGCCACCTCGTGACCTTGCCAAGTACCCCTCACCTTGTGCACAACTCTCACAACCATTTCTTTACCATGCCGAGCCCCAGCATTTATCTGAGAACTCCAGATGCAACCCCAGGTAGTTTTGTTAAAATTTTGTGGGACTTTACCTGCAGTACCATGAGTGCCATCTGTCCACCCCAGTACAAGCTTCTCAAATCAAGGATCACCCCATCCACCTCGAAATATTGGGCAGTGGTGCACATCCCGCCCGCAAACCCAAACCAAGACCCAACGGAAGTCTCTTTCGTGGGGAAATCTATGCCAACCCCACATATGGCCATAGAAGCTGCTGCGTACGAAGCGCTTGCTCGCCTTCGATTCGCGGTACCCTATGCCAGCGATCGGGGGTATTATTACTTCCCGAGTCACGCAGCACCCGGAGAAGTGGCATCTTTTCCCAGTGGACGAATCGAGAGAGACCCAGTACTGGCCAACCTGGCCCAGTATGTCATCGCTCAAGAACGTTTGACCCAACGAGTGATGGGTTATCTCCAGAGCCTCGCTGATTTGAATCCTCAGATCGCCATCGGCAGACTACTGAGGCCCGACCAGGAGAGACGCGTTCACCGACTCGTCAATCCGCTTCCTCCGATAGAAGAAGAGTGTGCCCCAATTCCAGAGACATTTTCTCAGGACCCTGTCCATTTACCGTTGTCTTTGTAAACATCACTGCTATGTTTGTTGTCTCAGTTTTTTTGTTTATATGTTGCAATTTATGCATAGTATCCTAAATTTGTGTGATGAATTAAATTTTTAGTTTCAATTAATATGAGTGGTTTTTACTGCTATTAATTTTTGCTAACTGTTTTCACTCTTGATAGATCCTGAAGTGAGATGTTTCCCTGTGTTGTTGCGGCATGTGTCACTTCACGACATAGATTTTTATTCACGCAACACCACGACAGCAGACTCACAACCACAAGCACTCGATCACACACACATTTTTGCACCTAACTGACCACCTCACTAGCACCACAGTCTCTAAAGAAGGTATTTGTGGGAAATTATTCGGGTACAAGTTACCTCCAGCACACTAACAACAGTAGTAACCGACACCGCACTTAATCCTCATGATCCCCACCACCGCGGCGAGCTAACACTCGAGCGGCCGCATCGCGACGATCATCGAAGATCATCACGCACAGGAGCACAGAGAGCCCCAGCAACGCCGCCAACCCTCCACACATCAGGATCACGTACCAGTTCGGCATCGCCTCCGCTATTAGAGCCTCGTCTCGAGCTCCTGCAAGCAAAAATGGAGGAGAAGGAAGGAGAAGAAGAAGCAAAGCCAGGTGTGAGGAAGAAGAAAGGAGCACCTCGGTCGTTTTATAGCTCGAGATAGGTGTACGGTGGGCAAAGTCCACCAGCGCCGCTCGTCGCCCGATCGCCGGTGTTCGGAGGCGAATCCGCGAGCAGTGCCGACAGCGCACTGGTCCGCGAGGTGAGTGCATGCTGCGCCGGCAGCTAGCACACCGCGCACTACCGCAATACGGCCTAGATGCCCTACGCGCTAGCCGTCGCCGGTGGAGAAAGCGTGGGAAAGCGCGCAGGAGAGAGGGAGAAGAGAGAGCCAGAGGAAGAAGAAGAGACCGACAGTGGACCCCGGGTCCACCTGTCAGCTAGAGAGAGCACTGTGCTCTCGGGTACGACCAGCGTATTTTAGTAGTTTAGATTTTTAATCAAAATTTTACTGTATCTAACAGTAGCATTTACCGTAAAAAATTTCCACGCAGCGCCAGCATGCCACACTGTAGTTTTGCACCACTTATTGCCCACTCACTGTAGCCACATCTTAATTGCATAAGTATGATGATTATTTTTGTGATGTTATTTTTGAAAAGTAGGAGTATTTCTTTTCTAAATAGCCCTTAGCAAATCTCGAGGACGAGATTTTTTTAAGGGGGTAGTGTTGTAACGCCCCAAAAATTTAACCATGAATTTTTGAATAAAATTTGGCCAAGGAATTAAATTTTTACTTTCTAGATTTTCTTTTGATTTCAGAACCCCTTTTTCTTTAATATTGTGAAGTCTTTACCTCAAGAGAAAAATTTCCAAGAATATTATTGGACTTGTATACCCTCTCAAGAAAAACAATTCTTTTATCAGTGTTATTTGCATAATTGTTTTCCTGAGCTTTATTCTCTTAAAATGATTTCTTCATAAGTTTTAGAGCCTCTTTTGCACTGCAACCATTTGATAAATATATTTAAAATTCTCACCAAAAATTGGGAATGTCATGTGATATTTATAAATCACTCTGATGCAAAAATATCTTTTATTCATTGGAGATTTTAAGCTCTATCCCTAGTTTTCAAAACTGGTCCAGTTGGTAAGATTTCACTACAACCTATTTAAACATTTCTTTAAAAATTACATAAAAATTTGGAGATGTTAGTAGATGCATATAATTCATTTTTATGCAAAAACCCATGTATGTCCTTTGCAAGATTTGAGCAAACCATCCTCTTTTGCCCTCTGGACCAGATTGGCATGTTCTACAGCAACCCCATTTTATTTTGCTCTGTTGCCCATGATTCTTTTTCATGCTTATAGTCCATCCTACAAAACCCTTAAGTCCAGGAGAGTGGCCCCATGGGAGTATTTTTGGTCCATGAAACCATATCCTTTTCTTCCTGACCAGATTTGGTTTTCTCAAATATTTGCACTAACAAGTTTTTGTTTTTGAAAAACTAACCTTGCCACCCTCTTTGTCTTCTAAAGAGACTAGGATCTGGAGATTTTGGCCACTCCAAGAACTGCCTAGATGCCTCTAGCATTTCGTCAAACACTTTGTGTGCATAACCAGTATTGGCATGATTTTTAGTTGGCATTGTAAACTTGATCCCCTGACCTAACCCCCATGTTCATTAACCTCCTTGCAAACTCTAACCTAGTCCTATTATTTGCCAGCCTCGTTCAAGCACTCTAGCCCACCCTGACATTCTGTCGAGCATGTCGCGTGCGTGCTCTGGACGTGCCTAGAGCGCGCGTTTTGCACATGCGTGCGCACGGGTCGCCGCGTCTGGCCCCTGGCCCTTGCTCACTTGCAGAGCCACGCCCCCGCCCTCGACCACTCGCCAGAACACTCCAAGCCGCCCTGGTGCCCTACATCGCCGCCGTCAGGGCCCTCTTGGCGGCACGCCGGCGTCCGCAGTGCGCCTCTGCCAAGGACGGCGCCACCCGAGCCACAACTTCTCGCCAGCTGCCCTCGTGAGCAGGCCGTCCTTATCCCCAAGCCCGTCCGCTAGCACCGACCCTGCTCCGGCCATCGCCACGTCGCCCTGCCATAACAGAAGTGGCCGGCCGGTGATCTAATCCCCAGCAGTGGCGGAACCGACCTTTCCCGGCTATAAATGGCCCCACACCTCGCTCGAGCATCCTCACGCAGCCTCAGTCCATCCCTCTGGAGCACCCCTAGTCGAGAATCGATGGGGAGAGGCCGTCTTCCCCATCTCCGGTTAGTACGGCCGCCGCCACGTTCCAGTCCCGTTCGTCGCAACCAGGCCCTCTCCCGTCCATCCAACACCACCACCCGACTCCCCTTCATCTTGCGGAGCCACCCAAACCCCCAGCTGCGACGGAGAGCCACCGTAGCCCAAACCCCCAATTCACCCGTAGCCTTCGTCCGCCGCAAAGCTCGCCGCCGGCGACTCCCTCCGTCCCCACCTGCCTAGCAACCACCGGGAGGACCGCTCTGGACTGGCGGATCCATCCCCGCCCTCGGAACCCCACAGGGAAGGGCCGTTCGTAGACGGCGATCGCCGGAGTCCCGCCTCCGTTCGGGCAGAGGAAAAGGAGGGAGAGGCGACTGGTCAAACCTGACCAGTGGGCCCCTTGGACCCACTGTCAGTGACCCACGCGCCAGTCCACGCTAGATAGGCGTAAACACCAGAGTACGTCTTCGACGTGTTTAATTCGAAACGTTTTTTTCTTTTTCTGTATTTGTTTTAAAACAGAGTTTGACTGAAACTTTGACTGGCTATAACTTTTTAAATATAACTCCAAATGAGTTGATTCTTTTTCCTACCTCTCTCAAATATTGTCTAGTTTATTTTCAGATTTATTTGAAAAAAAATCAGACAATTTTTATGTATTGTTTTGAAACTATGTGTTAATTTGAATATTTTCAAAAATAGGATTTTTGGAGAGAGAAGAAAACTTTGAAAAGTTTTGGGATGCACCCTGTCTCTACACAATTAGAAGGCAAGCATTCTGAACCCTGGCATAATATTGTGTGTGTTATTTGACACGTTTACAACACCACCCCGACATGGAGTATCCGTCTTATGTGATGATATGTCCCTACTCATGAGTGCATATTGATGATTTCATGCTATTGGAGTTTGATATAATTGTGATAGTAGTCACCATCATATGCCTCTCATGCATACCAGAAGGAATCCGGGAAATTCTCTGTCTTGGGTAGACACGGGCTTGTCTCTAGTCCTCCGTCGAGACGGTTGTGTCCGGTACGGCATGATGGGGTATGTCAAATGGTGATTCTGTCTGTTGGTTGAAGTATAAATTGTTATGCTAATCATGCAGGGAATACTTAAACCACCTGAGTCGACCATAGATCGAGTCTTGTTCCGGTAACCCCCATACTTGTTTCGTACTACCACTTGTCTCTGCCATAGGTAGGGTACGGTTCAGTAAGTTGTCAACCCCTTTCTAGCACACACCGTACAGAGAGGCCATGGTGGAAGATACCGGCTGCACCCGGTAGGCATGCCACCTGGTCCGGGGGCATGGGTGTTTTCGGTTGTAGCCAAGGGGGTAGCTCCCCCCAGTTTGCGCGCGGTATAAATTTTGTGATCCCATGCTAATCGAGGTTGTAGCCTCCCCACTTAGAGTTTTGCTTAACTAGTTCGTGGGTGATTCCAGACGCCGGTAAGTCAGGCTGGTGTGTGCAGTCAGGTGTGTTTTCAATTAAAATACCGTAGACGGAATTAGTCCCGATGGACTAACGAAACCCGTTACTCGTGGGTAAAGAGTACACCCTCTGCAGAGATTATATCTTTTCGAATAGCCATGTCCATGGTTAAGGACTACAGTCTGGGATGGGTCAGGTGTCGGTCTTAGTGTCGGTCTTCGGAGGAAAATCTGCTAAACCAGAACATTGATTATGACCTGTGACATATGATGATTATGATTATTATTGTGGACTAACCGGTCATATATTGTTTGAATTATTGGGTATCCCTGGGACGGTTCTACCTCCTGGATATTCACTGTAATTTTTCTCTTATAAGCCCTTTATGTGGTGTCGCATAGACGCCCGACTGCGGCATGCTTGTCATTTATACCACTTATAAGCCCTTTATGTGGTGTCGCTCAGACACCCGACTATGGCAGGCTTGTTATATAATTCACTGATAAGCCCTTTATGCGGTGTCGCTCAGACGCCCGACTGTGGCAATGCTTTAAATTATTATCCTTTTGAGGCGTCGCTTCAGACACCCGATCGGTGCATTCTATTCCTACTCTCTTATTGTTATGAATAACCCGTCTGTGTGCATCATGGGTTTCCTCTTTGTGATTTACATTGTGATTACAGAATAATTTTGAGCATAATTATCATCTGACATATTATACCTGTGTTCATAATGTTTGCGAGTACATTCAAAGTACTCACTGGCTTGTCCTTAGCTATTGTCTTGGCCAGATTTCTTGCACGGAGAGGAGCGTTGCGATGACTGCCTCGGAGCCTACGCAAATGATGATAGCAGCCTCGCGAAGATAGGAATTATCCTGGTCAGCTGTTCCTGTGAGAAATGGAGTCCCACAGACGCAGATGAACCACAAACCGCTTCCGCCATCAACCACTAGCAACCTTGTGTTGTACTCATAGGCCAGAGTGGTGTTGTACTACATATTATGTACTTTGCTTGGTGTTTCTGTATCAAGTGGGTGCCTCATCAGCTAACAGTAATCCTGGGCTGGTGAGCACAAGGACCATTTTCTGGAAAATTAATACCCCGAAAACCGGTCGTCACAAACTTGGTATCAGAGCCAGGCTGACCATTGGCTAATCCTATCTTAGCCAGGTCGAAAGACCTAGATTAACCAACCCACCAGACCTTAACCTAACCCCGGCCAAGCTTCTCGTGTAAGATAGCCACATAGTGCCTCCGACACCTTTTTGGCAGTTGGTGCCCAACCTATCAGCCTAGCCTGTCGATCACGCGCCAGTGACCGACACCTAAATTGTCTCATTCGCAAGCGTGCGAAGGAAGACTCTGCTCCCTTTTTCTATAAAAAGGGCACGCTAGCCTCAAACCAGCACAACACCGCCTCTACCCCATACCGAGCTAAAATGCCTGGCCCCGTCATGCACAATGAGACCACAGCAAGCAACCTTGGAGGTTTTGTGACCGTGCTCGCAAACCTCACCCGCCGTGCCTTTGCATTAGAAGAGCCCCCAGAATATGTTGTGTACCAAGGACCCATGAGCGGTGAAAGCCATCAATTCTGGGCCACTGTGCACATCTATGGTAGGGGCCTATCGCCCGAACGCCCCTACCGGTTCACAGGAAGGACGACTTCCTTTGAGCCACAAACCATCCAACTAGCAGCTCGAGAGGCTATAGTTCAACTCCGGCACTTGTCGCCCAGAGTTAACTGTCGCTCGTTCTACTACTACCCCAACTGTGACGGGTACGGTAGGCCACCCCAGGTTGTCAACGGAGATCACGAGACGGATCCTGCGTTATTGCATCTGGTGCGCTATGTAGGTGCACTAGAGGAACTGTTCTATCAAATCACCCTTGATCTGATCGCGGCTCGTGGAGAGCTGGTTCGCCGAGCCCCGGTGAGAGGAGAAGATGAGCCCGACGCCGACAACCCAGTCGTGCTGTTCGGACAACCGATCGAGTCCTTGAGGTCTGCCCCAGTCATCGACCAGAATGCCTTGGTGTCCCCGGAAGTGCTTCCTCGCCTTTTGGGAACACGCTCCAACTGGATTGTGGCGAACAACCCCCGCCATGGTCATCATCGCTACCCCGACCCTACAGCCCCTCAACCCCATCCAGCTAACCCTACATTGAGACCTGTGGAGAAGCCTCGACGTCCACAAGGCATGCCCGCTTAGATATCAACGAGGTAGACTAGGTCACTCGAGTAGTACCAAGTCTTAGTATGCCCACGCCCTGTAATTTTGTAATCTTGCATCGCCTTGAATAAACGCATCCTGCTTGTGTGCCACTGTTTTGAATAGTAGCCTTGTATAAATATGTTAGTTTGCGGTTGCATTTTTATCCCGGGCACAACTACCACACCAACGACACCCACAGTAATGCGTCACTTTTGTGAGATATGCGTATCTGTAGCATTGACCCCGACCCTGTAGAGCAGAACCGACGAACTAGTTATTCTTCACCACGGTAAAAGACCGCGCCCGGATGCTATATAAAGGCCACCTCGTGACCTTGCCAAGTACCCCTCACCTTGTGCACAACTCTCACAACCATTTCTTTACCATGCCGAGCCCCAGCATTTATCTGAGAACTCCAGATGCAACCCCAGGTAGTTTTGTTAAAATTTTGTGGGACTTTACCTGCAGTACCATGAGTGCCATCTGTCCACCCCAGTACAAGCTTCTCAAATCAAGGATCACCCCATCCACCTCGAAATATTGGGCAGTGGTGCACATCCCGCCCGCAAACCCAAACCAAGACCCAACGGAAGTCTCTTTCGTGGGGAAATCTATGCCAACCCCACATATGGCCATAGAAGCTGCTGCGTACGAAGCGCTTGCTCGCCTTCGATTCGCGGTACCCTATGCAAGCGATCGGGGGTATTATTACTTCCCGAGTCACGCAGCACCCGGAGAAGTGGCATCTTTTCCCAGTGGACGAATCGAGAGAGACCCAGTACTGGCCAACCTGGCCCAGTATGTCATCGCTCAAGAACGTTTGACCCAACGAGTGATGGGTTATCTCCAGAGCCTCGCTGATTTGAATCCTCAGATCGCCATCGGCAGACTACTGAGGCCCGACCAGGAGAGACGCGTTCACCGACTCGTCAATCCGCTTCCTCCGATAGAAGAAGAGTGTGCCCCAATTCCAGAGACATTTTCTCAGGACCCTGTCCATTTACCGTTGTCTTTGTAAACATCACTGCTATGTTTGTTGTCTCAGTTTTTTTGTTTATATGTTGCAATTTATGCGTAGTATCCTAAATTTGTGTGATGAATTAAATTTTTAGTTTCAATTAATATGAGTGGTTTTTACTGCTATTAATTTTTGCTAACTGTTTTCACTCTTGATAGATCCTGAAGTGAGATGTTTCCCTGTGTTGTTGCGGCATGTGTCACTTCACGACATAGATTTTTATTCACGCAACACCACGACAGCAGACTCACAACCACAAGCACTCGATCACACACACATTTTTGCACCTAACTGACCACCTCACTAGCACCACAGTCTCTGAAGAAGGTATTTGTGGGAAATTATTCGGGTACAAGTTACCTCCAGCACACTAACAACAGTAGTAACCGACACCGCACTTAATCCTCATGATCCCCACCACCGCGGCGAGCTAACACTCGAGCGGCCGCATCGCGACGATCATCGAAGATCATCACGCACAGGAGCACAGAGAGCCCCAGCAACGCCGCCAACCCTCCACACATCAGGATCACGTACCAGTTCGGCATCGCCTCCGCTATTAGAGCCTCGTCTCGAGCTCCTGCAAGCAAAAATGGAGGAGAAGGAAGGAGAAGAAGAAGCAAAGCCAGGTGTGAGGAAGAAGAAAGGAGCACCTCGGTCGTTTTATAGCTCGAGATAGGTGTACGGTGGGCGAAGTCCACCAGCGCCGCTCGTCTCCCGATCGCCGGTGTTCGGAGGCGAATCCGCGAGCAGTGCCGACAGCGCACTGGTCCGCGAGGTGAGTGCATGCTGCGCCGGCAGCTAGCACACCGCGCACTACCGCAATACGGCCTAGATGCCCTACGCGCTAGCCGTCGCCGGTGGAGAAAGCGTGGGAAAGCGCGCAGGAGAGAGGGAGAAGAGAGAGCCAGAGGAAGAAGAAGAGACCGACAGTGGACCCCGGGTCCACCTGTCAGCTAGAGAGAGCACTGTGCTCTCGGGTACGACCAGCGTATTTTAGTAGTTTAGATTTTTAATCAAAATTTTACTGTATCTAACAGTAGCATTTACCGTAAAAAATTTCCACGCAGCGCCAGCATGCCACACTGTAGTTTTGCACCACTTATTGCCCACTCACTGTAGCCACATCTTAATTGCATAAGTATGATGGTTATTTTTGTGATGTTATTTTTGAAAAGTAGGAGTATTTCTTTTCTAAATAGCCCTTAGCAAATCTCGAGGACGAGATTTTTTTAAGGGGGTAGTGTTGTAACGCCCCAAAAATTTAACCATGAATTTTTGAATAAAATTTGGCCAAGGAATTAAATTTTTACTTTCTGGATTTTCTTTTGATTTCAGAACCCCTTTTTCTTTAATATTGTGAAGTCTTTACCTCAAGAGAAAAATTTCCAAGAATATTATTGGACTTGTATACCCTCTCAAGAAAAACAATTCTTTTATCAGTGTTATTTGCATAATTGTTTTCCTGAGCTTTATTCTCTTAAAATGATTTCTTCATAAGTTTTAGAGCCTCTTTTGCACTGCAACCATTTGATAAATATATTTAAAATTCTCACCAAAAATTGGGAATGTCATGTGATATTTATAAATCACTCTGATGCAAAAATATCTTTTATTCATTGGAGATTTTAAGCTCTATCCCTAGTTTTCAAAACTGGTCCAGTTGGTAAGATTTCACTACAACCTATTTAAACATTTCTTTAAAAATTACATAAAAATTTGGAGATGTTAGTAGATGCATATAATTCATTTTTATGCAAAAACCCATGTATGTCCTTTGCAAGATTTGAGCAAACCATCCTCTTTTGCCCTCTGGACCAGATTGGCATGTTCTACAGCAACCCCATTTTATTTTGCTCTGTTGCCCATGATTCTTTTTCATGCTTATAGTCCATCCTACAAAACCCTTAAGTCCAGGAGAGTGGCCCCATGGGAGTATTTTTGGTCCATGAAACCATATCCTTTTCTTCCTGACCAGATTTGGTTTTCTCAAATATTTGCACTAACAAGTTTTTGTTTTTGAAAAACTAACCTTGCCACCCTCTTTGTCTTCTAAAGAGACTAGGATCTGGAGATTTTGGCCACTCCAAGAACTGCCTAGATGCCTCTAGCATTTCGTCAAACACTTTGTGTGCATAACCAGTATTGGCATGATTTTTAGTTGGCATTGTAAACTTGATCCCCTGACCTAACCCCCATGTTCATTAACCTCCTTGCAAACTCTAACCTAGTCCTATTATTTGCCAGCCTCGTTCAAGCACTCTAGCCCACCCTGACATTCTGTCGAGCATGTCGCGTGCGTGCTCTGGACGTGCCTAGAGCGCGCGTTTTGCACATGCGTGCGCACGGGTCGCCGCGTCTGGCCCCTGGCCCTTGCTCACTTGCAGAGCCACGCCCCCGCCCTCGACCACTCGCCAGAACACTCCAAGCCGCCCTGGTGCCCTACATCGCCGCCGTCAGGGCCCTCTTGGCGGCACGCCGGCGTCCGCAGTGCGCCTCTGCCAAGGACGGCGCCACCCGAGCCACAACTTCTCGCCAGCTGCCCTCGTGAGCAGGCCGTCCTTATCCCCAAGCCCGTCCGCTAGCACCGACCCTGCTCCGGCCATCGCCACGTCGCCCTGCCATAACAGAAGTGGCCGGCCGGTGATCTAATCCCCAGCAGTGGCGGAACCGACCTTTCCCGGCTATAAATGGCCCCACACCTCGCTCGAGCATCCTCACGCAGCCTCAGTCCATCCCTCTGGAGCACCCCTAGTCGAGAATCGATGGGGAGAGGCCGTCTTCCCCATCTCCGGTTAGTACGGCCGCCGCCACGTTCCAGTCCCGTTCGTCGCAACCAGGCCCTCTCCCGTCCATCCAACACCACCACCCGACTCCCCTTCATCTTGCGGAGCCACCCAAACCCCCAGCTGCGACGGAGAGCCACCGTAGCCCAAACCCCCAATTCACCCGTAGCCTTCGTCCGCCGCAAAGCTCGCCGCCGGCGACTCCCTCCGTCCCCACCTGCCTAGCAACCACCGGGAGGACCGCTCTGGACTGGCGGATCCATCCCCGCCCTCGGAACCCCACAGGGAAGGGCCGTTCGTAGACGGCGATCGCCGGAGTCCCGCCTCCGTTCGGGCAGAGGAAAAGGAGGGAGAGGCGACTGGTCAAACCTGACCAGTGGGCCCCTTGGACCCACTGTCAGTGACCCACGCGCCAGTCCACGCTAGATAGGCGTAAACACCAGAGTACGTCTTCGACGTGTTTAATTCGAAACGTTTTTTTCTTTTTCTGTATTTGTTTTAAAACAGAGTTTGACTGAAACTTTGACTGGCTATAACTTTTTAAATATAACTCCAAATGAGTTGATTCTTTTTCCTACCTCTCTCAAATATTGTCTAGTTTATTTTCAGATTTATTTGAAAAAAAATCAGACAATTTTTATGTATTGTTTTGAAACTATGTGTTAATTTGAATATTTTCAAAAATAGGATTTTTGGAGAGAGAAGAAAACTTTGAAAAGTTTTGGGATGCACCCTGTCTCTACACAATTAGAAGGCAAGCATTCTGAACCCTGGCATAATATTGTGTGTGTTATTTGACACGTTTACAACACCACCCCGACATGGAGTATCCGTCTTATGTGATGATATGTCCCTACTCATGAGTGCATATTGATGATTTCATGCTATTGGAGTTTGATATAATTGTGATAGTAGTCACCATCATATGCCTCTCATGCATACCAGAAGGAATCCGGGAAATTCTCTGTCTTGGGTAGACACGGGCTTGTCTCTAGTCCTCCGTCGAGACGGTTGTGTCCGGTACGGCATGATGGGGTATGTCAAATGGTGATTCTGTCTGTTGGTTGAAGTATAAATTGTTATGCTAATCATGCAGGGAATACTTAAACCACCTGAGTCGACCATAGATCGAGTCTTGTTCCGGTAACCCCCATACTTGTTTCGTACTACCACTTGTCTCTGCCATAGGTAGGGTACGGTTCAGTAAGTTGTCAACCCCTTTCTAGCACACACCGTACAGAGAGGCCATGGTGGAAGATACCGGCTGCATCCGGTAGGCATGCCACCTGGTCCGGGGGCATGGGTGTTTTCGGTTGTAGCCAAGGGGGTAGCTCCCCCCAGTTTGCGCGCGGTATAAATTTTGTGATCCCATGCTAATCGAGGTTGTAGCCTCCCCACTTAGAGTTTTGCTTAACTAGTGTCGTGGGTGATTCCAGATGCCGGTAAGTCAGGCTGGTGTGTGCAGTCAGGTGTGTTTTCAATTAAAATACCGTAGACGGAATTAGTCCCGATGGACTAACGAAACCCGTTACTCGTGGGTAAAGAGTACACCCTCTGCAGAGATTATATCTTTTCGAATAGCCATGTCCATGGTTAAGGACTACAGTCTGGGATGGGTCAGGTATCGGTCTTAGTGTCGGTCTTCGGAGGAAAATCTGCTAAACCAGAACATTGATTATGACCTGTGACATATGATGATTATGATTATTATTGTGGACTAACCGGTCATATATTGTTTGAATTATTGGGTATCCCTGGGACGGTTCTACCTCCTGGATATTCACTGTAATTTTTCTCTTATAAGCCCTTTATGTGGTGTCGCATAGACGCCCGACTGCGGCATGCTTGTCATTTATACCACTTATAAGCCCTTTATGTGGTGTCGCTCAGACACCCGACTATGGCAGGCTTGTTATATAATTCACTGATAAGCCCTTTATGCGGTGTCGCTCGGACGCCCGACTGTGGCAATGCTTTAAATTATTATCCTTTCGAGGCGTCGCTTCAGACACCCGATCGGTGCATTCTATTCCTACTCTCTTATTGTTATGAATAACCCTTCTGTATGCATCATGGGTTTCATCTTTGTGATTTACATTGTGATTACGGAATAATTTTGAGCATAATTATCATCTGACATATTATACCTGTGTTCATAATGTTTGCGAGTACATTCAAAGTACTCACTGGCTTGTCCCTGGCTATTGTCTTGGCCAGATTTCTTGCACAGAGAGGAGCGTTGCGATGACAGCCCCGGAGCCTACCAAATGATGATAGCAGCCTCGCGAAGATAGGAATTATCCTGGTCAGTTGTTCTTGTGAGAAATGGAGTCCCACAGACGCAGATGAACCACAAACCGCTTCCGCCATCAACCACTAGCAACCTTGTGTTGTACTCATAGGCCAGAGTGGTCTACATATTATGTACTTTGCTTGGTGTTTCTGTATCAAGTGGGTGCCTCATCAGCTAACAGTAATCTTGGGGCTGGTGAGCACAAGGACCATTTTCTGGGAAATTAATACCCCGAAAACCGGTCGTCACACAGTCTGACCGATTTCACCAGTTTAGACTCTAACATTGCTTCGGTGTCACCGAGTTCAACAAATCGGTAGCTCCGAAATTCCTTTTGTAGAAAACTAAAACTAAGTTTTTGGCTCATTTGTTTTGCAAAATCTCTGCAGTTTGTGATGCTCATCCACTCTGTCTCATTTATATCTATTCACAGGGCCAACCTTCAGCTTTCAGCAATGTCTAACAATAGTGACAGCCAGAATAAGTCTGAGGAACAGGTTCAGATGAGTGAGGGCAGTAGTCCCTCTGAAAGCACAAGCACTCCCAGCAACCTTCCAAAAAGCTGCAACTGGGCAGAGGAAGAAGAAGACATCAGATTTCGAGGATGAAGATTTTAAGGTTGATGAGGAAGTCTCTTCCAAAAGGAAAGGTGACAGGAAAGAGCTTGGCTCTGCTGCTAACACCAAGCGAGGGATGAAGAAGAAAACTCCCGCCAAAAGGATTCCAATGTCCAAAGCCAGAGCCTCAGCCCAGGAAACCATGTAGTTCACACTTGAACCAAAAGAGGCAGGTGAGGGCAAGAAGAGGAAGGAGAGGGTCAAAAATACCATGGCCAGAGTTATTGATAGATCTTCTATGACCAGAGACCCAGACGAGGAGGAGGAAGAGCAAGATGCACCTCCTGCCAAAACTCAGAAGTTGATGGGGGATGCAATCAAGTGAGGGGATGCTCCATCAAAGCCCAAGACTTCCCCCAAGGCTGTAGCTCAGTCCTCAAGAGATCCACTAGGAACATTCCAGCAGCTGAGAAGAACAAGGCCCCAATGCCTAAAGTGGAAGAAGATTAAGAAGCCCAAGCGCTTAGGAAATTGAAGCCCAAGATCCCTGATCATGATGAGACACATCCTGTGGCTGAGAACATGAAGCTAAGGAAGGATGCAGGTCTCGGGCTATGGAGGTAGACATACCCATATGCCATAAGAAGGAGGACTGTTATTGACTACAGGTTCCATACAAAGGAAAAAACAAGACTTCTATGAGACTATGCTCCTGGACAAGAAGCCCATAGTAATTGATATGATATGGGTTGACTGGAAGTTCATTGACAACAATGCTGACTATTTCCCAGGAGTTCATGAGAGTTTCAGATCAACAGGAGTTGACACATTTGTTGGTCAAAAGTTGACTAAATAGAATGATGAGTTGATCATGCAGTTTTACTCTACAATACACTTTTACCCTGATGGTAAAATTGTTTGGATGACTGAGGGTACTACATACCAATCTTCTGTTGCTGACTGGGCAAAGATGATCAATGCCCCATAAGAGCATGATGAGGACACTGATGTGTATGCCAAGCCCAGAAAAGGACATCACTCCATGGCACACATGTACAAGGAGATTCCAGATGCTGCCTTGGACACTCATAAGTTTGGCTCACTTTACTATTTGCTGTCAGGTCTGCCAACAATCAACACAATCCTCAGGCACACATTGCTGCCCGAGTCTGGAGATGATAGAATGATTAGAGGGCATTCAATAAATTTGCTGCATATGTTTGATGTGCCTGAGAAATTCAAAGTGATGTCCTTGATAGTAGAGACTATCAAAAGAACTGTTGCAGACCAAAAGAGATCATGTGGCTATGCTCCACATATTAAAGTGCTCATCAACTCCAAGATAAGCAAGGGCATGCATCTTTTGGACAAGGAACATCTTCCCCGATGCCAGAGTTTGAAGACAATGTGGTTGTGATGGATCCATCACATCCCACATCAGTGCAGACTTAGGAGAAGAAGGAAAAGGCAAAAGCAGTGAAGGCAGCCAAGGCACCAAGTGCTGAAGAGGCCTCCCAGATTTTTCTAAAGTCCAAGCAAGATCAACTTGGTTATCTCATTCAAACTACTTTGAGGATTGAGAAATGATTGACCACCCTAACTCAAAATCAAGAGAGTCTTGAGAGGATAATTGTGACAAAAATTCATGACTTAGATGTGAAGGTCACAGAAATACAGTCAACTGTGGAGAAGATCCAAGAAGAGCTTGAGGACAGGGATGAGGGACCAACAACAGATGCTTTTTAGCAAGTCCCAAGGGGACCAAGGTCATTAGTTGTACCAGTTGCTACTGATCCCACACCTACAGTGTCAGTGATACGTCTCCAACGTATCTATAATTTTTGATTGTTCCATGCTGTTATATTATCATTCTTCGATGTTTTACAATCATTATATAGTCATTTTATATCATTTTTGGTACTAACCTATTGACATAGTGCCCAGTGCCAGTTGTTATTTTCTGCATGTTTTTTACATCGCATGAAATCAATATCAAATGGAGTCCAAATGCAACGCAACTCCTGGAGGAATTTTTTTGGGCCAGAAGAAAGCCAATGGGCCAAGGAAGCACCTGAGGGGCTGCTCGAGCTGAGCAGCACCGACCAGTGGCAGGAGGCCCAGGCGCACCCTGGGGGGTTGTGCCCACCTTGGGTGCCCCCAAACCGCCTCTTTGCTCTATAAATAACCAAATATTCCAAAAACCCTAGGGGAGTTGACGAAATATTGATCCAGCCGCCGCAGAGTCTAGAACCACCAAGATCCAATCTAGACACCGTAATGGAGGGGTTCACCACTTCCATTGGTGCCTCTCCTATGATGTGTGAGTAGTTTTTTATAGACCTACGGGTCCGTAGTTAGTGTAGCGACCACGATCCCAATGGACCGAAGTTTCTGTGCTTCAGTGTCATCCCTGGATCGGTAATGCTGACACACACAGTACTCGAGTAATTATAATAGAGTTCAGTCACACACTTTTTACATCGATCCTCATAGAGAGTATGATTACACAAAAATATCATGGCTGAATGCCATCTAAGCTAAATAACTGCAGAAGCTTCGAAGCTAAATGAGTCCATCAACTCCAACGGCATAGCTGAGTGCAAGACAACGACCTAAGGCACCTTATTCATCATCTGAGTAGTCTGCAACATGAGACGTTGCAGCCGTGTAGGTCAGCACATTGAATATGCTGGCAGAGTTACACTGTAAAGCAATGAATGCAAGAACTATATCTACATGCAATATTTGGCTGGTGGAGGCTCTAAGTTTATGATTTTGCATAAAGCTAGTTTTTCCCTACAACAAAGGAATAAATTTATTTCAACTACTCCCAAGTTATTCCGATATTTGAGAAGGTTTCCCCTACTCAAAATCCCAACTAAACAAGTATCATCATTAAACCCAATTCAATTAATTTAAAGAGTGATGAGATCAATAATAATATCCAATTCCAGATACTCAAGATGTCCATAATCGGGGACACGGCTAACCATGATTAGTTTAATACACTCTGTAGAGGTTGCACACTTTTCCCCACAAGACTCGACTGCATCCATGATCGGAAGATCGAGACATAGTCTTTCTAAAGCATTATCTCTCTACTCCGGGCAGACCGGTACACCTACTTTTCCTCTACATCTGCTAGTCCACCTCTTCAAGAGCTCATAAAACTTACTCAACTATGCCAGAGCCCATAATGGCCTGTGGCTGCACACGGAAGTTTGTAGTCATGAAATATCATATGATCCCTTTGAGCCTGGGTGGCGAACCGAGGAAAAATCACAGAGGTACCCCGGGATTTCCCTTAATGGACAACACTGGGTTCCCCAGGTGCCCCAACCAATCCACCCAGATGTGTATTAAAGTTGCCACCTTAATGTTATCCAAGATTAACAACTCTCATAACTGTCATGTGAATCATGATCCAATCCCTATCTACGAGCATGGCTAAGCAATAACAAAGCATAACGTATATTTCCAGGGTGTTCAAAAGGTGTTAGGTTCCTACCTCAAGTACTACAACCAAACCGCATGTTCCCAATCCTACTCATGCAGAATTTGAGGAGCAATACTAATGCATATTAAAAACTGGGTATAGAAGAGTATGATCAAAGTGTAACTTGCCTTGTTGACGATCTACAAACTCTAGAGATTCGTAGTAACAAGCTTTGCAATTCGGGTAATCTAGCGTAGACAAATATTAGCATGCATAAGCAACCACTGAAACAAAACAACGAGAAATCGAGAAAAGATCCAAATCAAACACAAGACAAGCAAATGGCTAAACTAAACAGAAAAAAACCTAACTGCATTATTATCATGTGGATTATATCTTAACAGTAGGTATATGTGATTAGCTACGATTAGCAAAAAGAAACAACTCAAACGGAGATACGAAACTCAAGATACGAACGAAACAAGATCTTTTACTAATCTGAACAAACTCAAATTTTAAATTGTCAAAGTCATGTTCAAGTTGGTTAACTAGAACAAAGAGATTTTTACAAAGATTTAGGCGCTTGTTTCATCTAATTTGGACTAACGAGCAAAAAGTTATGCTAGTTTTAAAAGCAGGTGCTAAATTGCGATAAAACTATTCGCGGATAGGTCCCTAGCCGAAAATAAACTAAAAAGAAAAATCTACCGTGCGAACGTTCGTTAACAGAACTAAACGAACGAAAACGTTCACTAACCGATCTAAAAGAACGAACGTTCGTTATTTAAACTACCTAATAAAAATAAACCGATCTAACCTAAAAAAACCCGTTCGAACGAGGCACTTCTTACCGGTTCGCGTCAAAAAAAATGGCAGCGGCGACAGATCAGATAGGCGGTAGGTGAGGCGGCAGCGTTGGCGTGGGGCGGCCGCTTCGGGTGGCGCGTGGCGGCGGCGGCGGCTAACAGCAGCAGTGGCGCGGGCGGTGGCATGTTACGGCGGCGGCGATACGAGGTGAAGAGGGGGCCGGAGCGCTCCTTTTAAAGGGGGTCCTGGGCGGCGGCGCGACTCGGAGTCCTTCGGGACTCCGGCGGCGTGTCGGGGGCGGACTCCCCCGAGCGGGAGGAGGCGGTGGCGCGAACGGGCTGGCTGGGCCTTCGGCCCAGTTCAGTCCGGAACACTTTTTTTTTAAAAATAATTTTCACCGCAAAGAAAAATCCTAATAAAATATAAAAAATCTTAAAATTCCCGAAACAATTTTCACCGTCCAAACCTATATTTAGGACATGATGAACATTTTTTTGGACTAAAATGCAATTTTCAAAAATGCAAGTTTTTCTCTAATTCAAATAAAATAGCAAATAAAATAACAATTTGATTTTAAAATTTCTTCTCTAATATATCTCTTCTATTGAAGAAGTCATATTATCTTCTCACATTTATTTTTATTATTGGAAATAATTGGAGAGAAAAAAAATATTAAAATCAAATTGATCCTCTTTTCAAATTTGAAATAAATTGAAATATGAATTTTCTGAAACCTTCAACTCTCTTCTTGGGTCCTTGAGTTGCTTAAGATTTCTAGGATCACAACAAAATGCAAAAAAATTATGATATGCATATGCTGATCTATGTATAACATCCAAACTGAAAATTGGGATGTTACAAATCTACCCCCCTTAAGATCAATCTCGCCCTCGAGATTCGGGTTGGTCAGCAAAAAAGGTTTGGGTGGTACTTGCGAAGAACTTCTTCTTGCTCCCACGTGGCTTCCTCTTCAGTATGGTGCTTCCACTGAACTTTGCAAAACTTGATAACCTTGCTGCGAGTAAGTCAGCTAGAAAACCTGAGAATCTTGAGTGGCTTCTCTTCATAGGTCAGATCACTATCCAACTGAATTGCTTCGAGTGGCACTGTATCTCTCAGGGGAATATTGGCCATCTCTGCATGGCACTTCTTCAGCTGGGAAACATGAAACACATCATGAATCCTGACAATCCTTCGGGCAATTCCAGCTTGTATGCAACTTCTCCCATGCGTTCCAAAACTCTGAATGGTCCCACAAAACATGGTGCTAGCTTTCCTTTGACTCCAAAATGTTTAACTCCTCGAAGTGGGGACACACGAAGATATGCTCTGTCTCTGACTTCGTAAGCTACCTCCTTGCGTTTAGTATCCGCATAACTCTTCTGTCTGGATTGGGCTACATTGAGTCGGTCTTGAATTAACTTAACCTTCTCCTCGGAATCTCTGATTAAGTATGGTCCAGACAACTGTCGATCTCCAACTTCATCCCATGATAACGGTGTCCTGCACCTCCTTCCATACAAAGCTTCAAAAGGGGCCATCTTCAAACTGGCTTGATAACTGTTGTTATAAGAGAACTCTGCATAGGGCAAATTGTCATCCCAACTAGATCCATAATCTAGTGCACAAGCTCTCAACATGTCCTCCAGAATCTAATTGACTCTCTCGGTCTGTCCATCTGTCTGTGGATGAAAGGATGTACTAAACTCTAACCTAGTACCCAAAGTTTCATGCAACTGATTCCAAAACTTTGAAGTAAAATGTGTTCCTCTATCTGATAAAATGGTCCTCAGAACTCCATGCAGACATACGATCCTGGTCATGTATATCTTCTCCAACTTAGCACTCATATAAGTTGTCTTCACCAGGATGAAATGGGCTACTTTCGTCAAATGATCAACTACAACCCAGATAGAGTCATAGCCTGAACGAGTCCTGGGTAATCCAGTGATAATACCCATGCCAAGTTTATCCAACTTCCATTCGGGTATCGGCAATGGCTGTAGCAATCCTGCTGGCTTCTGATGCTCTGCCTTAACTCTTTAACATACATCGCATACTTCTAAATACTCGGCAATATCCTTCTTCATTCCTGTCCACCAGAAACTTTCCTTCAAATCCAGATACATTTTGGTGTTGCCTGGGTGAATCGAGTAAGGCGAATCATGAGCCTCCTAAAGAATTAACTTCCTGATCTCAGGGTCATTAGGCACATAAATACGATTCTCAAACCATAAGGTGTCATGCTCATCCTCATGAAATCCTTTAGCCTTTCCTTTACTCATCCTTTCCTTTATCTCAGCATTCTCCTTGTCCGTCTTCTGGGATTCTCTGATCTTACCCAACAAAGTGGACTGAATTTCCAATGCTGCAACATAACCTCTCGGAACTATCTCCAAGCATATCATTCGAAGGTCGTCGGCTAACTCCTTAGGTAATCCTCCGGTTATGAGCATGTTAACATAACTCTTGCGGATCAAAGCTTCTGCTACGACATTGGCCTTTCCTGGATGATAATGCAATCTCATATCATAGTCCTTTATGAGGTCCAACCATCTCCTTTGCCTGAGGTTCAACTCCTTCTGTGTAAAGTTGTATTTCAAACTCTTATGATTCGTGTAATCATCACAATGGTTACCGATGAGAAAATGTCTCCATGTCTTCAGCGCATGCACTATGGCTGCTAACTCCAAATCATGCGTAGCATAATTCAACTCATAAGGTCGAAGTTGTCGTGAAGCATATGAAACAACTCTTCCTTCCTGCAATACACTTGGAAATCCTTGTGTTGGTCTGGGAGAATCAACACTGGGGCTGTAACCAAACGTTTCTTCAACTCCTGAAAACTGGCTTCACCATCCTCAGTCCATTTAACCTTGGTGTCCTTCTTTAATAACTCTGCCATGGGCTTTGCAGTCTTGGCAAAATTCTCAATAAATCTCTGGTAATAACCTGCGAGTCCAAGAAAACTCTCGGTCTCTCCCACTAAGGTGGGTGCCAACCATTTAGTGACAGAAGCAACCTTGGTAGGGTCTACTTCTATTGCGCCTCCGGATATAACATGTCCGAGAAATCCAACTTCCTTCAACCAAAACTCACATTTGCTGAACTTGGCATACAACTGATGTTCCCTGAGCTTCTCGAGAACCAAACGCAAATGTTCCTTATGCTCTTCTTCATTCTTTGAGTATACCTAAATGTCATCAATGAACTCCATGAACACCTTGTTCATCATACTCATGAAATAGGTAGGGGCATTAGTCAAACCAAATGACATAACTATATACTCATATAGCTCATACCTCATGGTAAAAGCTGTCTTAGGTATATCCTACTCTCGGATCTTCAACCGGTGATAACCTGATCGAAGATCGATCTTGGAGAAAACTTTAGCTCCTTGAAGCTTGTCAAACAAATCATTGATCATTGGCAAAGGGTATTTGTTCTTGATCGTCACCTCATTCAGCGCATAATAATCAACAACCCTCCTCAAAGATCCATCCTTCTTCTCCACTAGAAGCAATGGGGCTCCCCAAGGCGATGAACTTGGGCGGATATAACCTTTCTCCAGTAACTCCTTAATCTGCTTCTTAATTTCCTCTAGATCCTTTGCAGGCATCCGATATGGTCTCTTTGATATTGGTCTGGTGCCTGGCAATAGCTCAATCAAAAACTCAATGTCTCGATCTGGTGGCATGCCTGGTAACTCCTCCGAAAATACGTCGGGATAATCCTTCACCAGTGGTACTTCCTCGTGAACAACTCCTGATAAGGAATTCACCTGAGTCAATCTGAATACGTAGATGCACTGGATACCTGGAGTTACATATGGGGAAATGAACTTTATTCATCAATGAAAGCCTATAAGGTGTTGATTGGGCATAAACAAACTCCACCTCACTTCTCATGGATTTGGAAAAGCTCCTGCCAACCTAAGCACAAAGTTTTTTTCTGGATGTTACTGCATGACAGAGTAAACACAAGGAATCTTTTAAGAAGGAAATTTTTTGAATTAGAACTTTACAATTATGCAGTAAGGGATTGTCAGCAGGAAGAAACTTTGCATCATCTCTTTTGGGGGTGTCCTTTTGCTATCATATGTTGGGATTTCATCTGTCCCTCAAGAACACCAAATTTGTCTGTATGGGAGGCATATCAAGACCTCAAAGACAAGCTCAACTATCCTTTCTTTATGGAGATCATCATATTGGGATCATGGGCCATCTGGATATCTAGAAACAATAATTTTTTTGAGAATATCACTCCATCTTTTCGAGGCTGGAAATTTATATTCATAGAAGAGCTGAAGCTTCTCAAATACAGGATCAAGAAGAAATATGAAGTGCAGTTCTCTGCTTGGTTGGATACCTTGTTGTAATTTTATAGATTTCGTTTTTTCTTTTTAGGTAGCTGTAGCTTTTCCTAGATCATCTTTTTTTAGTTTCTCTTTTATTCTTCTTTCTTTCCTTTGGGCTTATCTCAAGCCTTCGAGGCTACTTCTGTGGCCTAGTTATTTAATAGAAGTTGCACTAGGGTGTTTCCCTACTGTTTATAGTCAAAAAAAGGAATTCACCTGAGTCCTCCTCGGCGCATGCCTGGATACATACTTGATCCTCTTCCCTTCCGGGGTGGTGAGAAGAATTGATTTACTGGCGCAATCGATATTTCCCTCAAACTTGGATAGCCAATCAATGCCTAGTATCACATCCAATCCTCGTGATTCCAGAACAATCAGGTCGGTGGGGAAAACATGTCTACCTATGGTTACTGGCAACTGATAGCATCCCCTACTAGCCATGTACTCCGCTCCTGGGGAACTTACTAACATAGGTGACTTAAGGGCTACTGTTGGCAACTTATACTTATCCACAAATCCCCTTGATATGAATGAATGCGATGGACCAGTATCGAAAAGAACAAGTGTTGTAAATGCATTAATCAAAAACTTACCGACAACTGCGTCGGCTTGATCCTCAATCTCCTCCACACTGATGTGGTTCACCTGACTTTTGGTGAAGGGTTTGGGCTTCTTTGCAGAACCTCCATTGCCATTTCCATTATTGGCTTCAGGACACTTATTGGCATAATGTCCGGTCTTCTGGCACTTGAAACAAGTAATGTGGCTTAGATTCCTCTTGGCTGGTGTTGCGGGGTTGGAACGGTTCAGGCTGCTGCTTCCTCCATTCCCATTGAGATTCCTGGGGCCACTGTGGTTGTGAGAACTTGCTACGTTGTGCGTTTGTCCTCCATGGTTATGGCCTCCATGGTTATGAGTATGTCCTCCCGAGTACGAGGAGTAGCGGGGCTTCTGCTGAGCTCCAGAAGTATGTCTCCCTATCCATACTTCCTCTTGCAATTGTCAATCTGTTGCTGCTTGCCTTCTATCATGAGAGTCCTGTCTACCAACTCCTGGTAGTTGTTGAATGTTGCCACCATCAACTGCATACTCAGCCCATCATTGAGTCCCTCAAGAAACTTCTCCTGCTTTCCGGCATCTATGACCACATCATCTGGGGCATAGCATGCTAACTTTCTATACTCATCCACATACCGTCCCACTATACGACCTCCTTGGTGCAAGTTGCGAAACTCGCGCTTCTTCATGCTCATAGCTCTTGCTGAAACATGGGCGGTGCGGAAAGCCTGCTAAAACTGATCCCATGTAACTGTATCAATGCGGTAAGTGGTGGTGAAATTCTCCCACCAAGATGCTACGGGTCCATCAAGATGATGTACAGCAAAGCACACTCTCTCCGCATCTATGCATCCTACAGTATTCAGCTCCCTTGCAATCTTGCGGAGCCAATCATCTGCAACAATCGTCTCGGTGCTGCTAGAGAACACTGGCGGATTCAACCTTAGAAAACGGGCTAGGTTTTCAATAGGGGTGGTGGCGGTGGGTTGTTGTTGTTGTTGTTGCCTTGGTTCTGGTTCTGAACTAGCATTTGCATCAAAGCATTCTACTACTGGATCAACTGAGTGAGCTCCAGTGGGAACACGAATCCATTGTCACGTCTCGGAGGCATCTGATGGGTTAGAAGGGGTGAGAAAACAGAATAGAATAAGGGCTAAGAGAGATTCACTACCCATATGCTCATGACACAAACACAATCAATTCACTTTATTCAATAGCACACAAGGTTCACACAAACGACCTAAACTACGATTACAAACTCGATCGATACTAACTACTTGGAAGAATACTACTAGTAACATCGTGGTTGTCGTGGAATAGTCACGACAGATGTCCTAGTGTGAGGACTTAGTCGTAGAGCCATCACAACTAGGTTAGATTAAAGGGGTTAAACAGGACAAAGGACACAAGTGTTTATACTGGTTCGGCCCCTTGCGGTGAAGGTAAAGGCCTAATCCAGTTTGAGGTGGTATTGCTTATGTCTCGATTACCAGGGAGTGAATACGCTTGACCTAGCTTTCGATCTCTTGTTTCCTACTCTGAACCACCACCAGGAGTCCCTTCATATACACAGGTTGACGCCCAGCGGCTCACGGAGTCCTGGCCGGCTCATAGACAACGTGTCCAGCTCAGTGACTAACTATACTTGCCTTACAATATAAGTCATACACATATGGCGGTTTACCCTATGGGCCTTAAGTCGCTATTGGGCCTTCGCCCCATGAACCGCCATCTTCAATATCCTCATGGGATTCATATTGATGAACCTCCATAGGTATAACCCGACCCCTCTTGGGCGGGTCATACCTAATAGTTATATCCCCAACATTAGGCCCCAGATTGACTTGAATTAGTTCATGTCAATGTTCAACACTTAGAAAAAAATCCTTCCTTCTTCTTTTTTGCGAGATCTCAAACCTGCCATGACGTCATCTCCTGCGATTGTGGTAACCCGCCATGACGTCATCTGTCATTTAATTTTACACAATATCCAACATATCTTAACGAATCCTTATCTTTAATGACCATCCTGAAAATCGAGGCATCTGAACTGCTCGATAATCATTCTTTGGCCTCCTTGTTTTTCGTGCCCACCTGTTAATCTTCTCTTTATAAATAGGGTCGAACATCCCTTCTTTCATTCTCCCCTTTTCTCCTTCTCATCTTCTACCTCTCTCTGCGACGCATCCGTATACCTGAGCGCCGCCGCCGCCGTGAAGCTCACCATCTTCCTCGTCCTTGGCCGCTGCATCAACCTGAACGGGACGAGAGAAACTGCAGCGCCTCTTCGCTGATCTTTGGATCCAGTAAGCACCTTATCCTCTCCACCGTAGATCTCCATTAGGGTTTCTGCAGTTCTTCGAGTTCTTCGTCGTTCTTTACTGTACTTCTCGTTATCCCTTACTTTAGATCCAAATATATCCCTTAGGACATGCGGAACCTGTTTCCATTCCTTCTGTTGTCTCAAAACTTGTTTCACAGATGCAGAAATCTTGCCCTTGTGCTAGTTCCTATGCTGCTGCAATATTTAGGTTTTGAATTATTTTTTGTTTTCACACTGCGCTAGATCCAAATCATCTGCTCCATTTTATCGAACCTATTTATTCAACACTTAGCAGATTTCACCCTTGATAGATATCCATCTGGTCATGGCGGCTTACACCACCAGTTGCAGCCTCATTCAACGCTTAGCAGATTTCACTCTTGATAGATATCAATCTGGTTATGGCAGCTTACATCACCAGTTGTAGCTAGTCATATATCATTAGGCCCCTTTTAAGCCGCCACTCTGAATATGTATTGTAGTTTTTTTCCTCCAGCTTAATGAATCAATTTAAACCGGCAAAATTTTACTTTCTTTTGGGCTTATTTCTTCACAATGTCGTCGAAGACAACCACTTCATGTAACTGGGTTCCCTCCATTGTCACTGGGGACACGCTCAAGGACTTTGTGTAAACCGGCTATTTACCAGAAAAAACTTCCATGCATTATCATGCCCCCAATTCGGAAGAAGAAAAACCTCAGCCAAAGGATGATGAGGTCATTGTTTTTACCGACCACATGAACCGGGGCTTCTCACCACCCGGCTCTAAATTTTCTGAGATGTTCTGCACTTCTTTCAGCTTCATCCTCAAGATATAGAACCCAATTCTGTGTCAAACATCTGCAACTTTCATGTTTTCTGCGAAGTATACCTTCAAGAGGAGCCCAGTGTTGAACTGCTTAGAGAATACATTTATTTTGAACCGCCAAAATGAGTTTTCGAACGGACCCAGCTTGGAACTTGGCAGGATCTCAATTCAACGAAGAAGAGATGCTATCTTCCCCTATGCTCGCTTGCCGAGTCATCCCAAAGATTGGAACCAGACATGGTTTTATTGCAAAGATACCTCTTCGGCTGACGAGAACCCACTGCCAGGCTATCGTGCCCAATGTCTTGACTCAAAACATCATCTTCCTGATAAACTTACTGCTGCTAAATGTAAAAAACTCGCCCCCACCATTGCAAAGGTCAAGGCTCTGCTGGGAAACGGTTTAACTGGCATTGACTTGGTTCGATGTTGGGTTGCATGGCGGAGCATACCTTTGAGTCGCCGATCCGGATTAATGTGTACTTACACGGGTGGTAAAAAGGACCCACTGCACCACAACTCTGTGCGTTTAACTGATGACACCATCAATCAAATGACAAAGTCCCTTCTGAACGAAGATCCGGCAGATTGCAGCAAAGTGGGTCTAAACCCTTTCTACACACTTAACCCGCCACCAGATGTAAGTCTTTAAATTACTTACTTTTGCCTTCATCCTCAAATATTCTATTAACTCAACTCTGATGACTTTCACAGGCTGAAGATGATTTTTGGAAAAAGAAATACGACCATGAAGCTGCCAAAAAGGCCAGGGCTGCCAAGAAAGCCGCCAAGAGAACCGCCAGGAAGAACAAGAAGAAATCCTGTACTTTTGAGCTGTTTGAACTGAATGACAGCTCTGAGTTGGAGGTAGCTCTTAATTCTCTTGGCTCCTTTTTCAACTTTCTTATCATCCTGATTATCATCAGGATGACACGGGGGCCAGTCAAGCTGTCGATGAAGAGGTAACTATCATTTCCTCTGACTCCGAGCCTTTGCCAATACAAAAAATTAAAAGGGTAACCCGGAAAGTAAGCTTTTCACACCCCATAGCTCATCTGGATCCTCACTTTCTTTTGAAGCAACAGCAGCAGAGAGCCGGCGATAGACTCGAACCAGTGGTGGTGAAGAATTATCTTCCGGATTACCGAACACTCCACGGAAACGTCGAAACGAGGTCATCCCTGATTTAAACTCTTCTTATCCTCTAGAGGGTCTCAACCGCCGACCACTTAATTCTTCTGATTCAAATTATCAGGAGACGTCTCGCTCCTCCTCCGACGACTCATCACAGTCCCATCTGCCGGCTTTCAAAACTGCTCCAGGGTAATAACATTTTCTTATTATTTGCTCCTTATGCTCCATTATATTTATACTGACCTCTCATGACCCATGTAGTGGAAAGGCCAAGCCTAGCAAGAAGGCAAGGGTGACCAACCCGGCTGAAGACCCAAAAGTCAATGAATCGGAGCAACAAATTCCAGCGCCTGAAACCTCCGTCCCTCAACCAGAAGAACCGGTTCTTGACGTTCCACCAGTGACTCCTAACCCTTCTATTGATCAGAAAAATAACGATCCTTTGAACACTGAATCATCAAGCCGACTTAAGTCGGTTGAAACAGATGTCGATAACGTGATGATTACTGGCGCCGACTTTCGAGAGCCGAGAAGACCTACTGTCTTGGCCAAGCACTCCGCCAAAGAAGAACATATTAAGAGACGGAAAGTGAGATTTGACGTTGCCAACTACTCTCAACTGAGTATTGGTGAAGTATACTCTGGTTATCTAAATCAAGTGCACACCGGCCGCGATCTTGAAGTTGACATGGTGTAGCAGATGCATCAAAAATTTGAGGTATGAACTCCTTCTTTAATGAGTTATGCATATACTGTCAGCCCCCAAGTCTATTGTATATGATAGAATTGAATATGCTGTAGACTTGATAGAATCCTTGAAAATCCGGCTTACACCATCTGAGCTAAAGCAGATCTTTAATGATTAACACTGCACTCGTAGCCCCCAAGGGCCGGTTTAACCAGCATGAATGAGCTGGTCCCGTTCGTCGTTTTTATGAATCGAAGCTTACTTGTGTAGCCCCCATGTGTCGGTTGTGTTGGCCGACAGCACATCCGGGTCATCATAAGATAATAATGAAATACGAGCAATATGCATTAGCCCCCAAGTGCCAAGTACTCTTGCTTGCAAAGTGCTTGGGACTTAATCACATGAGCCGTTGTATGAATAATTTTTCGGCAGGCATTAACCCCCAAGTGCCAAATGTTGTTGCTTGCAAAAGGCTTGGGACTTCATTTCTATAATCCAAATCTGAGCATGACTTTGAACCGGTGTATGTACAGGTCACCACTGCCCAACTTCAATCAGAATTGACTGACGTGAAGACTAGCCTAGAGCAGCAAGAATCTGAGACCTGTTAGAAATCTCGCACAAGTGAAAAAATTGTTAGAAATATGCCCTAGAGACAATCATGTGATGATGTTATTTGCTTATGTATTCATGAGTTATTTGTATTGTTTTTAACATAATCACTAATATGTGTCAATAGGTACGTGACTCGTTTGTGAGCAATGTATTGTATGTTGATTGTTCTAATGATCCCTAGTTCATAAGGTTACATGGGCATATATCCTTTGACTAGTATATGATTCGGTTGATGACTATGTTTCACAAGTCATGGGCATAGAGATACTAACCCAATAGTATGGATTCGGGGATGAGGATCACCAAGTCAGACATATCCAGTTTGAGACGCAACGAGATATTGTTATCTCTTTGTCTCGGGTACAATGTATATGTCATGTCCTAGACTTGAGGTCTTTGCAAGTAATCAAGATGTGATTAACTTACTTAGAGTCTACAAACGCTACTCTGTAAATGAGGAGTTTTTTGCGGGAAAAACTTTTGATCTATTTATCAACTGTCAAGATAGTACAAAAAACACAGAAGTAAAATTACCTCCAGGTACATAGACCACCTAGCGATGACTATAAGCACTGAGCAAGCCGAAGGTGCCGCTATCATCGCCCCTCCATCACCGAAGACAGGTATACGTTGTTGTAGTGGATAGTCGGGAAGTCATAGTGCTAAGGCCCCATAGGACCAATGCACCAGAATAACAACCGGTGTCGATGAAGATTAGCGTTGATCAGAAGGATCCAACCTGTAAACACACAAATGTAGATGAACAAAGATCGGATCCAAGCGGATCCACCAAAGACTAACATGAACTGAATCACGCAAGATCCGCCGGAGACAAACCATCACTGGCCCTCCGAAGGCTTTAGAATCATCCTCAAAATGAGGACTAGGTAGGGAGAACCTTATTCCATCTTCAGGGAGCCGCCATGTCCTTTTATTCCTGTGCAGGGCACAAACTCTACCAAAACTCAAAACAACATCTAAAAACAGGGTCGTTCAGCCGGCAATGACTAGGATCCACTGCGCTTCCATGACCCTAAGGCAATGGAAGACAAGGCAGCCTGGCAACTGCATGGTAGGAGGCAACGAGAATCCTAATCGCCTTGGCTCACGAGAGCAGCGAAGGGGTCACTAAAGAAAACTCTAGAGGTAACCACTTAGTAGTGGCGCGCCTTATTTGACTTGTGCTACTTCTACTTAGTAGAAGCGCGGGTGCAAAGTATGCGCTACAGATAAACCGTAGTAGTAGTGCAGGTACAGTAAGCACACGCTACTACTAAGTGGATCTCACCATGCCCGCCTCGAACATGTAGTAGTAGTACTACCGCGGGATGTAAAACATGTGCTACTACTAAGTGGATAGATGTAGCGCAGGTGGGACCTACTACTATGGATATAAGAGGCTAGCTGGTGGACCCCACTTAGTAGTAGCGTGTTTGTCCCATGTTGCGCTACTACTACGCCCAGTAGTTGTAGCGTGGCTTCTGAAACAAGGCATTGTAGTGTCTTCGGTGTTTCGTGCAAGGTGTTATAGAAACACCGAGGAAGATGCCACAGTCGCATTATTGAGACATGTCTGGTATCCTGCATGTCATCATAGGTTGTTAATGATTTTTTTAGATAGCTACCCACATATTTCAAGCGGTGCATGCCATCAAAGTCTAAATCATATAACTACTACTAGTAGACGATTAGATGGATTCTCATGTGTTCGTAGGAAGTAAAGGTCCGGGCAAAAAACTCCATTGTTATAGAGTCAGAGGTCGTAAATGGGAGGTATTTGGTCCTCCCAACTATTGTGGGGCGGTCTAAGGACAATACTTTCAAGTATGTTAGAGAAAGCTCAAGTGGCAAGGTAGTGGGATGGAAGGGACAAGGCTTGTCCAAGGCAGTCAGTGAGGTGTTGGTTAAATCAGTCCTTCAAGCTACCCCAACCTTCACTATGAGTTTCTTCCAGTTCAACCCAAAAAATGTGTCGGAACTTGACTTCCACTCTTCAAAAAAATTTGGGGAGCAGCAAATGGTGAACATAAGGTGCATTGGGTGGCTTGGGAAAAAATGTGTGCAAGCAAGAAAAAGGAGTAATGGGATTTAGGGTCTTCGAGGCTTTCAATCAAGATTTATTTGCCAAACAGGCATGGTGCATACTCCAAGTCTCGGATTCTCTTTGTGCGAGAGTGCTAAAGGCTTGTTATTTTCCCTAATGGTGATTTGTTAACAACAACATGTCCTAATGGGGGATCATTCATGTGGAGGAGCATACTTCACGAAACGGACCTGCTGAAACATGGTATACTTTGGCGTATTGGAAACAAGATAAAGGTCAACATTGCTACTGACAATTGGATGCATGGATGCATGATACCACTGGGTTTTGTGTCGGGTTCGAATTGCAACATGGCAAGTGACCTGCCGAACCACAACGAGACTAGATGGGATGGTCCAAAACTAAGTTTGGTTTTCGCGGAGTCGAATTTCAAAGATGTGGAACAAATAGTAGTGGGTGGGCTGAATACACATGACTACAGGGTGTGGAACTATAGGAGGAGAGGTTTACTGTTTGATCAACATACAATCTGTGCATGGACTAGAAAAGCATGGGAGGGGGATACCAGAAATATCTTCGTCGACCATAGCCCACAGGAGCTGGCTGGCATTGTGGAGCACCAAAGTATCCGGCAAGATCAAGAAACACATGTGGTGGCTTATCAAGAATGAACTAGCGGAGCTACCTCTTTCCTGCATAAAAGTCGGAGTGGTGTGTGCTGCATTTGGGAGAGATGAAAAAATACTACATAGATGTTGGTTCCGCCCACATGTGATCATGGTCTAGGCTTTGGTTCATGAACACACGGGAGCACCTCTCTCTTGCCCTAGTTGATCTACCCCAATATCTGTTGGAAATATGCCCTAGAGGCAATAATAAATTTGTTATTATCATATTTCCCTGTTCATGATAAACGTCTATTATCCATGCTAGAATTGTATTGAACAGAAACTCAAATACATGTGTGGATACATAGGCAGAATCATGTCCCTAGCGAGCCTCTACTAGACTAGCTCATTGATCAAAAGATGGTTAAGGTTTCCTAACCATAGACATGTGTTGTCACTTGATAACGAGATCACATCATTAGGAGAATGATGTGATGGACAAGACTCATCCATTAGCATATCATTTGATCGTTCAGTTTATTGCTACTGTTTTCTTAATGTCAAATACATATTCCTTCGACCATGAGATCATGCAACTCCCGGATACCGGAGGAATACCTTGTGTGCTATCAAACATCACAATGTAACTGGGTGATCATAAATATGATCTACAAGTATCTTTGAAGGTGTCTGTTGAGTTGCCGTGAATCAAGATTGGGATTTGTCACTGCATATGACAGAGAGGTGTCTCTGGGCCCTCTCGGTAATATACATCACAAGAAGCTTGCAAGCAAAGTGACTAAGGAGTTAGTTGCAAGATGATGTATTACAGAACGAGTAAAGAGACTTGCTGGTACGAGATTGAACTAGGTATAGAGATACCGACGATGGAATCTCGGGCAAGTAACATACCGACAGAGAAAGGGAATTACGTATGTTGTCATAAACGTTCAACCGATAAAAGATCTTTGTGGAATATGTAGGAATCAATATGGGAATCCAGGTCCTTCTATTGGTTATTGACCGGAGAGGTGTCTCGGTCATGACTACATAATTCCCGAACCCGCAGGTTCGCACACTTAGCGTCCATTGACACTAGAGTGGTATTGGGATATTTGATGAGTGGTAGACAAATGTTGTTCGGAGTTCCGGATGAGATCTCGGACGTCCCGAGGAGTCTCGGAATGGTCAAGAGGTAAAGATTTATATATGGGAAGTCATATTTTGGGTTCCAAAAAAAGGTGCAGTTTTTTGGTATTGCCCCGAAAAGATTCTAGCTAGAAGGTTCCGTAGGATTCCGGAGGGGTCTAGAAGTCCAAAAGTGGGTGCACCACGACCCAAGGGATTGCATGGGCTGCGGGGAGGCGCCCTGGCCTTATTGGGCTAGGTGCACCAAGTCCTCAAAAGCCCATGTGGCTAGGGAAGGCAAGAAAGGAAGGAGTCCTAGTAGGAATAGGATTGAACTTGGAGTCCAAGTCCTCTCCCACTTAGATGCACCCTAGGTCTTGGAGGATATGTTTCACATGCCCCTCCACCTATATATAGAGGGGAGGGGGCGCCCCAAGAGGACACACCAAGCCCTTGGCGCCCCTCTCTCACCCATTACTCTGTAGTTCCACCGCCTCGTCCCAACGACGCTTAGCAAAGCACTGTCGGTGCTCCACCACCACCATCACCACAACGCCGTCGTGTCGGTTGTGATCCCACCTAATTCTCCTCTCCTGCTTGCTAGATCAATAAGGAGGAGACGTCATCGAGCCGCACGTGTGCTAAACCCGTATGTGCCATCCGTTCGGCAGTAGATCGGTTGGACCGTGATCGGATCACGAAGAGTACGACTACGTCAACCATGTGATAAACGCTTCCGCTTAACGATCTACAAGGGTATGCTCTACTCCTCTCGTAGCTATGCATCTCCGTGGATAGATCTTGCGTGTGCATATAATTTTTTTGTTTTCCATGCAATGTTCCCCAATAGTGGCATCATGAGCCAGGTCTATGCGTAGATGATATGCACGAGTAGTACACAAAGGAGTTGTGGGCGGTGATGTTCATACTTCTTACAACCAACGTCTTATTTTGATTCGGTGGTATTGTGGGATGAAGCAGTCGGACCAACTTTACATGTCCACGTACATGAGACCGGTTCCACTGACTAACATGCAACTTGTTTTGCATAAGGTGGCTGGGGGTGTCTATTTATCTCACTTTACTTGAATCAAATTTGACTACGGCAGGTCCTTGCAGAAGGTTAAAACAGAAAACTTGATAATCAGTGTTGTGGCTTTGTGTAGGTAAGAACTGTTGTTGCCAGTTGCCCATAGTAGCCATGTAGAACTTGCAACAACAAAGTAGAAGATGTCTAACTTGTTTTTGCAGGGTATGTTGTGATTTGATATGGTCAAGACGTGATGTGATATACGTCGTTGTATGAGATGATCATGTTTGACGCCACTTGAACTACGTCGGTATTTCCCCAAAGAGGAAGGGATGATGCAACATAGCTACGGTAGGTATTTCCCTCAGTGATGAGAACAAGGTTATCGAACCAGTAGGAGGACCAAGCAACACTATGTAAATGGTACCTGCACACAAATAACAAATACTTGCAACCCAACGTGTAAGAGGGGCTCTCAATCCCTCCCAGGTACTTGATTGGTAAAAGGATAGATGAATAATAGCAAATAGAACAACGCCAAATAAAATTCAACAAGGTATTTTTGAGTTTTTGATAATATAGATCTGAAAATAAAAGTTGCAAATGAAGAAAAATGCAAATGGCAATATAGATCTGGAAGTATATGATAGGAAAATAGACCCCGGGGCCATAAATTTCACTAGTGGCTTCTCTCAAGAGATAGAAAACGGTGGGTAACAAATTACTGTTGGGCAATTGATAGAAAAGCGAATAATTATGACGATATCCAAGACAATGATCATGTATATAGGCATCACGTCCAAGATTAGTAGACCGACTCCTGCTTGCATCTACTACTATTACTCCACACATCGACTGCTATCCATCATGCATCTAGTGTATTAAGTTCATGAAGAAACAGAGTAATGCAATAAGAACGATGGCATGATGTGGACAAGATCTATTGATGTAGGATATACCCCATATTTTTATCCTTGATAGCAACGATACATGCGTGCCTTGTTACCCGTTCTGTCACTAGGAAAGGACATCACAAGATCGAACCCACTACAAAGCACCTCTTCCCATTGCAAGATAAATAGATCAAGTTGGCAAAACAAAACCCAAATATCGGAGAAGAAATACGAGGCTATAATAATCAAGTATGGATATTAAACTCACAATTTATCGGATCCCAACAAAGACACCGCACAAAGTCATTACATCAAATAGATCTTCAAGAGAACTTTGTATTGAGAAACATAGAGAGTAAAAGCCATCTAGCTACTGCCTACGGACCCGTAGGTCTGAGGTGAACTACTCACGCATCACCGATGTCTACTAGAACTACGTCGGTATTTCCCCAAAGAGGAAGGGATGATGCAGCACAGCGATGGTAGGTATTTCCCTCAATGATGAGACCAAGGTTATCGAACCAGTAGGAGAACCACGCAACACAACGTAAACAACTCGTACACACAAATAACAAACATTCGCAACCCGACATGTTAAAGGGGTTGTCCATCCCTTTCGGGTAATGGTGCCAGAAATTGGCACAGAGATGGAAGAAAGTTGTAATAGATTGGATAAACTGATCGCAAATAAAATAAAGTGCAGCAAAGTATTTTTTTTTGTATTTTTGGTTTAATAGATCTGAAAATACAAGCAAATCAAAATAGACCGCGAAGGCAAAAATATTAAAGAAGAGACCCGAGGGCCGTAGGTTTCATTAGTGGCTTCTCTCGAGAAAAATAGCAAACGGCGGGAAAACAAATTACTGTTGGGCAATTGATAGAACTTCAAATTCTTATGACGATATCCAAGCAATGATAATTATATAGGCATCATGTCCAAGATTAGAAGACCGACTCCTGACTGCATCTACTACTATTACTTCACACATCGACCGCTACCCAGCATGCATCTAGTGTATTAAGTTCATGGAACAACGGAGTAATGCAATAAGAGCGATGACATGATGTAGACAAGACCTATTTATGTAGAAATAGACCCCATCTTGTTATCCTTAATAGCAACGATACATATGTGTCGGTTCCCCTTCTGTCACTGGGATCAAGCACCGTAAGATCGAACGCATCACAAAGCACCTCTTCCCATTGCAAGATAAATAGATCAAGTTGGCTAAACAAAACCCAAATATCGGATAAGAAATACGAGGCTATAAGCAATCATGCATATAAGAGATCAAAGAAGACTCAAACAACTTTCATGGATAAACACATAGATCTGATCATAAACTCAAAGTTCATCGAATCCCAACAAACACACCGCAAAAAGACTTACATCATATTGATCTCCAAGAGACCATTGTATTGAGAATCCAGAGAGAGAGGAAGCCATCTAGCTACTAACTACGGACCCGTAGGTCTACAATGAACTACTAACACATCATCCGAGAGGCACCAATGGACATGATGAACCCCTCCGTGATGGTGTCTAGATTGGATCTGGTGTTTCTGGAACTTGTGGCGGCTGGAATTGATTTTCATCGACTCCCCTAGGGTTTATGGAATATTGGGGTATTTATAGAGCAAAGAGGTGATGCGGGAGGCCACCAAGGTGAGCATAACCCACTTGGGCGTGCCCTGGTGGGTCCTGCCCCCTCGGGGCACCCCTCTGGTACTTCTTTGGCCCATCTTGTGTCTTTTGGTCCAGAAAAAGTTTCACTACGTTTGGACTCCGTTTGGTATTGATTTCTTGCGATGTAAAAAACAAGCAAAAAACAGCAACTGACACTGAGCACTATGTCAATAGGTTAGTACCAAAAAAATGGTTATAAAATGATTGTAAAACATCCAAGAATGATAATATAATAGCATTGAACAATAAAAAATTATAGATACGTTGGAGACGTATCAGCATCCCGAAGCTTAATTCCTGGTCGTCCTCGAGTAGGTAAATGATAAAAACAGAATTTTTGATGTGGAATGCTGCCTAACATGTTCATCACATAATCTTTTCTTTGTAGAATGGACATTTGGACTTTTATATGGTTCAAAGAAATAGTCTAGTTTTGACATGAAGACTTTAATACTCAAGCATATCAACAAGCAACCATGTCTTTCAAAATATCAACGCTAAAGCAAGTTATCCCTAGCCCATTATGCTAAGTCATTGATCCATTCATGAAACACACTCGAATACTAGCTATGCACAATGCTCAAGTATGATCATAGTGGCCCTGAGTTGGTGCTTTATAAGAGAAGATGGAGACTCAAGTAAAAAATAAAAATTCCATAAAGTAAAAGAAAGGCCCTTCGTGGAGGGAAGTAGGGATTTGTAGAGGTGCCAGAGCTCAAAGCAAAAATTGAGAGATAAAAACATTTTGGGAGGTATACTTTTCCCACCAACAAAAACGACTTAGAGTTCCCAACACTTTCCATGCTAGATATATCATAGGCGGTTCCCAAACAGAAAATAAAGTTTATTCCTTTTTCCACCATACTTTCACTTTCCATGGCTAACCGTATCCACAGGTGCCCTCCATACCAACGCTTTCCAAGGAATTTATTATTTCACAACATAAAGTAAATTCATTTTTCATTTTGGGACTGGGCATCCCTAATACCTTTGTCGTACTCTCGTGCAACGATAGTTGAATAAACACTCGTCGTGAGAATAACACATTTAGCATGGAAAATATTGGCCACCCCTCACCGCCTCGCGAGCAGTACAAGCACACAAAAGAGAAATTTATTTTAAAGATTAGAGACGGCACATACAAATTTTCTTAGAACGGCACGAAAATACCGCATATAGGTAGATATAGTGGACTCATATGGCAAAACTGGTTTAAAGGATTTTTGATGCGCAAGTAGTGATCATACTTAGTGCAAATGAAGGCTAGCAAAAAGATTGAGAAGCGTCCAACCAAGAAACGGAAAATCTCATAAGCGAGCATTAAGCATAACTAACACCGAATAATGCACCACAAGTAGGATGTAATTTCATTGCATAACTATTGACTTTCATGCTTGCATAGGGAATCACAAACCTTAACACCAATATTCTTACTAAAGCATAATTACTCATAAACATGACTCACATATCATATCGTCATATCTCAAAACCATTACAAAGAACCAAGTTTATTTTATCAAATGATCTTAATGAAAGTTTTTATTATATCTTCCTTGGATATCTATCACTTTTGGGACTAATTTCATATGTTGCTTTTAATAAGCTCAAACAAATATAAGTGAAAAACATGAGCATAATATTTCTTTCTCTCAAAATAATCTAAGTGAAGCAAGAGATAATTTCTTAAAAAAATTACTAACTCCTAAATAAATCTAAGTGAAGCATGAGAGCATTTATTCAAAAATAACAAAGCACACCGCGCTCAAAAAAGATATAAGTGAAGCACTAGAGCAATTCCAAGGCTCTAAAAATTTAAGTGAAGCATATGAGCAAGCATAGCATAATTTTTGTCTCTCTCAAAAAGGTGCGTCCAACAAGGATTCAAGACTTCAAACACAAAGAAAAACAAGCCAAGACTCATATCATACAAGATGCTCCAAGCAAAACTCATAATATATGACGAATAAAAATATAGCTCCAAGTAAAATACCGACGGTTGTTAGAAGAAAGAGGGGATGCCACTCGGGGGTATCCCCAAGCTTAGTTGCTTGATACTTCTTGAATATTATTTTGGGGTGCCTCGGGCATCCCCAAGCTTAGCCTTTTACTAATCCTTATTCCTTCATCCATCGTAACATCACCCAAAACTTGAAAACTTCAATCACACAAAACTCAACAAAACCTTCGTGAGATCCATTTGTATAAGAAAACAAACCACTACTATAAGTATTGTTGCAAACCCATTCATATTTTATTTTTGCATTATATCTACTGTATTCCAACTTTTCTATGGCAAAAACTCTTCAAAGAAAACCATAGAACCATCAAAATAAGCACACAACACAAAGAAAACAGAATCTGTCAAAAACAGAACAGTCTGTAGCAATCTGGATACTTCGAATACTTCTGTAGCTCCAAAAATTCTAAAAAATTAGGGCAGCATGGAAAATTTGTTTATTAATCTGCTGCAAAAAGAATCAACTCAAGAGAACTCTTGTGTTAAAAATGGGAATTATTTTCGTGAGTGCAGAAGTTTCTTTTTTCAGCAAGATCAAATCAACTCTCACCCAAATCATCCTAAAGACTTTGCTTGGCACAAACACTAATTTAAAACACAAAACACATCTAATCAGAGACATAATTGGGTATTTTATTGAAAACAGCAAGAAAACAAAAAAGCAAAAAGATGCAAGTTGGGTTGCCTCCCAACGAGCGCTATCGTTTTACGCCCCTAGCTAGGCATAATGCGAAGGATCTAAGTGTTGTCAGTTTTGTCCTTGTTTTCCTTGGGGGTATTTTTGTCAGGGGGGTTTGCAAATAAAACATAAAACACGTTATTCATGGAAACCTTAGCACTATCAAGTTGCTTATCATCATAAGCCCTTTGATTTCCGGCAGCAATCCAAAAATAATGTTGATTAACATCATTGAAAACTTGTTGGATCATGTCTAAAACAGGGACTTTGTTTTCAAGATTCTCATCATAGATTTGATTATTCCCAAGCAAATGTCTCAACGCATAATCACTATTATAAAAAAATTCATCAATCACAGGTTTTTTCACGATTCATACCATCAAAATCAAAGATTTCCCTAGCTTCCCGTATTATGTAGTCAAATTCATTCATGAGAACAAGGGTGGCTAACTTTTTAGCTTTAGGACTCTTTATAACGGGTAACTCATAGAACAATCTTTCCAAGGTAGGATGGGTATGGATAAATTTATTTTAAAGCTTCCGAACTAGTGCCGAAATAGCTTCCACATAAGATTTAGTCTTCTTAAGTATAGGAGCATCATCGAGACTTAAATTTCCAACACAATTGAAAAATTCTTGGATATGTTCTTTTCCCATAAATTCCCTTGCCCCAAGACAAAAGTTTTGGCATCCATATTACTCGTACGCTCCATTTTAGGAGTTAGGCCATCATCTGTTTCTGCCATACCAAAATCACTCATGGTGACAAGCTCAAGCAAATAAGAGATCTGACGAGAAAACGATGAATGAAAAAGAGCGCGAATAAAACGACAAATTTTTGTGAAGTTGGTGAGAGGAAATTGAGAGGCAAATGGAATATAATGTAAATTACAAGGAGATGAGATTTGTGATTAGAAACATGGTTGATGTTGATGATGTCTCCCCGGCAACGGCACCAGAAATTCCTTTTGATGTCTGCTAGAACTCGTCGGTATTTCCCCAAAGAGGAAGGGATGATGCAGCACAACAACAGTAGGTATTTCCCTCAGTGATGAGATCAAGGTTATCGAACCAGTAGGAGAACCACGGAATACAACGTAAACAACTCCTGCACACAAATAACAAATACTCGCAACTCGACATGTTAAAGGGGTTGTCAATCCCTTTCGGGTAACGGCGTCAGAAATTGGCACAGAGATGGGATAAAGTTGTGATTGATTGGATAAATAGATTGCAAATAAAATAAAGTGTAGCAAAGTATTTTTGTATTTTTGGTTTAATTGATCTGAAAATAAAAGCAAATGAAACTAGATCGCGAAAGCAAATATATTAAAGAAGAGACCCGGGGTCCGTAGGTTTCACTAGTGGCTTCTCTCAAGAAAAATAGGAAATGGTGAGAAGACAAATTACTATTGGGCAATTGATAGAATTTAAAATACTCATGACTATATCCAGGCAATGATCATTATATAGGCATCACGTCCAAGATTAGTAGACCGACTCCTGCCTGCATCTACTACTATTACTCCACACATCGACCGCTATCCGTCATGCATCTAGTGTATTAAGTTCATGGAAAAACTGAGTAATGCAATAAGAACAATGACATGATGTAGACAAGATCTATTTATGTATAAATAGACCCCATCTTGTTATCCTTAATAGCAACAATACATACATGCGGTTCCCCTTCTGTCACTAGGATCAAGCACCGTAAGATCGAACCCATCACAAAGCACCTCTTCCCATTGCAAGATAAATAGATCAAGTTGGCCAAACAAAACCCAAATATTGAAGAAGAAATATGAGGCTATTCGAAATCAAGTATGGATATTAAAGCAAGACACATCTAGTTATAAACTGACAATTCATCGGATCCCAACAAACACACCGCACAAAGTCATTACAACAAATAGATCTCCAAGAGAACTTTGTATTGAGAAACATAGAGGGAAAAGGCCATCTAGATAATGCCTACGGACCCGTAGGCCCGAGGTGAACTACTCACACATCACCGAAGAGGCACCAATGAGGATGATGAACCCCTTCGTGATCGTATTCCCCTCCAGCGGCGTGCCGAAAAAGGCCTCTAGATTGAATCTCATGGTTCTGAAACTTGCAGCGGCTGGAACAATATTTCATCGACTCCCCTATGGTTTCTGGAATATTGGGGTATTTATAAAGCGAAGAGGCGGTATGGGAGGCCACCGAGGTTGGCACAACCCACAAGGGCGTGCTGGGCTCCTGGGCGCACCCTGGTGGGTTGTGCTCCCCTCGGAGTACCCCTATGTACTTCTTTGGCCCATCGTGTATCCTCTAGCCCAGAAAATTTTCCAAAAAGTTTCGCAGTGCTTGGACCCTGTTTGGTATTGATATTCTGCAAAGTAGAAAACAATCAAAAAATAGCAACTGGCACTGGGCACTATGCCAATAGTTAGTCCCAAAAATGATATAAAGTTGTTATAAAATGATTGTAAAACATCCAAGAATGATATATAGTAGCATGGAACAATAAAAAAGTATAGATACCCTAGATACGTACCAATGTCTTGTAATATCGACAACCGAGTGGAGCCTTAGGGTTGTCTTTTAATTATTGTATGACCTGTGTGTCAATCATTAAGCGTCATGTAATTGCTTTACTTTATCACTATGTGTTAGCAATAGTTGTAGAATGAACAGTTGGCGAGATGATCCCGACGCAACGATGGAGATCAAGGTGTCGCCCAGTGAATATGAAGATCATGGCGTTGCTTTGAAGATGGAGATCTAAAGCACAAGATGATGATGGCAATATCATGTCACATATTTTGATTGCATGTGATGTTTATCCTTTATGCATCTTATTTTGCTTAGAACGATAGTAGCATTATAAGATGATCACTTCACTTAATTTCAAGATAAACGTGTTCTCCCTGAGTATGCACCGTTGCTAAAGTTCATCGTTTCGAAGCACCTCATGATGATCGGGTTTGATAGACTCTACGTTCACATACAACGGGTGTAAGCCAGTTTTATACATGCAGAATTCTTGGGTTAAACTTGACGAACCTAGCATGTACAGACATGGTCTCGGAACATTGGAGACCAAAAGGTCGAACATGAGTCATATAGTAGATATGATCAACATGAAGATATTCACCATTGAACACTACCCCATCTCACGTGACGATCGGACATTGGTTAGTTGATTTGGATCGTGCGTCACTTAGACAACTTGAGGGATGTTGATTTAAGTGAGTATTTATTAGTAATTTAATTATTTGAACTAAAATATATCGTGACCATAGTCAAAATGTCTTTGCAAATTATGTTGTAGATCAATAGCTCATGATGTAGCTCCCTTGTTTTTGATACGTTCTTAGAGAAAACTAAGTTGAAAGATGATGATAGCAATAAAGCGGAGTGGGTCCGTATCTGAGGATGATCCTCATTGTTGCACCAAATAATTATGTCCTTGATGCACCACTAGGTAACAGACCTGCTACAGGAGCTCATGTAGACGTTATGAACGTTTGGCAAGTTCGATTTGATGACTATTTGATAGTTTAGTGCACCATGCTTTACGGCTTAGGATCGGGGCTCAAAAGACGTTTTTAAATCCATGGAACATATGAGATGTTCCAAGAGATGAAATTGTTATTTTAGGCTCATGCCAGTGTTGAGAGGTATCATGCCTCTGACAAGAACTTTGCCTACAAGATGGAGGAGAATAGCTCAGCTAGTGAGCATGTGCTTAGAATGTCTGGGTACTACAATCGCTTGAATCAAAGTGGAGTTAATCTTCCAGATAAGATAGTGATTGACAGATTTCTCCAGTCAATATCACCAAGCTACTAGAGCTTCGTGATGAACTATAATATGCAAGGGATGAAGAAAACGATTCCCAAGCTCTTAGCGATGCTGAAATCGGCGGAGGTAGAAATCAAGAAAGAGCATCAAGTGTTGATGGTTAACAAGACCACCAATTTCAAGAAAATGGGCAAGGGAAAGAAAGGGAACTTCAAGAATAACAACAAGCAAGTTGTCGCTCCCCTGAAGAAGCCCAAAGTTGGACCCAAGCCTGAAACTAAGTGCTTCTACTGCAAAGAAAATGGTCACTGGAAGCGCAACTGCCCCAAATACTTGGCAGATAAGAAGGTGGCAAAGTAAACAAAGGTATATTTGGTATACATGTTATTGATGTGTACCTTACTGGTGCTCATAGTAGCCCCTGGGTATTTGATACCGGTTCAGTTGCTAAGATTATTAACTCAAAATAGGAGTTGCAGAATAAACGGAGACTAGTTAAGGGCGAGGTGACGATGTGTGTTGGAAGTGTTTCCGAGATTGGTATGATCACCATCTCACACTCCCTCTACCTTCGGGATTAGTATTGAGCCTAAATAAATGTTATTTGTTGTTTGTGTTGAGCATGAACATTATTAGACCGTGTTTATTGCAATATGATTATTCATTTAAGTCACAGAATAATTTTTATTCTGTTTACATGAATAAAACCTTCTACGGTCATACACACAATGTGAATGGTTTATTGAATCTCGATCGTAGTGATACACATATTCATAATATTAATGCCAAAAGATGCAATGTTGATAATAATAGTGCAACATACTTGTGGCACTGCCATTTAGGTCATATTGGTGAAAAGCGCACGAAGAAACTCCATGCAGATGGACTTTCGGAATCATTTGATACTTGTGAACCATGCCTCATGGGTAAGATGACTAAAACTCCGTTCTCCGGAACAATGGAGCGGGCTAATGACTTATTGAAAATAATACATACCGATGATTGCGGTTCGATGAGTGTTGAGGCACGCGGCTGGTATCGTTATTTTCTGACCTTCACAAATGATTTGAGTAGGTATGGGTACATCTACTTAATGAAACAAAAGTCTATAACATTTGAACAGTTCAAAGAATTTTAGAGAGAAGTGGAGAATCATCCTAACAAGAAAATAAAGTTTCTACGTTCATATCACAGAGGTGAGTATTTGAGTTACGAGTTTGGCCTTCATTTAAGACAATGTGGAATTGTTTCACAACTCACTCCACCTCGAACACCACATCGTAATGGTGTGTCCGAATGTCGTAACCGTACTTTATTAGATATGGTGCATCATATGATGTCTCTTACCGATTTGGCACTATCATTTTGGGGTTATGCATTAGAGACAACCACATTCACCATAAATAGGGCATCATCTAATCCGTCGAGATGACACTGTATGAACTATGGTTTGGCAAGAAACCTACGCTTCTGTTTCTTAAAGTTTGGGGATGTGACGCTTATGTCAAACAACTTCAGCTTGATGAGCTCAGACCCAAAGTGGAGAGGTACGTCTTCATAGGATACCCTAAAGAAACTATTGGGTATACCTTCTACCACAGATCCGAAGGCAAGATATTTGTTGCCAAGAATGTGTCCTTTCCAGAGAAGGGGTTTCTCTTGAAAGAAGTGAGTGGGAGGAAAGTAGAACTTGATGAGATTGTTGTACCTTCTCTCAAATTGGAAAATAGCACATCAGAGAAAATTGTTCCCGTGATGCCTACACCAACCGAAGAGGAAGCTAATGATAATGATAATGAAACTTCGGATCAAGTTACTACTGAACCTCGTAGGTCGACCAGAGCACATACCGCACAAGAGTGGTATAGCAATCCTATCTTGGAAGTCATGTTGTTAGGCAACAGCGAACCTATGAACTATGAAGAAGCCATGATGAGCCTAAATTCACACAAATGGCCAGAGGTCATGAAATCTGAGATAGGATGCATGTATGAGAACAAAGTGTGGACTTTTGGTGGAATTGCCCGACGATCACCAAGCCATTAAGAATAAATGGATCTTCAAGAGGAAGACAGACGCTGATGGTAACATCACTGTCTACAATGCTCAACTTGTCACAAAAGTTTTTCGACAAAGTTCAAGGGGTTGACTACGATGGGACTTTCTCGTCCGTGGCGATGCTTAAAAGTCTGTCAGAATCATGTTAGCAATTTCCGCATTTTATGATTATGAAATTTGGCAAATGGACATCAAAACTGCATTCCTTAACGGGTTTCTTAAAGAAGAGTTGTATATGATGCAACTAGAAGATTTTGTCGATCCTAAAGGTGCTAACAAAGTGTGCAAGCTCCAGCGATCCATCCATGGACTGATGTAAGCATCCCGGAGTTGGAATATACGCTTTGATGAGGTGATCAAAGCATTTGGTTTTATACACACTTATAGTGAAGCATGTATTTACACTAGTAGGAAAAGGGTCAAATCTGAGACACATTAGTGCCGGTTTCATTTTGAGCCGGCACTACTGTGTCCATTAGTATCGGTTCCAATGGCTAGCCGGCCGCTCTCATTAGTACCGGTTCGTGGCGAACCTTTAGCACAGGTTCGTGCCACGAACCGGTACTAAAGAGAGTGGTGGCAGGATGTTGTCAGTCTGGGGCCCCTCCAGCACCTTTAGTACCGGTTCGTGGCACGAACCGGTACTAAAGATCGTCGTACATAAACTCTTCGTCCACCCGAGCTCGCTCTGTTCTTCCCCTCTCTTCCTCGAGCTCATCACAAATTTTGCCCAAAATTTGTCAAGATTTGAAGGCCCCCATCCATTCAAATGATCACAAAGGTTTGCTCTTGCAATGCTTTGTATAGTGATTAATTTGTGAGTTTAGTAATTTGGGAGGAATTATATGTGCTAGTATTTGATTTATATGCAATTTGAGGTAAAAAATAACACTTAGTTTCCATATGTAGGTGTGGTTTACTTAGTGCCTTCTAAATCTCCATCGTAACCACCGTCGATCGCCCGCACTGTCCCGTCGCCGGCACCACCTTGTGGTGAGGCTCTTGTTCATGAATGTTTTACATTACCAAATTGATGTTTGTGTGATTTGGATACATAGTTACTCGTATAATTATCTTACACGTACGTTGTTTGTTATACATAGTGCCATGGTTTTGATATCCGTCCCCGTCGGCCCTCATCCTTGTTATGATTCGGATGTGGTATATTCTCTTTTAAAACTAGTTGTTGCATTTCGCGTTTATGAAAAATTATGCCCATCAAGTTGACATAGATATTTTTATCTAGGAAGTATGTGAACCGGAAATTCCAACTGACCCTATTGTCGAGAGGTTAAATTTAGTTGAAAGAGAAAACGAGTATTTGAAAGAAAAATTAAAAAGAATTGAGGGGGAGAAGATGGAATTGGAGTTGCATGTTGCCGATGTTGTCGATGATCACAAGATCAAGATGGAGAAAATGTGCTTGAAGATTAGAAATATTAGAAAATATGCCATTGATAGTGTGTCTTGGTATCATTATGTTGTTGGATCAATTGTTACCTTAGTTGCGAGCTTGATCGCATTTGTTGTTGCATTTAAATTCTTTAGCTAGAGAGTTATTTGTATGTTGCATTTAACTAAGTGTTGTATATGAACTTTATGTATGAACTTGTATTAATTTGGTCTATTCGGTGTTGTGTAATGAAGATGAGCCGACAATGGATGTATGATGACCGATGCTCTCCCGAGTTCATTAATGGAGTGCATACTTTCTGCTTGCCGCAGAGGCAAACAAGCGGGCAGATGGTTTTATGCCATGTCCATGTGCTAGCTGTAAGAATGGTCACAATTACTCAATGTCAAGAACCATTCACGTCCACCTATTTGAGTCCGGTTTCATGCCCCACTATAATGTTTGGACCAAGCACGAAGAAAGAGGGGTTATGATGGAAGACAATGAAGAAGAAGAGGTCCGCGACAGCTATCCTGGCCATGGGTGTCACATCCCTAGTTCTGATCTGCTCTGGGTTAGTTAGTCTTGTGTTGCATCATGTTTAAATTTCTTTTAAACCTGAAATGGGGATTGTCCAAACCCTAGTACCAAATGGAATTCAAAAGGTTCAACCTAAAAAATATTTTCAGTGAATCCAAATGGCTTTCAAAAATGTTCATCATTTCTGGGAAATGCTAGAACCATAACCAGAGGTGTTGCATATTTTTCCATGACATATTTGGTCACTTAACTAAATCATATAGTATTTGCAATTGGGCATTTAAATGCTATATATTATTAAATGTGCTCAATTAATTCTGAAATTAAGTGTGGGCTGTTAGGAATAATCCCAACAGAGCCCACAATTATCTGCAGGATTTTTGGAAACATTTTAGTATTTTTAGAAAAGCCCTAAATTTTATAGAAAATAGAAAACAGGAAATAAAACAGAGCAACCTTACCTGGACTTACCTTGAGGCCCACTAGGGATACCAGCCCACCTGCGCGGCCGTTACTGTGCAGCCCAGGTGCCAGTCATCTTCCTCCCCCTCGCCCCGAAGCAGCTGTGTGCTGGACGCACGCGCGTCGACGCCGGCCACCTCCTGCTTCGCGCTGGAGGCCTCTCCTTCGTCCTAATCCGCGTCTGGCGACGCCACGCACCCTTCTGGACCTCTCTCACTCTCTCCCGTGCTCATCCCCTTCCCAGCCCGTTCTCTGCCTCGCTCCCCCCCGGACCCGAGAACGCCGGAGCGCGCCGCCGAGAATCACCATGGTCAGAGCCCCCAAACCACCCCACCGCCTGGTTCCGGAGCATCACCATGGAGTGGACCTTCCCCTCAAGGACGCATTCAAGCTCGGGAGCAGCACACCATCGCCATCGTCGTCGTTTCCTCGCCACGGCCACCGGACGCCACCGGTCGATTCGCCGCCTGCAGCTCATCCCCGGCCACACCGAGAAGCTCTCCGTGACTGCTGTGAGCCCCTGGTTATTTCCCCCCTAGCCCCGCTTCCGTTTTCTTCCTCTGCCACGCTAACTACCGGAGCCATGAGCTCCCACCCGCCGGCCGTGTCACCGCCGTGGCTACGGCTGCTGAAGCTCGCAACCGAGCACACCACTGCGCTCGGTGCCTCTGCACGAGCCCGCAACATGCCTCAGCTCACCTTCCGTGCCCCCTAGTGGTCGATCGTGTCTCACCCGAGCTCCGGCCGCGGCCGCGAGCTTGTTTCCGCGGGGCTCCGACCACCTCAGCTCCCACTGCCCGCCCCATCGGCTGCGCGCGAGCAGCAGCTCCCCGTAGAGCCTCCCCGTGCTCAAAACCATCGCCTGTAGGCGAAACCCGAGCCAACCCAGTGCGCCCCACCGTGTTTTGGTCGCCGCCGGCGTAACCCCGGCGATGTTGACGTGGTAGATTAGTTTAGGCTAACGACGCAGTTAGTTACCACCTAGTGAGACTGACAGTGGGGCCCCGCTACCTAATTAAGCTTAGATTAAGTTTCTGCTTAGTACTAACTAATCCCTGTGGACCCACGCGTCAGCATTGACCATGTTGACGTGGCCATTGACTGGGCCCACACGTCAGCGACCCTAAACAGCACTGAGACACTCACCAGTGGGTCCCACTGGTCAGGTTGACCTGGACCGGCTCTGTTGACCTGCTGAGGTCAGCATGACGCAATGCTGACGCAGTAATGCCCTTTTCTGGATTTATTCTTATTCAAGAAATTCGAGAAAATAGTATAAACTTCTAAAAATCATAGAAATTCAACCGTAACTCCAAATGAAATAATTTATATATGAAAAATGATCAGAAAAATCCAATCTATCCATCTGTACCATTTTCATGCAAGTTAGAGCAACTTATAGCTTCTGTTTAGCACAAATCATATAATGGCATTTAAACCCTCACATATAGAGTTTGAATTTGAATCTTGGATTCAAACCAACTCCATTTAACTTGCTGCTAGTTGCATTAGGTCAAACCACAGCAAATTGCCATGTCACACTCATGCATCATATTGTTGCATTGCATTGATTGTGTTCTTTCTCTGTTGCCTATGTTTGTCCCCTCTCAGTGGACGTGTACCGACGATGTGATCGATGACACCGATGAAGAACTATACTATATTCAGAAGTGCCAGGCAAGCAAAACCCCCTTGTTCATTCCGATACAACCCCACTCTCTCGCTCCTGCTCTCTTTTACTGCATTAGGACAACAACGATTCATCTGTTACTTGCTGCGGTAGCTGAACCCCTTTATCCTCTGCATGACCTGTCATTGCCACAGTAAATAGATGAAACCCACTAGCATGAGTACGATTTGTTTGAGCCCTGATGTGCCTACTCATTCATGCTTGTTTGTCATGCCTGCTACTGCTTAGAGTTGAGTCAGGTCTGATTCATTGGGGATGAATTGGAATGTGATGAACATGTCCTACTGTTGAGAGCTAAGTGTGTGAACACGATTTGGTAAAGGTAGCGGTGAGAGGCCATGTAGGAGTACATGGTGGGTTGTCTCATTGCAGCCGTCCTTAGGAACCGAGTTCTGTGTTTGTGATCCATGAACAACTACTACCACACATTGGGTTCCGGTAACTCGACCCCTCTTGGCTTATTAATCAACTTGATCTCTGTCCAGGAGTTGCAACTAGTTTCTTGTGATAGTAGGTAGTGTTAGTAGTCTACCAAGTGGCACCCGGTACAGGTGGGCTTGGGACAGACTAGGCACAGTGCACGGTGTACCAAGTAGCACCCGGATGGTGGGCTTGGGAACCCTGCACACATCGTTTGGGGCCGTGAGCGACACCCCGGCCGGATCTCCTTGCGGATGGAACCCGAATAGGCGATAAACCTGGACGAGTGACTTGTGTGAATAGTCAGGTCGTGGCCGACACCCTCGCTGGGCTTCCGCTTGAAGGTTGCCGAGTACATGTCGTGTAAACGGCGGTAAGTGGTGAGAGCGTGTGTGAAGAAGTACACCCCTGCAGGGTTAATATGATCTATTCGAATAGCCGTGTCCGCGGTAAAGGACTTATGGGTTGCCTGTACAGTTCATAGACAAGTGAAAGTGGATACTCTAAAATGTGCAAGATAAGCGTGAGTGCTATGGATGGCGTTCTCGTAGGGAGACGGGAACGGATCCATAGTGGTGTATTGATAAGGTGAATATGTGGACTCGTGTGCGCCACCTCAAAAGAGTTACTTGCGGTCGTAGTTCAGGATAGCCACTAAGTCAAAGCTGCCTTGCTGCAATTAAACCCCACCACCCCCTTTGTTGATAATGATGCATATGTAGTTAGTTCTGATGTAAGTCTTGCTGGGTACATTTGTACTCACGTTTGCCTATTTTATGTTTTTGCAGAGAGACTTCAGTCTCGCTAGTAGTTCCGCTTGGACTTTGACGTTTAGCTTGTTACCTCAGCTACGATCTTGTGCCCTCGGCAGGATCTGATAGACAGTCAGGCTTCTCAGCCTTTTCCTTTTGTAGATGTCTGTACTCAGACATGTTAAGCTTCCGCTTGTGCTTGACTTGTTTGCTGTGAATGTTGGGTCATGAGACCCATGATTGTAATATCTCGCTCCTCGGAGCCTATTGAATAAAATACTTGAGTCGTAGAGTCATGTTGTGATGCCATGTTGTATTTGCACATATCGAGCATATTGTGTGTATGTTATTGAAATGCTCGGTATGTGTGGGATCTGACTATCTAGTTGTTTATCCTTAGTAGCCTCTTTTACCGGGAAATGTCTCCTAGTGTTTCCACTGAGCCATGGTAGCTTGCTACTGCTCCGGAACACTTAGGCTGGCCGGCATGTGTCCTTCTTCGTTGCTGTGTCTGTCCCCTCGGGGTAATGTCACGCGATGAATTTCGGAGTCCTGCTAGCCCAGTTGCTACAGCCCGGATTCACTCGCTGATGACCGACACGTTCGTTGTTGGGTCATGTATGCCTGTCCCTGTAAGTTAGTGCCACTTTGGGTTCACGACTAGCCATGTCAGCCCGGGTTCTTTGTCATATGGATGCTAGCGGCACTATCATATACGTGAGCCAAAAGGCGCAAACGGTCCCGGGCCAGGTAAGGTGGCACCCGTGGGAATACCGTGCGTGAGGCCGCAAAGTGATATGATGTGTTACATGCTAGATCGGTGTGACTTAGGATCGGGGTCCTGACAACTTTGGTATCAGAGCTTGACTGCATGTGGGATTACCAAGCCAAACTGGTCGAAGTTGAGTCTAGAAATTCTTTAGTTATATAAGGGAATTGATTGTGGGATGGAACATAAGGCTCTTTTACTCCTTATACCTTGTGCCCTTCTGATCTGAGTCATCTTATCTTTCCTACGGGGTTAAAGAACTAGGCTTTTTTCTGTCTATGAGGATCACGTGTTACTAATCCGTAGACTTATAGTATTGTTGGATCCAAGCCTCAGTTCAGTTTCTACTATCTCCGTGTATTCATAGTTGATCTCAGAACCTTGTTGTTATGATGTTCGAGTGGCTATGCCACCATTTTTGTAGCATGTCTCCAATCTTTTGAGCATTTACAGTCGTTATGCTGTCCGAGTCATCCCAGGTTTCTAAGCAATCTGATGCACTTGCAAAATCCTTTCCCTCTGGTTTCGATGTTCTTCTATGCCAGGTTAATCACACAAATTGTTGAGTTGAGGTACTCTATTGCCTCGACATATATGTTGGAGTTTTTATTATGACCCTAGGTGTCTTAGGGGATCATCTAGTAGTCTAGCCATGTTTTGTGATCCCAGTGTGATGATTATGGCCCTTATTCTCGAAAGCATCCCGTGATGCCACTTAGTACTAGGTATTCTACTCATGGGTTTCTGAACCCAAGATTTCCCTACTTACTTCATGTTGTTGGTGTTTGCTAGTTCCTTTAGGATACTAGTAACCTTTGCGTTAGTCCTCGAGGTCCATGGTATTTCCTTCTTCCAAATACTATGAACCGCTTATGGCAGAAGTTCCTTGAACCAAAAGATCACAACCAGAGTGCTCTTGATGAGTCCTCCATTCATAGTTGTGAATCTGCTAGTCCTTCCTCTTTAGCATGGGTTATCCGGAAGAAATATGTTGAACTTGTTCGACATACTAACCTATGCATCCACAACTCAGAAATCATATGTTCTTTTGAGTTGTCCCATTTTAGTTGTCTTCTGACCCTCGTCTATCAATTGATAGTCAAGAGTGTGCGTGTCTTCATTCATCGATGCCTATTATTCTTGTGTTCTGTCAAGCCATTCTATCCCAGAATGACTAGGAGAAATAAACTCCAGTACCCTTTTCCATTTCCAGGATTGGGTCAAAGCAGTTGTGTTCCGCATATCAAGTTGCAATCCAGCTTCTGGTCTGTTCTACCTTGAAGTATTACCATCTTTATATCAGGAATATCATGGGAATTGCACACCCTCTTATGAATTCTTGATGCAGTGATACTTCTCGCCCTCATTATTCATTTCTCGGCTCCCGTGTTGTTGCAACCGGAATGCCGACAAGTGAATCGTGATGTGTGAAATCTATACTGCTAGCAACCCCGTTGCTTGGTAGTTAAAGGACAATAATTTCATTCTTAGTGTATTCGTTCTTGAATCATCATTCTAAGATAGAACGTGCCACCTAGTCCTTATTTCTGGTGCACCTTTCGATCAATGAGTTGGGGCTATGCCAATCCCTTGTTTATTTGATCATCTCGTCTTGCCCTGAAAAGCAAGATTGTTCTCGAGCTTAATAGCATATCGGTGGTTTGTGATTTTCCGATTATCTTCTCGGAAGTATCACCGGGTCGTCACCCGACCGCTATGTTGAGCTCGTGATCAGGTTGGTTTCTTGTAAACCAACCTTCTCCAAGTATCTGTGCAGGATACCCCTGAGCTAGTTGGTTAAGCTAAACAACAACTTGGAGAGTTGGAAGATAAAAGCTTGTCTAACCTAGTTCATTTCCAAAGGGATATCTTGTGTTTGTGTGTTTGTTGTAGAAAGATGATTTCTTCATCGATTGGTCCTCGTGATCAGTTGTTGAACCTATTGTCTTATCAAAACTTTGATTTGAGTGTGGACTATCTTCAAATCAAGTCAGAACCAACGATATTCGCAATGTTGTCTTACTCGTGGTTGATCCTCGAGCATACACCATTATATCTTTTGGGTCTGACCAATGCTATCACTTGTTCACATAATTATGGAATTCCATTTACATGGAAATCTCGATGACTTGTTGTTGAGCCCATCAGCAGCATTTTGTCTCCCCCATGATTCATGTTGAACATCAACCTAGTGTTGGAAACTTGGTAAGCAATGCCTTCGTGCTCCGTTCATGAAGCCTATGCTTGGATGGAAGAAGTGACTTCCTCTAATTCATGTGTATTTGGTGCAAGTTGCCGCCGTGGGTTTGAGAAAGGTTTGTTTTGTTTCCTCTGGAATCGTCCCAAGTCAGTCATGCATGTGCAAAGTATACTATGGTTTGGTAGATTAATTACCTCCACTCCATATGTAATCCGTAGCACCCCAAGCCACTGATTGATTTGTTCAAGGAGAAGGAGTTCCTTCATAAGAGCAAATCCGGACTTATGAATGAACTTCGATGTCCTTGATGATGGTTTCCCAACCTGAACTCGGTAGTGTTTTATTGTAAGACTGCCAGGTGATCATGCTTGTCTGGGACGACGTGTTCACGTGTTTCTAGCAGAACCAGCCCATGTTTTGGAGCTTACTATCGTAGTTCATTTCCCGAGAATCTCGCAATGTCATCTCGTCGATTTGTGTTGCAAACTTTCATTTTTTTTCCTAGACTCGATGAGTCTGGAATATCCTGACACCAACCAGATCTGAATCTCAGGCAGATATGATGGTGGGAACGTTTTCCCAAGAACTATAATATTGGTCTCTGTGTAACCCGGTAAAGTAGATGGCGTGGCTGACACACCCAGCCGGAAGACCTATTATTGTAGTATATTGATTGAAGAAGTTGGCCACATCCCCATAAGGATTTCGCAGGATTTACCTCCGTAGTTATTCCTTATGGATTCTTGAGCTTCCGAAGTCCAACCTTTACTTGATGTCCTAGATATCAACCCAGTTTAGTAAATGGGTTGCACTAGCACATCAAGGAGAACATTAGAAGCAGAGTGCTAAATGTCTCTCGGTCGATCATCCAGATTTTGTTTTCCTTGGCCCCGCCAAGGTGAAGTCTGAGAAGGTGTTATCTTCCTATGCATCTGCATCGTCCATCACTATCCATCATGGTAGTATGTTGTGTTGCCAGGATCCTTGACACGGATGTTGGTAAAACCTTGATGAATATGGAAATGCTCAATGTTCTTGAGAGCACGCGCAAGCGCTAGGTGTTATCATCGGCACTAACTGGGTTTGCTCTCAGCTTCCTCGGTTATGCTATAACTTCTCAAACAGTGGACTCACTCTCTTCTGTTGAGCTTCTCCCCAGTTACTAAAATCATCCCTTGTGTTGTTTTCAACAAGGTAATCCACATCATCCATTCTAATCCGGGTATGCCATTCTACCAAACCCCTCCAAACGATCGCTCGAGATTTGCCCTAGGCTGGTATAAAGAGTTTCAATGATCTTTGAATCAAAGGTAATTCTTTTTTCCACCCAAGGGGATATATCTACGAGTCACCATCCCTAAGGTGTCTCGTTGTGGTATCATGGCAACTCAACTCCTTGCTACGTTGACAACCGTTCACCACCCTCTTAGGTGTGGAATTGTTGTCTACCTAGTGAACCCTCGTCATCTGTTCCACTCCATCCCTCTAGATGTGTGCTTCGTGTCTCAGTCCGAGAGATGTTGCCATGTCTCATTCCGTGAGTTAATCCTAAGTTGTTCGATCTTCGAGAAGATTGATCCTTCTAGAGTCTCCTTCATCTCTCCTTGTCATGTTAGCTGGAGTTCTCAGAACAAGACGACAAGAAAATGATGGTGATCGAGTCAACGTTCTTTGAAGTGCCACCTGGATTATGAAGATTGTGTTAGTTTGCGTTCCCCTTCCATCTTACCCTACGCTTGAATCTCGGGACGAGATTCTTGTTTAGTAGGGGTGAGCTGTTACATCCCTAGTTCCGATCTGCTCTGGGTTAGTTAGTCTTGTGTTGCATCATGTTTAAATTTCTTTTAAACCTGAAATGGGGATTGTCCAAACCCTAGTACCAAATGGAATTCAAATAGGTTCAACCTAAAAAATATTTTCAGTGAATCCAAATGGCTTTCAAAAATGTTCATCATTTCTGGGAAATGCTAGAACCATAACCAGAGGTGTTGCATATTTTTCCATGACATATTTGGTCACTTAACTAAATCATATAGTATTTGCAATTGGGCATTTAAATGCTATATATTATTAAATGTGCTCAATTAATTCTGAAATTAAGTGTGGGCTGTTAGGAATAATCCCAACAAAGCCCACAATTATCTGCAGGATTTTTGGAAACGTTTTAGTATTTCTAGAAAAGCCCTAAATTTTATAGAAAATAGAAAACAGGAAATAAAACAGAGCAACCTTACCTGGACTTACCTTGAGGCCCACTAGGGATACCAGCCCACCTGCGCGGCCGTTACTGTGCAGCCCAGGTGCCAGTCATCTTCCTCCCCCTCGCCCCGAAGCAGCTGTGTGCTGGACGCACGCGCGTCGACGCCGGCCACCTCCTGCTTCGCGCTGGAGGCCTCTCCTTCGTCCTAATCCGCGTCTGGCGACGCCACGCACCCTTCTGGACCTCTCTCACTCTCTCCCGTGCTCATCCCCTTCCCAGCCCGTTCTCTGCCTCGCTCCCCCCCGGACTCGAGAACGCCGGAGCGCGCCGCCGAGAATCACCATGGTCAGAGCCCCCAAACCACCCCACCGCCTGGTTCCGGAGCATCACCATGGAGTGGACCTTCCCCTCAACGACGCATTCAAGCCCGGGAGCAGCACACCATCGCCATCGTCGTCGTTTCCTCGCCACGGCCACCGGACGCCACCGGTCGATTCGCCGCCTGCAGCTCATCCCCGGCCACACCGAGAAGCTCTCCGTGACCGCTGTGAGCCCCTGGTTATTTCCCCCCTAGCCCCGCTTACGTTTTCTTCCTCTGCCACGCTAACTACCGGAGCCATGAGCTCCCACCCGCCGGCCGTGTCACCGCCGTGGCTACGGCTGCTGAAGCTCGCAACCGAGCACACCACTGCGCTCGGTGCCTCTGCACGAGCCCGCAACATGCCTCAGCTCGCCTTCCGTGCCCCCTAGTGGTCGCTCGTGTCTCACCCGAGCTCCGGCCGCCGCCGCGAGCTTGTTTCCGCGGGGCTCTGGCCACCTCAGCTCCCGCTGCCCGCCCCATCGGCTGCGCGCGAGCAGCAGCTCCCCGTAGAGCCTCCCCGTGCTCAAAACCATCGCCTGTAGGCGAAACCCGAGCCAACCCAGTGCGCCCCACCGCGTTTTGGTCGCCGCCGGCGTAACCCCGGCGATGTTGACGTGGCAGATTAGTTTAGGCTAACGACGCAGTTAGTTACCACATAGTGAGACTGACAGCGGGGCCCCGCTACCTAATTAAGCTTAGATTAAGTTTCTGCTTAGTACTAACTAATCCCTATGGACCCACGCGTCAGCATTGACCATGTTGACGTGGCCATTGACTGGGCCCACACGTCAGCGACCCTAAACAGCAACCGGCTCTGTTGACCTGCTGAGGTCAGCATGACGCAATGCTGCTGACGCAGTAATGCCCTTTTCTGGATTTATTCTTATTCAAGAAATTCCAGAAAATAGTATAAACTTCTAAAAATCATAGAAATTCAAACGTAACTCCAAATGAAATAATTTATATATGAAAAATGATCAGAAAAATCCAATCTATCCATCTGTACCATTTTCATGCATGTTAGAACAACTTATAGCTGTTGTTTAGCACAAATCATATAATGGCATTTAAACCCTCACATATAGAGTTTGAATTTGAATCTTGGATTCAAACCAACTCCATTTAACTTGCTGCTAGTTGCATTAGCTCAAACCATAGCATATTGCCATGTCACACTCATGCATCATATTGTTGCATTGCATTGATTGTGTTCTTTCTCTGTTGCCGGTGTTTGTCCCCTCTCAGTAGACGTGTACCGAAGATGTGATCGATGACACCGATGAAGAACTATACTATCTTCAGAAGTGCCAGGCAAGCAAAACCCCCTTGTTCATTCCGATACAACACCACTCTCTCGCTCCTGCTCTCCTTTACTGCATTAGGACAACAACGATTCATCTGTTACTTGCTACGGTAGTTGAACCCCTTTATCCTCTGCATGACCTGTCATTGCCACAGTAAATAGATGAAACCCACTAGCATGAGTAGGATTTGTTTGAGCCCTGATGTGCCTACTCATTCATGCTTGTTTGTCATGCCTGCTACTGCTTGGAGTTGAGTCAGGTCTGATTCATCGGGGATGAATTGGAATGTGATGAACATGTCCTACTGTTGAGAGCTAAGTGTGTGAACACGATTTGGTAAAGGTAGCGGTGAGAGGCCATGTAGGAGTACATGGTGGGTTGTCTCATTGCAGCCGTCCTCAGGAACTGAGTTCTATGTTTGTGATCCATGAACAGCTACTACCACACATTGGGTTCCGGTAACTCGACCCCTCTCGGCTTATTAATCAACTTGATCTCTGTCCAGGAGTTGCAACTAGTTTCTGGTGTTTGTAGGTAGTGTTAGTAGTCTACCAAGTGGCACCCGGTACAGGTGGGATTGGGACAGACTAGGCACAGTGGCCTGGTGTACCAAGTAGCACTCGGATGGTGGGCTTGGGAACCCTGCACACATCGTTTGGGGTCGTGAGCGACACCCCGGCCGGATCTCCTTGCGGATGGAACCCGAATAGGCGATAAACCTGGACGAGAGACTTGTGTGATTAGTCAGGTCGTGGCCGACACCCTCGCTGGGCTTCCGCTTGAAGGTTGCCAAGTACATGTCGTGTAAACGGCGGTAAGTGGTGAGAGCGTGTGTGAAGAAGTACACCCCTGCAGGGTTAATATGATATATTCGAATAGCCGTGTCCGCGGTAAAGGACTTCTGGGTTGCCTGTACAGTTCATAGACAAGTGAAAGTGGATACTCTAAAATGCGCAAGATAAGCGTGAGTGCTATGGACGGCGTTCTCGTAGGGAGACGGGAACGGATCCATAGTGGTGTATTGATATGGTGAATATGTGGACTCGTGTGCGCCACCTCAAAAGAGTTACTTGCAGTCGTAGTTCAGGATAGCCACTAAGTCAAAGCTGGCTTGCTGCAGTTAAACCCCACCACCCCCTTTGTTGATAATGATGCATATGTAGTTAGTTCTGATGTAAGTCTTGTTGGGTACATTTGTACTCACGTTTGCCTATTTTATGTTTTTGCAGAGAGAATTCAGTCTCGCTAGTAGTTCCGCTTGGACTTCGACGTTTAGCTTGTTACCTCAGCTACGATCTTGTGCCCTCGGCAGGATCTGATAGACAGTTAGGCTTCTCTGCCTTTTCCTTTTGTAGATGTCTGTACTCAGACATGTTAAGCTTCCGCTTGTGCTTGACTTGTTTGCTCTGAATGTTGGGTCATGACACCCATGATTGTAATATCTCGCTCCTTGGAGCCTATTGAATAAAATACTTGAGTCGTAGAGTCATGTTGTGATGCCATGTTGTATTTGCACATATCGAGCATATTGTGTGTATGTTATTGAAATGCTCAGTATGTGTGGGATCTGACTATCTAGTTGTTTATCCTTAGTAGCCTCTCTTACCGGGAAATGTCTCCTAGTGTTTCCACTGAGCCATGGTAGCTTGCTACTGCTCCGGAACACTTAGGCTGGCCGGCATGTGTCCTTCTTTGTTCCTGTGTCTGTCCCCTCGGGGAAATGTCACGCGATGAATTCTGGAGTCCTGCTAGCCCATTTGCTACAGCGCGGATTCACTCGCTGATGACCGACACATTCGTTGTTGGGTCATGTATGCCTGTCCCTGTAATTTAGTGCCACTTTGGGTTCACGACTAGCCATGTCAGCCCGGGTTCTTTGTCATATGGATGCTAGCGGCACTATCATATACGTGAGCCAAAAGGCGCAAACGGTCCCGGGCCAGGTAAGGTGGCACCCGTGGGAATACCGTGCGTGAGGCCGCAAAGTGATATGATGTGTTACATGCTAGATCGGTGTGACTTAGGATCGGGGTCCTGACAGCTTTGGTATCAGAGCTTGACTGCCTGTGGGATTACCAAGCCAAACTGGTCGAAGTTGAGTCTAGAAATTCTTTAGTTATATAAGGGAATTGATTGTGGGATGGAACGTAAGGCTCTTTTACTCCTTATACCTTGTGCCCTTCTGATCTGAGTCATCTTATCTTTCCTACGGGGTTAAAGAACTAGGCTTTCTTTTCTGTCTATCAGGATCACGTGTTACTAATCCGTAGACTTATAGTATTGTTGGATCCAAGCCTCAGTTCAGTTTCTACTATCTCCGTGTATTCATAGTTGATCTCAGAACCTTGTTGTTATGATGTTCGAGTGGCTATGCCACCATTTTTGTAGCATGTCTCCAATCTTTTGAGCATTTACAGTCGTTATGCTGTCCGAGTCATCCCAGGTTTCTAAGCAATCTGATGCACTTGCAAAATCCTTTCTCTCTGGTTTCGATGTTCTTCTATGCCAGGTTAATCACACAAATTGTTGAGTTGAGGTACTCTATTGCCTCGACATATATGTTGGAGTTTTTATTATGACCCTAGGTGTCTTAGGGGATCATCTAGTAGTCTAGCCATGTTTTGTGATCCCAGTGTGATGATTCTGGCCCTTATTCTCGAAAGCATCCCGTGATGCCACTTAGTACTAGGTATTCTACTCATGGGTTTCTGAACCCAAGATTTCCCTACTTACTTCATGTTGTTGGTGTTTGCTAGTTCCTTTAGGATACTAGTAACCTTTGCGTTAGTCCTCGAGGTCCATGGTATTTCCTTCTTCCAAATACTATGAACCGCTTATGGCAGAAGTTCCTTGAACCAAAAGATCACACTGGAATTGTTGTACCCGAATTGCGAAGCTGACGAAAAAAAGTTGGGCACCACACTGGAATTGCTGCAATGGAAGGCAGAGAATGGTGTATCTGACAAGGGATTTGGAAAGTTGCTGGTAATGATAAAGAATATGCTTCCAAAGGACAACGAATTTCCCGAGAGTACGTATGAAGCAAAGAAGGTTGTCTGCCCTCTAGGGTTAGAGGTGCACAAGATACATGCATGCCCTAATGACTGCATCCTCTACCGCGGTGAGTACGAGGATTTGAATGCTTGCCCAGTATGCGGTGCATTGCATTATAAGATCAGTCACGATGACCCTGGTGATGTCGAGGGCGAGCACCGCAGGAAGAAGATTCCTTCCAAGGTGATGTGGTATGCTCCTATAATACCACGGTTGAAACATTTGTTCCAAAACAAAGAGCATGCGAAGGCGATGCGGTGGCACGGAGAAGACCGTAAGAAAGACAGAAAGTTGAGAGTACCCGCTGATGGTTCGAAGTGGAGAAAAATCGAGAGAAAATACAGGGAGGAGTTTGAAGGTGACCCAAGAAACGTATGGTTTGGTCTAAGCGCAGATGGCATTAATCCTTTTGGGGAGCAGAGCAGCAACCATAGCACCTGGCCTGTGACTCTATGTTTGTATAACCTTCCTCCTTGGTTGTGCATGAAGCAGAAGTTCATTATGATGCCAGTGCTCATCCAAGGCCCTAAGCAACCCGGCAATGACATTGATGTGTACCCCTTTAAGAGGTTCATGGGAGTCTTGAAGAAATATGTTCATTACCGTGCTAGGCCAGAAGGAAGCATCTCGAAGGGCCATGAAAATGAGGAGGTCATTGAGTTTTGTATTGACTTTATTCTTGACCTTAAGCCGATTGGTGTTCCTGAATCGCGGCATAAGGGCAGACTGGATGGAGAAGGCACGCTAGGATGGGATCAAATAATATGTATGGACAGACATTCTCTCACTGAAGCACACTACACAGTTCTACAGAATTCCGCCTTGGTGGCTCCGTATATGGGGGAACACAAGAATTTTCTACACTCCAAACACCCAGAGAAGTCTGACGACTGGATTACACGTGAACAAACAAGGACTTTCGCCGGTTGGTTGCAGAAACGTGCCATGCATGATGGCGATATTGAAGATGACATGTACTCACTGTCCCAGTTACCATCTTCGAATATAATGACTTTCAAAGGGTATCAGATAAATGGGAATACATTTTACACGATCACCCAAGATAAGAAGAGCACCAACCAAAACAGTGGTGTCCGCTTTGATGCAACAACCAACACGGGAAAGGAAACATATTATGGTTACATAGAGGACATATGGGAACTTAACTATGGAGGTGGTTTGAAGGTCCCTTTGTTTCGGTGCAAATGGGTCAATATGGCACGAGGCGGGGTAACGGAAGACCCGCAGTAGGAATGACAACAGTGGATCTCAACAATCTTGCGTATGCAGACGAACCATTCATCCTGTCCAATGATGTGGCGCATGTTTTTTATGTGACACACATGTCTACCAGGCCGAGAAAAAGAAAAGATAAGGAAGCGAATGGATCATACGACGAGCCAAAGCGCCACATAGTTCTTTCGGGGAAAAGAAACGTCGTGGGAGTGGATGACAAGACAGACATGTTAGAAGATCATGAAAAGTTTGATGAAATTGCTCCATTCACAGTGAATATTGACCCGGGCATCCAGTTAAATGATGAAGATTTTCCATGTCTACGGCGCAAAGGGACACACGCGAAGAAAAAGTTTCACACCCAAAGATCTGGGATGTGATCGGCTTCACTATCATCACTTTCTTCTGTGTTTCACACCCAGGAGGGAATCTCTGTAATAGTTAGGGTAGTTATGTGTTTTGGCATTTGAAACATGATGAAATTTTATGTGCAAACAAATTCTTTCATGCATTTACCGATTTTTTTAGTTAAATGACCCTGAAATTGAAAAGCATTTGAAATGAACTCAGAAAAGGTTGAAAGTTGGCATGGTATCATAATTTCACCCACATAGCATGTGCAAAAAAGTAGAGAGGGTACAGCAAAAACTGGATGCACTTCATGTACAAAATGGACAATCTCTTTCGAAGTATCAGGGTTTCGGACGAAAGCTCATCTGTTACAAAGGCATTTCATTTTTTAAATAACCTAAGAATTACCAAATTGAATATAATGATAAAACACACTAATATTAAACATAAGAAAAAAGAATCACTGAAAAATCTATTTTCAAAGTTAAGTTATTCACAAACTAGTGATTCACACAAATTTCAAATAATTCAAAATTTAAAATATTCAAATTTGAAAACTACCGGCACTAACCTAAAGCAAAAATATTCACAAAGAAACTCTATATACAGCAAAAAACAACACAAAAATAAATAAAACAAAAATAAATAAAGCAAAAAAATTAAGAAAATAAAAAGCCCACCTAATGGGCGAGAGTGGCCTGCATACGACTAGAAACACAATGTTTTGTTAGGCCAGGATGCAGGCCCGCAAAGGCCCAGTAGGCCCACAGGGCAGCACAGAACAGGTAGGCCCAGTAGGCCTGCTTTGTAGAGGAGTTCGAGAGAGCTACCGCACTAGGGCTTATAAACCAGTGCGGATGCCCCTCGGCTAGCGAGGTGGGACTAAACTTGCCGCACCGAACCTGCGCTAGCACACACCTTTAGTACCGGGTCGTGGCACCTACCGGTACTAAAGGGGGGTCTTTAGTACCGGTTGGAGCCACCACCCGGTACTAAAGGGAGGGGGCGCTTCCTACCGCTTGGCCTGGCCAAAATAGACCTTTAGTACCGGTTGGTGGATCCAACCGGTACTAAAGGTCCATCCTATATATACAACACTTGAAAAAAAATTCAGTTTTCCTCTATTCTTCCCTCTCCGTCGACGACACGCCGCCTGCCCCAACCGACGCCGTCGCCGCACCCGACGCATCCCCGCCCCTCGTCGCCGCCCAGGCCGTCCCCATCCCCGTCATCACCGGCCGTCCCCATCCCCGTCCCTGTCGTCCCCGTCGCCGCGCCCTGCCCCGTCACCTTGCCCCACCCCGTCGACGTGCCCCGCCCCGTCCCGTCGCCCCATCGTCGCCGCCCCATCCCGTCGCCCCGTCATCGCCTCGCTAGTGAGCTCATGCCCCGGTCGCCATGTCCACACACACACACACATTAGTTTTTTTGTTATAAATTTTAGTTATAGAAATTTTTCTGTTTTTTAGTTATAGAAATATACATAGAAATGTTATAATTTTTTTGTTTTTTACTTATAGAAATATTAGAAATGTTAGTTATATAGAAATGTTATAAATTTTTTTTGTTTTTTAGTTATAGAAATTTTAGCAACTTTTCTGTTTTTTAGTTATAGAAATATACATAGAAATGTTATAATTTTTTTGTTTTTTACTTATAGAAATATTAGAAATGTTAGTTATATAGAAATGTTATAATTTTTTTTTTGTTTTTTAGTTATAGAAATTTTAGCAATTTTTCTGTTTTTTAGTTATAGAAATATTAGAAATGTTATAGAAATGTTAGTTATATAATCAGAAATGTTAGAAATTTTAGAATTAGTTTTAGTTAGATGAATTAGATTAATGTCAAACTGTTAGAATTTTCATATAGAATTTTAGTTATGACAATCCAATCATTTAAAAAATGTTACTTTTTGCGGGCATATAGTATTTGTTCTTGACGATATGCCCGGCTCGCATCCTCGCCGTCGACCCGTTTGCGACGACATCATGCTTTAGAGGATCCATGTCCGGGACTGGGCTCCGCCGGGTTGGCACTAGGAGGTGCTACCTAGAGGGGCGCGCCGCTTGGTGAGGAACCCGGCCTCGGGTCCCGTCATCGACCCTGATCTCTTTGGTGGCGTTCGCGTGGGCCACATTCGGTGCAGAGGCAGCCGGCCCCATCGGAGGTGGTGCGTCGTCGTGTCAGGGAGGAGGACGAGCACGTCCATCGCTACATGGCTGCTTTGGACGACGTCTGGTTCTCCACTACTTGGCAGTTTCTTTGGGCAGATGACCGGAGATATGATCCTGTGATGGTTCATTCTCTTTGGGTGTCCACCGCCCGCGCCCAGGAACCGCGAGTGGATCTTTATTAGGTACCTAGCCAGTGATGTATTCGATATATAATATTCGAGACGGTGTATTCGAGATTATATATATTATTCGAGACGATGATGTATTCGAGATTATATATTAATCGAGACGATGCATATATTATGTACTATATGATTCAGTTTTTCCTTATTGATTGCATCCATGCATTGTAATTTGAATACTAAACTGTAATTTGAATACTAAATTGTTCTATAGCAGAGAGAGATAAGAGGAATTGTTCGACATCATACGCAGCCGTCGCAGGCTAGATGATCTGAATGAAGCAGATGACGGCTCCCAATATCTGAACAATACCGGAGAGGGTGATGAAAAGATATTCGATCTCGATGACCGAGCTGATGAAGTCATGAACTATGATTATGATTATGATGACACAGACAATGTTTATGATGACACAGACAATGCTGATCTTCAAATAACAAAGACTACCGGCGAGGTATATTTATATAAGCAGGCATCTGGTGATCATAACATGTTTTATTTTATTTGAAGATATATTAACGAATCGATCTTTCTTCTTTCAGCCCTCCGGATCGAGCAAATCTGCTTCTACAGACAGCAGGACAAAGCGAGGCCCGGGCAAAAAGTTGAAGGAGGGTGTAAAGTACAACATCGACTCCGTCAAACCTAGTGGTGAACCCCTCATGCCTAAGAACATTGCGAACAAGTGGACTCGTTAGTGTGGAGTTCTTGTGAAGGACCAACTCCCGATCTCCATTCAGGAATGGAAAGAGCCAAAAACTAAACGTCCAGGTGTTACTTGGGTCGACGACAGAGCAAAAAAAACCTTTGGGAATCTCTGATGGAACATTTCACCCTACCAAATTATTTCACTGAAGCAGATGTGGAGAAAGTCAAGGGTGCTACTCTTAAGAAGATGGCAATTGCATTCAACACCCACAAGAAAACTGTATGGGCCAACTACCTCGCTGCAGAAAGGAAGACTCCAGAATTCACGGGAACACTGGAGAAGCAAGGAGAACACTGGGCCGATTCCGTGAAATTCAAGGATTCAGAATTATCTAAGGAACAGTCGATAAAAAACAAGGCCAATGCCGCAAAAAAGACGCAGTTCCATAGGCTGGGTCCAGGTGGCTACGCGGTGGGAATGCCTAAGTGGGATAAGTCTAAGCAAGAGATGGAGGATGCAGGGGTCACTCTGGTTACTAGGAGCTGGCCCCCCAGGTGCAGAACTTGGTTCTATGTGCATGGGGGGGGAGGTTGGACCCGAAGACAGGCCTGGTTTCGCAGAAGGCAAGTCTAAAAGGAGCCGAACAAAAGATAGTTGACGCAATAGAAGAAGATCGAACGGGGGTGTTCACGCCCAACAGAGAGCATGACGAGCTTACGCACGCCCTGGGAAATGCTGAACACCCGGGAAGAACATGAGGCAAGGGCGTTATTCCCTGGTATGAGGGCTTTTCGGAATGGAACGACGACTAAAGGTCCCATGCAAGAAAGAAGATGGAGGAGGAAAAGAAGAGGAAGCTGGGGGAGGAGCAGAGGAAGCAGGACGCAGAACGCCTTCAAGGCCTAGAAGTAAGGCACGCGGACTTGGCACTCAAATTCCAGCAGGAGAAGCAGCAGATCGACTCACTTGGCCAGGCAAGGGGTCTCAGCAGCGACAACAACAAGCGGATGGTCGTCCAGCATTGGATAGCACCGTCCCATCCATGCCGAGAAGCAGCGTTGGTTCTGCCCCGGGCGACACACTGCTGGATACATACCCTGTGGATGACATCATAGAGAACACTAACTGTTAGCTACACTCCGAAATGAAGAACATATCCATGAAGGTGGCAGACGATGTTGCTTTTACAATTACCCCCGAAGCAACCTTCCATTGCACCCCGATTCTAGAGGGCTATGCTCGTGTTTTGGTTGATGAAGTGGTGGACCCATATTCGGGGATACAACTTAGCATTCGTGGAAGTGAAGATGAGCGCACGCTGGGAGAGGCCATACATCGTATCATCCTATGGAGAAAGGATTGCATCATCTTTCGAAGTCAACCTGTAACGCCCCGGATTCGATGCGCCAGGTGTCTCCTAGTTATTCGTCATTGTTGCCATGCCATTTGCTTGCGTGTTGCATATTGCCATGTCATCATGTGCATTTCATTTTGCATACGTGTTCGTCTCATGCATCTGAGCATTTTCCCCGTTGTCCGTTTTGCAATCCGGCACTCCTATGTCCTCCGGCGTCCCCCTTTTGTCTCCTGTTGTGAGCGGGTGTTAAACTTTCTCGGAATGGCCTGAGGTTTGCCAAGCGGCCTTGGTATAGCACCTATAGACCGCCTGTCAAGTTTCGTGCCATTTGGAGGTCGTTTGATACTCCAACGGTTAACCACGTAGCCCGAAACCCCTCCCTCTTTGCAGCCCAGCCCCTCTTCACCACAGCCTATGAGCCCATCCAAACCCCCTACATGCTCTCGGTCGTTCGATCACAATCGTGCGGGCGAAAACCGCACCTCATTTGGAGCCTCCTAGCTCCCTCTACCTATAAATATGTGTCCCTCCCCGTCCAAATCACACATGAAACCCTAGCCCCGCTCCCCTCGCGCCGCCGGACACGTCCAATTCCGGCCGGACATGTCCGCCCGTCGCCCCCGGCCAATACCGTCCCGCCACGTGCCCCGCGTCGCCGTCCCCCGCCCACGGCCACCGCGGCCCGCC
>NC_041389.1:588195553-588198252 GCF_002162155.2 Triticum dicoccoides
GCGTTCCCGCCGCCTCCCGCGGATCTCCTCCTCCGCCGCAACGCCCACCGGCGACCTCGCTGCTCCGCGCGCCGCTGTCCCGCGCCTCTGGAGCCCTCCGGCCCCGCCAACTCCGGCGTGGCGTCGCCCATTCTCCCGCGCCCGAGCGCGCCTCCGCTCGTCCTCCGGCCCCGCCGCCCACGGATCCGGCCGGCCCCGACTCCCTCCGGCCGTCCCGACCTCGCCGGCGCTACTCCGGCCTTCCTCCGGCAAGAGTCGCCGCCGTCCTCGCCGGATCTGGTCAGGTCGACCAGATCCACCAGCCCCCCCAACCAAACAGCGTCCCTGCCCTGGATCCCTCCGTCCCGCTCCGTCTCGTCCCGCGTTGACCTTTCGCGAGGGTAAAAATCTGCTAAGTCCCTGAGATTTTTAACATTATGTGTGCTTGTTTGAACTGCCATAACTGTGTGCATGTAGCTCCGTTTTGTGCATGCTATATATCATAATGTTTACTGAGAGGTGCTCGACATTTCATTCCATTGTGCTATGCTTGTTTGAGTTCATCTTGATGCCCGAATCAGCGTTGCAAGAGTGCTATATGATGTTATTCTGCTGAAACTGTTATAACTTGGTGATTTGTTATTTTTGTTGCATTTGATGTGTGCATCCTATGAGCTTGATGTCTACATGTGTTTTGAACTACATCATGCCATCTTTACAGGGGTGCCATCCATATATTTTTGTTAGTCTTTTAGTGAGTGCATCAAGCTTGTTAAGTAGGGTACTTGCTGTTGCTGTTTTGCTAGGCTGAATCTGTTACATCATGATGCTATGTAAACCTGCTGCTATAAGTCATTCTATGCATAATCTGGAGATGCTCACTAAGGATGTTTTGTTACACATGTCATGCTCTATCCATCCATGCCCCTGGTTGCATTTATAGCCTGTTGTAGCTTGTTGTAATCTTGCTCCAAAATTGCTAAATAATGTTGCTGTCAGCCTGTTAACATTAAGTTCAGTTTTGCCATGAGCTTGGCTAGTGATCCATGCACCCTATGAACTTGCTCTTGCCATGCTTAGCTTCATAAACATGTATTCTTACTGTTGGTCACCTTGTCATGCCATGTATTGCTCTGTGGCGAGTGGTACAATCTCACCAACATGCCTACTTATTGTTGTTCCTGCCATGTATGAATCTGTCATATCACTTGCCATGTTTGCATGGATGCCACCATCTTTTCTGTTGATCTTTGGAATTAGTTCAGTAAAGGACTTTTGTTCTATGTAATTATTAGGTTCATGACATGCCTTTGTTTGCCAGGATAAGTTCATGTAGCATGTTGTTTGATAGCTCTAAACATTGCAACCTGATGTTATTTCTGCTAAGCCTGTAAACTGTTATTATTTGCAATCTTGCCATGTCTTTTTGAGCATGTTCTAGTGATTTTTGGAGATAGCCCAGTGTTCATGTTTTGTCATGCATTACCTGTATATCATGCCCATGCCTTCTGTTATCATGTTGAGCTGCTGTAGAATGTTGTTTTGATGCTTGCAATATGCCTAGTTGCTGTTTTGGACAACTTGTCCTTTTAATTAGTATAGTGTATGTGTCGAACCGTTGCTCCGTTTTGAGTGTGCTCTATATGAAACTTGCTTGATTTTGCATGTAGCTTCATATTATCATGTTGCACCCTTGTTTTGGAGTGTGTGCTTGATGTTTGTATGTATTTTGCATCAATGCCATGTTTAACTTGTTTTGCTCATATCTTCTAGGTCGTAGCTCCAAATTAAATGAGCTTTATATGTAACTTGACTAGAATCTCGTGTAGATCATCTTGGTGCATCTTAACTTGCTGGTTAACAACTTGAACATAAGGTTTATTCAGATCTGGGCCAATTTCAAAATTTGCATATGAGGACTTACCGGAATTGTTAGATGTTGTTTCCGGCCTCATTTAAACTTGCTTTGATGTGTTGCTCTTGTATGCATCATCTCTTGCCATGAGTAGATTCATGTAGCCTTGTCATGCATCATACTTGGTTGAACATCATGTCTTGTGGTGTGTTTACCATGTTGTGTGCTTCTTCTCGATAGTTCCCGTTTCGTTGCGATCGTGAGGATTCGTTCGTCTACGCTTGATTCGTCTTTGTGGCTTCATCTTCTTCATGGACTCGTTCTTCTTCCTTGCGGGATTTCAGGCAAGATGACCGCTACCCTGGATCTCACTACTATCATTGCCATGCTAGTTGCTTCGTTCTATCGCTTTGCTATGCTACCTATCACTTGTTCTTCAAGCCTCCCAATTTGCCAAGTTAGCCCCTAACCTTTTCACCCTTCCTAGCAAACCATTGCTTGGCTATGTTACCGCTTTGCTCAGCCCCTCTTATAGCGTTGCTAGTTGCAGGTGAAGTGAAGATTGCTCTATGGTGGACAGGATTATGGTGGGATATCACAATATCTCTTATTTAATTAATGCATATATATACTTGGTAAAGTGTGGAAGACTCGGCCTTATGCCTGGTGTTTTGTTCCACTCTTACTGCCCTAGTTTCCGTCATATTGGTATTATGTTGCCGGATTTTGCGTCCCTAACGCGGTTGGGTGATTTATAGGACCCCCTTGACAGTTCGCTTTGAATAAAACTCCTCCAGCAAGGCCCAACCTTGGTTTTACCATTTGCCTCACCACCACCTACATTTCCCTTGGGAGTAATTAACCC
>NC_041389.1:588198642-588209127 GCF_002162155.2 Triticum dicoccoides
GCCTGCGGGGCCACCTCGGGGAAACTCGAAGTCTGGTTTTACTCGTAGCTTGACTTATCCGGTGTTGCCCTGAGAATGAGATATGTGCAGCTCCTATTGAGATTTTCGGCGCATCGAGTGGCTTTGCTGGTCTTGTTTTACCATTGTCGAAATTTCTTGTAAACCGGGATTCCGAGTCTGATCGGATCTTCCTGGGAGAAGGTATATCCTTCGTTGATCGCGAGAGCTTATCATGGGCTAAGTTGGGATACCCCTGCAAGGTATAAACTTTCGAAAGCCGTGCCCGCGGTTATGTGGCAGATGGGAATTTGTAAATGTTTGATTGTAGATAACTTGACACCAGATCCGAATTAAAACGCATCAACTGCGTATGTTGCCATGATGGTCTCTTTTCGGCGGAGTCCGGGAAGTGAACACGGTTTTGGGTTATGTTTGACGTAAGTAGGAGTTCAGGATCACTTATTGATCATTGCTAGCTTCACGACCGTTCCATTTGCTCTCTTCTCGCTCTTATTTGCGTATGTTAGCCACCATATATGCTTAGTCGCTGCTGCAACCTCACCACTTTACCCCTTCCTTTACCATTAAGCTTTGCTTGTCTTGATACCCATGGTAATGGGATTGCTGAGTCCTCGTGCCTCACAGATTACTACAACAACAGTTGCAGGTACAGGTTATGCGATGATCGTGACGCAAGAGCGATGTTACTTGTTTTGGAGTTCTTCTTCTACTTCTTCTTCGATCAGGGGATAGGTTCCAGGTCGGCAGCCTGGGCTAGCAGGGTGGATGTCAGTTGAGTTTTTGTTTGTGTTTCATCCATAGTCGGATGATGCTCTTATGTATGATGATGTTGTATTCGTGTGGCATTGTATGCCTCTTGTATGTATCCCCATCTATTATGTAATGTTGATGTAATGATATCCACCTTGCAAAAGTGTTTCAATATGCGGTTCTATCCTTGGTGGGACCTTCGAGTCTCTTTAGAATAGTATCGCATATTGGGCGTGACAAGTTGGTATCAGAGCCTCGACCGACCATAGGAGCCCCCTTGATTGATCGTGTAGTTTGGCCGTTGTTGAATCTAGAAGAAAACTGTTTTCGGAGTCTAGTTATATCAGAGAGTAGGAATTCTTTTTACTCCTCAGCCCCTTCGTCGCTCTGGTGAGGAATCTTGATGTAGGTGTTTTTGAATTACTTCTCTTCCCCTTCAAATTTTCCTTAGGATCATGCAGTTGGTTTTTCGGTCGTTGGTTCTCTTCTCTTTTCATCCGGTGCATTTCTCGTCAAGTTGACTCGAGCCTCTTCATCTTTGCGAGTTCAATCCTCAGTTGTTTTCTTTTCCCACCCACCCACCCCTTTTTCTTCTCGGAGCCAGAGTCCGTAATCGAGTATCCATCCTACTCGTGTGAAGCCTTTGCTTTCTTTCAACCGGTGTTTTTTCTCTTCAAGATATTTGTCGTTTTCCCCTTCCAAGTTGCCTTTGTTTTCCCGCCCTCCCACCCTTTTCCTTCCCGGAGCCTGAGTCTCTTTCGAACATCAATTTTCATTTGTATGGAGCCTCTTCAGTCTTCCGTCAATCATTTCAACCAGTGAATTCTCTTCTCGGTGGAAATTCTTCATCTCTCTTCCGGTGGTTTCAATTCAAGTTTTTTTTCGGTAGTGAGTATATTCTTTTCCTCGGCTCAAGTGTTTTACCTGTTCGTTTGCCTCTCGCCAATTTATCGTTCCGGAGTGTTCAAGACATCTCAGGAGATTCGTTTGTGTTTCAATTGTTCCGGTGCATCATCTATCAGTTCAACAATCGTTTCCAACGGTGTTTTCTATTAGTGGGCCCTAACCCATAGGGTTTTTTCCCAGGATCTTACCTGACTCTTCTAATTCTCCCGGAGTTATTTTCAAATTCTTTTCAAGTGTGACGTAAGAATGAATTTCATTAGTCACATGCCTTCTCCAAGAACGCTTTCAAATTCTTTTCATTTTTGGTGCAACCCTTCCTCTTTTTCATTCTCCCGGAGTACCTCAGTAATTTTGGTGGTGTTTCTCGTCATCATTTGAATACCGAATAAGAGTTTTTACTCTAAATCTTGTATGTTCTCTCGAAGTTTCGTGGTTCTAGCTTCATGTTATCCTCTTGAATTATTCCATTTGTCAGATATTCTTTCTTACCCATCCAGAGTATGTCAGGAGTTGTTTTCAGTTTCTTTTCACCGGAGGCCATCGTTCCCGAAGAATTCTTCGTCCTCACATTTCAGCTACCGTTATCCAGTTATCCCGGTGCTTCGTTCAAGTGTTCTTTAATCAGGTCATGATCTCTTTGTTCTTTTGCATCTAAATCCCCTCTAGCATATTGGTTCTTCTAATTCTTCCCGGTGATTCAGTCTCTTTCATCAGTCATTTTCGGATTCTTATGGTGGTTCGTTCAAGATTCTTTTCTTTGATTATCATATTAATTAATTCGTTCTTTTCAAGCCTACCGGTGGTTAATGAAGACCTCCTCAAGTTTGCGATATGTCACTTCACAATCCTTTTCAAGAAGAATAAGTAGTATGCAAAATCCATTGCTTGTCATCAATTTAATTTGATGAAGGATAAGCATACAACTCTTATTATTATTTCCTCCAAGTGTTTAATCCCTTCCTTCGGAGTTTGTTTGTGATGAATAAATTCTAGTTCCAAGTCTTTCCGTCTTTTCTTTTTCGGAGTACAAATTTGCTCGACCATTTTGTTGGAACCTCCATCTAAATCATCGCAACACTCATCTTATTCTTTCATCCTTCATTTTATCTCGTCATCCTTTTGTTACCGGAGTTCTTCACGGTGGCTCGTCATGATTTAATTCATTCCTCAAGTGTTCATCAAGATTCTTATCGAAGGAGCTCAAGTATCTTTCCTTCTTGCTTTTCGAAGTGCAATTAATTCTCCGAATTCTTTTGAAGTGGAGTTTTGCATTTCTTCGTTCTTCTAAGCTATCCAATCATTTCCGTTTGTGGCCGGTTATCACCTTATGATATTGAGATGTTACCTATAAGTCCACAACAAGCCTATTCTTTTCGTTGTTAATTTTCTCAACAACTCCGTTCAACCCTTCCTTCTAAGTTCATTTCATTCCATTCTTTTAATTCCTCCGGAGGCATTGCGTTGTTTATCTCACCAGGTGCCATCCCATCTTGTGAAGCTCGTGTTCTATTCCATGTTTCAGCCGGAGTGCTGCCTAAATCCTTTCAGTCTTATTCATTTCTTATATTGTTCTAACCGGAGTGATTTTAGAGTCTATCTTGCTTCCATGAGGTTTTGATTCTCGTCATAGTCGCCATTCATCTTTTCTAACAGAGTGCTCTCGACTTTGTTCATCTTCTCTCGCGCGCTCTTACTTCACCTCTTCCTCTTTCTCTTCCGTCTCGGTCCTAAGATCTCGGGACGAGATCTCTTGTTAGTGGAGGAGTGTTGTAACGCCCCGGATTCGATGTGCCAGGTGTCTCCCAGTTATTCGTCGTTGTTGCCATGTCATTTGCTTGCGTGTTGCATATTGCCATGTCATCATGTGCATTTCATTTTGCATACGTGTTCGTCTCATGCATCCGAGCATTTTCCCCGTTGTCCGTTTTGCAATCCGGCACTCCTATGTCCTCCGGTGTCCCCCTTTTGTCTCCTGTTGTGAGCGGGTGTTAAACATTCTCGGAATGGCCCGAGGTTTGCCAAGCGGCCTTGGTATAGCACCGGTAGACCGCCTGTCAAGTTTTGTGCCATTTGGCGGTCGTTTGATACTCCAACGGTTAACCGCGTAGCCTGAAACCCCTCCCTCTTTGCAGCCCATCCCCTCTTCACCACAGCCCATGAGCCCATCCAAACCCCCTCCATGCTCTCGGTCGTTCGATCACGATCGTGCGGGCGAAAACCGCACCTCATTTGGAGCCTCCTAGCTCCCTCTACCTATAAATATGTGTTCCTCCCCGTCCAAATCGCACATGAAACCCTAGCCCCGCTCCACTCGCGCCGCCGGACACGTCCAACTCCGGTCGGACATGTCCGCCCGTCGCCCCCGGCCAATCCCACCTCACCACGTGTCCCGCGCCGCCGTCCCCTGCCTGCGGTCACCGCGGCAAGCCCGAGCCCATCGCGGGCCCGCGCAGGTCCGGCCGGCCGCCGCCCGCGCCCGTCGCCCGCTCACCGCCGTCGCCGACCCCATCCGCCCGGAGCTCCTCGCCACCGGCGAGCTCCTCCGCGTCCGCGCCACTGCCGCCTTGCCTTCGCCCGCACGCCGCCCCTCCTCCCCAGCGCCGGCCACCGCGCGTTCCCGCCTCCCATGGATCTCCTCCGCCGCTGCAACGCCCACCGGCGACCTCGCCGTTCCGCGTGCCGCCGCCCCGCGCCTCCGGAGCCCTCCGGGCCCGCCAACTCTGGCGTCGCGCCGCTCATTCCCCCGTGCCCGAGCGCGCCTCCGCTCGTCCTCCAGCCCCGCCGCCCACGGATCCGGCCGGCCCCGACTCCCTCCGGCCGTCCCGACCTCGCCGGCGCTACTCCGGCCATCCTCCAGCAAGAGTCGCCGCCGTCCTCGCCGGATCTGGTCAGGTGGGCCAGATCCACCATCCCCCCCCAACCAAACAGCGTCCCAGCCCTGGATCCCTCCGTCCCGCTCCGTCTCGTCCCGCGTTGACTTTTCACGAGGGTAAAAATTTACTGTCCCTGAGATTTTTAACATTATGTGTGCTTGTTTGAACTGTCATAACTCTGCGTATGTAGCTCCGTTTTGTGCGTGCTATATATCAAAATGTTCAATGAGAGATTCTTGATATTTCATTCCATTGTGCCATGCTTGTTTGAGTTCATCTTGATGCCCGAATCATCATTGCAAGAGTGCTATATGATGTTATTCTGCTGAAACTGTTATAACTTGGTGATTTGTCATTTTTGTTGCATTTGATGTGTGCATCCTATGAGCTTGATGTCTATATGTGTTTCAAACTACATCATGCCGCCTTTACAGGGGTGTCATCCATGTATTTTTGTGAGTCTTGTAGTGAGTGCATCAAGATTGTTAAGTAGGGTTCTTGATGTTGTTGTTTTGCTAGGCTGAATCTGTTATATCATGATGCTATGTAAACCTGCTGCTATAAGTCATTCTATGCATAATCTGGAGATGTTCACTAAGGATGTTTTGTTACACATGTCATGCTCTATCCATCCATGCCCCGGGTTGCATTTAGAGCCTGTTGTAGCTTGTTGTAATCTTGCTCCAAAATTGCTAAATAATGTTGCTGTCAGTCTGTTAACATTAAGTTCAGTTTTGCCATGAGCTTGGCTAGTGATCCATGCACCCTATGAACTTGCTCTTGCCATGCTTAGCTTCATAAACATGTCTTCTTACTGTTGGTCACCTTGTCATGCCATGTATTGCTCTGTGGCGAGTGGTACAAGCTCACCAACATGCCTACTTATTGTTGTTCCTGCCATGTATGAATCTGTCATATCACTTGCCATGTTTGCATGGATGCCACCATCTTTTCTGTTGATCTTTGGAAATAGGTCAGTAAAGGACTTTTGTTATATGTAATTAGTAGGTTCATGCCATTCCTTGTTTTTCCATGATAAGTTCATGTAGCATATTGTTTGATAGCTCTAAACATTGCAACCTGATGTTATTTCTGCTAAGCCTGTAAACTGTTATTATTTGCAATCTTGCCATGTCTTTTTGAGCATGTTCTAGTGATTTCTGGAGATAGCCCAGTGTTCATATTTTGTCATGCATTACCTGTATATCATGCCCATGCCTTCTGTTATCATGTTGAGATGCTGTAGAATGTTGTTTTGATGCTTGCAATATGCCTAGTTGCTGTTTTGGACAGCTTGTCCTTTTAATTTGTATAGTGTATGTGTTGAACCGTTGCTCCGTTTTGAGTGTGCTCTATATGAAACTTGCTTGATTTTGCATGTAGCTTCATATTATCATGTTGCACCCTTGTTTTGGAGTGTGTGCTTGATGTTTGTATGTATTTTGCATCAATGCCATGTTTAACTTGTTTTGCTCATATCTTCTAGGCCGTAGCTCCAAACTAAATGAACTTTATATGTAACTTGACTGGAATCTCGTGTAGATCATCTTGGTGCATCTTAACTTGCTGGTTAACAACTTGAACATAAGGTTTATTCAGATCTGGACCAATTTCAAAATTTGCATATGAGGACTTACCGGAATTGTTAGATGTTGTTTCCGACCTCATTTAAACTTGCTTTGATGTGTTGCTCTTGTATGCATCATCTCTTGCCATGAGTAGATTCATGTAGCCTTGTCATGCATCATACTTGGTTGAGCATCATGTCTTGTATATATGTGGTGTGTTTACCATGTTGTGTGCTTCTTCTCGATAGTTCCCGTTTCGTTGTGATCGTGAGGATTCGTTCGTCTACGCTTGGTTCGTCTTCGTGGCTTCACCTTCTTCATGGACTCATTCTTTTTCCTTGTGGGATTTCAGGCAAGATGACCGCTACCCTGGATCTCACTACTATCATTGCGATGCTAGTTGTTTCGTTCTATCGCTTTGCTGTGCTACCTATCACTTGTTCTTCAAGCCTCCCAATTTGCCATGTTAGCCCCTAACCTTTTCACCCTTCCTAGCAAACCATTGCTTGGCTATGTTACCGCTTTGCTCAGCCCCTCTTATAGCGTTGCTAGTTGCAGGTGAAGTGAAGATTGCTCTATGGTGGACAGGATTATGGTGGGATATCACAATATCGCTTATTTAATTAATGCATATATATACTTGGTAAAGTGTGGAAGACTCGGCCTTATGCCTGGTGTTTTGTTCCACTCTTGCTGCCCTAGTTTCCGTCATATCGGTATTATGTTCCCGGATTTTGCGTCCCTAACGCGGTTGGGTGATTTATGGGACCCCCTTGACAGTTCGCTTTGAATAAAACTCCTCCAGCAAGGCCCAACCTTGGTTTTACCATTTGCCTCACCACCACCTACATTTCCCTTGGGAGTAATTAACCCGAGGGTCATCTTTATTTTAGCCCCCCCCCCCGGGCCAGTGCTTCTCTAAGTGTTGTTCCGAACCGAGCAGCATGCGGGGCCACCTCGGGGAAACTCGAAGTCTGGTTTTACTCGTAGCTTGACTTATCCGATGTTTCCCTGAGAACGAGATATGTGCAGCTCCTATCGGGATTGTCGGCGCATCGGGCGGCTTTGCTGGTCTTGTTTTACCATTGTCGAAATGTCTTGTAAACCGGGATTCTGAGTCTGATCGGGTCTTCCTGGGAGAAGGTATATCCTTCGTTGATCGCGAGAGCTTATCATGGGCTAAGTTGGGACACTCCTGCAGGGTATAAACTTTCGAAAGCCATGCCCGCGGTTATGTGGCAGATGGGAATTTGTTAATGTCCGGTTGTAGATAACTTGACACCAGATCTGAATTAAAACGCATCAACCACGTGTGTAGCCGTGATGGTTTCTTTTCGGCGGAGTCCGGGAAGTGAACACGGTTTTGGGTTATGTTTGACGTAAGTAGGAGTTCAGGATCACTTCTTGATCATTGCTAGCTTCACGACCGTTCCATTTGCTTTCTTCTTGCTCTTATTTGCATATGTTAGCCACCATATATGCTTAGTCGCTGTTGCAACCTCACCACTTTACCCCTTCCTTTCTCATTAAGCTTTGCTAGTCTTGATACCCATGGTAATGGGATTGCTGAGTCCTCGTGGCTCACAGATTACTACAACAACAGTTGCAGGTACAGGTTATGCGATGATCGTGACGCGAGAGCGATGTTACTTGTTTTGGAGTTCTTCTTCTGCTTCTTCTTCGATCAGGGGATAGGTTCCAGGTCGTCAGCCTGGGCTAGTAGGGTGGATGTCAGTTGAGTTTCTGTTTGTGTTTCATCTGTAGTCAGATGATGCTCTTATGTATGATGATGTTGTATTCGTGTGGCATTGTATGCCTCTTGTATGTATCCCCATCAATTATGTAATGTTGATGTAATGATATCCACCTTGCAAAAGCGTTTCAATATGTGGTTCTATCCTTGGTGGGACCTTCGAGTCTCTTTAGGATGGTATCGCATATTGGGCGTGACACCACCGACACCGCGTCGTCTGCCGACTCCTCCTCAAAGTCCGCCACCGAGTCAGCAGACTCCCGCTCCTCCAAGTCCACGAACGCGTGAGCCGACTCCTCCTCGAATTCTTCCACCTCTTCCAAGTCCCCGAACGCGTGAGCAGACTCCTGCTTCAAGTCTGACATAGCGTCAGGCCACTCCTCTGGTTTCGAGTTTGACACAGTGTCAAGCCACTCCTCCTGCTTCAAGTCTAGCACGGCGTCAGCCACGTCAGCCGTCGCCGCCGTCTCAGCAATCGCAGAAGAGACACGCCGCAGCTATGGTGCGTAGCGGTACGAGTCGAGGTAGTACAGGAAGTATAGGCGGAGACAAGCGATATAAATATGGTCCAAGCCTCGCTCCTCTTCCTCAAAGGCCTTAAGACATGACCGAGGAGCAAAACGCAGCCATAGTGCTGGCCCAAGTGGACGCCCATTTTGGACCGAGACCGGCATCACCGTCAAGGGGGAAAGTGCCTGAGGAAACGATTGACCACTTCATTCGTATGGCTAGAGAACCAGCTCCCAAGCCTGTTGACTCAGACTATGAGCACCAAATCAGGAAGCTACATCGAGCACGGCTACAGAAGGAAGCGAGCTCGAGCTCGAGCCAACAAGCAGCTGGCAAAAAATGTGGGAAAATCGTTCCCTAGCTGGGAGAACAGGCGGCGCAATCCATCCCCCCGCTTGTTGTGGCAACAACACATGAGAGTACGCGCGCCCAATATTATTGTGGGCAAACCGTTAACGTTCCCAGCTGGGCGATGTGGTAATAACCGAGGAGCATATAATCCAGGCTGAAATGCTCAAGATCACTGTTGAACAACTCCTCGAAATCAAGCCCATGCCTAAGCTTAGAGAGGAGGAAATAAAACGGAAATATGTCCTGGGCCAACCTTTGGTCAAGCCAGACAAGGTCAAGAACCTCCCAACAAGAATGTATGAATTGCATCAATGGTACATGAATATTACCAAGATTTCCAATCGAGTGTCCCTCATGGTGAATGTCAAGGAGGAGCATTACTTCCATGAGAAAGCTCTGTCCGTTGAGTATTCAGAACTATTTCAGTTATACAATCAAGACGCACTCGACAAGTCTATCGTCAGTTGCTATTCTTTGTAAGTGATTTATTTTTGTAATTTAAGTCTCAAGCTAGCTGTACTGATCATTTTGATCAATCATTACTTGTAATTATCCTCACTATATTGTTTTCTGTGGTATTATATGCAGGATGAAGATGTATGAAATGAAAAAATCTGGACGCTATGGCATTGGGTTCATTGACCCAAATACCATTAATGAGTACACATGGAATATTCCAACTTGTCAAGCAAGTTTAGAGGAAAGCATGTTAGAGTTCTTCAAGCGCCTCAATACCAATGAAGATATACTACTTCCTTACAACTTTCTGTGAGTCACACTGTCTTGTACTACAAATTCTATTTTTGCTTACTAGCTAGCTAGATGTTAATAATTAAGTGTATATGGTTTACAGTAGTTGATTAATTTTATGCACATGTCCGCTTAATTAAGACATGCAAACGTGTGTGCATGCAGTTTCCACTGGATCTTGTTAGACATTAAAGTTGACAAAGTAACAGTTGAAGTACTAGATTCACTACTTAAAGAAGAAAAAGACTACTCCATCGTGAAGGGGATAGTCAACAGGTAATTTCAATCATTATTAATTATATCTCGGCCTATTTAGTTCGTCATTTCCTGATATGAACTATTTAATAACCCCTTTATTAATTTTCTTTGCCGGCGGGCAGGGCTTGGGCAAAGTTCATCAAGGTGACTCCAGGCAAATTGGCAAAAAAGATGTTTTGATATCGACCAAAGGTAAGTAATTAAGTAGTACTAGCTAACTAGCTAGCTACCATCTCTTTAATTCTTGTTTCAATACCATTAATTAATTATCATGCTTGATTAATCATTATCTGATTCAATTCCATTCTCGTAAAGGCCCTAAAGTAGGCGCAGGGGAATGATCTGTGTGCATTCTACGTTTGCGAGAACATTCGCATGATGGCGTCCGAAAGGAGCAGATCTCAAAGACAGGACTGGGTACGTTTGTCAGAACACTATTCACACCATTATCGATATCTAGTCACACAACTAATAAACATGCATATTGATCTCCTTCTTAACAGTTCAGAGAGGTGCGGGAGCAGCTCCTACCAGCGGACCGCATACTAGCACTTCAAGAGGAAATAGCGGGATTTTTGCTCGACCAGGTCATAGATCCCAAAGGAGAATACTATTACCCGCTACCGCCCCCATGAACCACTTGTCATCGTGCTCCCAAGGCACCAATGCAACATGTAGGAGAAATTGTATATGTATATACATGTGTATGTGTGAATAATTAATGGTGTTCATTGTGAGACATTCG
>NC_041389.1:588209474-588227395 GCF_002162155.2 Triticum dicoccoides
ATAACGTGTACAATTTGTAGTATCGTAAAATACCAGCAAACAAAAAAGAATTAAAGGGAAAATAAAACCAAAACCCCCCTCAAACATTTAGTACTGGTTGGTGTTACCAACTGGTACTAATGTCCTACACGCACCCGGGCCTGGCTCATGCCACGTGGTGGCACTTTAGCGCCAGTTCGTGACGAACCGGTACTAAAGGGGGGACCTTTAGTCCCTACTCTTTAGTGCCGGTTGCCGAACCGGCACTAAAGGCTGTTACGAACCGGCGCTAAAGCCCGGTTCTGCACTAGTGTTACAAGAAAGCGAGTGGGAGCTCTGTAGATTTATGATATTATATGTGGATGACATATTGCTGATTGGAAATGATATAGAATTTCTAGATAGCATAAAAGGATATTTGAATAAGAATTTTTCAAAGAAAGACCTCGGTGAAGCTGCTTACATATTGGGCTTCAAGATCTATAGAGATAGATCAAGACGCTTGATAAGACTTTTAATAAGTACATACCTTGACAAGATTTTGAAGGAGTTCAAAATGGATCAGTCAAATAAGGAGTTCTTGCCTGTATTGTAAGGTGTGAAGTTGAGTAAGACTCAAAGCTCGACCACGGTATAAGAAAGAGAAAGGATGAAGGTCGTCCCCTTTGCCTTAGCATAGGCTCTATACGATATGCATGTTGTGTACCGCACCTGATGTGCACCTTGCCACGTGTCTGGTAAAGGGGGTCAAGAGTGAACCAGGAGTGGATCACTGGACAGCGGTCAAAATTATCCTTAGTAACTAAAGGACTAAGGAAAGGTTTCTCGATTATGGAGGTGATAAAGAGTTCGTCGTAAAAGGTTACGTCGATGCAAGCTTTGACACCGATCCTGATAACTCTGAGTAGCAAACCGGATACATATAATGGAGGAGTCATTTGGAATAGCTCCAAGTAAAGCGTGATAGCAGCATCTATAGTATGACATAAGGATTTGCAAAAATACACATGGATCTGAATGTTGCAGACCCATTTGACTAAAACCTCTCTCGCAAGCAAAACAGATCAAACCCTAGAACTCATTGGGAGACTATTGTGAACTAGATTATTGACTCTAGTGCAAGTGGGAGACTATTGGAAATATGCCCTAGTGGCAATAATAACTTGGTTATTATCATATTTCCCCGTTCATGATAAACGTCTATTATCCATGCTAGAATTGTATTGATCGGAAACTCAAATACATGTGTGGATACATAGGCAACATCGTGTCCCTAGTGAACCTCTACTAGACTAGCTCGTTGGTCAAAAGATGGTTAAGGTTTCCTAACCATAGACATGTTGTCACTTGATAACGAGATCACATCATTAGGAGAATGATGTGATGGACAAGACTCATCCCTTAGCATAGCATTTGATCGTTCAGTTTATTGCTACTGCTTTCTTAATGTCAAATACATATTCCTTCGACCATGAGATCATGCAACTCCCAGATACCGGAGGAATACCTTATATGCTACCAAACGTCACAACATAACTGGGTGATCATAAAGATGTTGTACAGGTATCTTCGAAGGTGTCTGTTGATTTGGCGTGAATCGAGATTGGGATTTGTCACTCCGTATGACGGAGAGGTTTCTCTGAGCCCTCTTGGTAATACACATCACAAGAATCTTGCAAGCGAAGTGACTAAGGAGTTAGTTGCAAGATGATGTATTACGGAACGAGTAAAGAGACTTGCCAGTAATGAGATTGAACTAGGTATAGAGATACCGACGATCGAATCTCGGGCAAGTAACATACCGACAGACAAAGGGAATTACGTATGTGGTCACAAACATTCAACCAATAGAAGATCTTCGTGGAATATGTAGGAATCAATATGGGCATCCAGGTCCCGCTATTGGTTATTGACCGGAGAGGTGTCTCGGTCATGACTACATAATTCCCGAACCCGCAAGGTCGTATGTTTAACGTTCATTGACGCTAGGTTAGTATTGGGATATTTGATGAGTGGTAACCAAATGTTGTTCGGAGTCCCGGACATCACGAGGAATCTCGGAATGGTCGAGAGGTAAAGATTTATATATGGTAAGTCATATTTTGGGTTCCGGAAAAAGGTGCAGTTTTTTCGGTATTATACCGGAAAGCTTCGAGAAGGTTTCGGAGGATTCCTGAGGGGTCCGGAAGTCCACAGGTGGGTTCACCACGACCCAAGGGTTGGCATGGGCTGCGGGAGGCACCCTAGCCTTATTGGGCTAGGCGTACCAAGTCCTCAAAAGCCCATGTGGCTAGGAAAGGCAAAAAAATGAACGAATCCTAGTAGGAATAGGATTGGCCTTGGAGTCTGAGTCCTCTCCCCCTTAGCTGCGCCCTAGGTCTTGGAGGGGATGTTTCCCACGCCCCTCCACCTCTATATAGAGGGGAGGGGGCGCCCCAAGAGGACACACCAAGCCTTGTCACCCCTCTCTCTCTCTCTCTCCCGTTACTCCGTAGTTCCACCGCCTCGTCCCGGCGACGCTTAGCCAATCGTTGTCGATGCTCCACCACCACCATCACCACCACGCCATCGTGTTGGATGTGATCCCATATACTTCTCCTCTCCCGCTTGTTGGATCAAGAAGGAGGAGACGTCATCGAGCCGCACGTGTGCTAAATTCGGAGGTGTCGTCCGTTCGGTAGTAGATCGATTGAATCATGATTGGATCGCGATGAGTACGACTACATCAACGGCGTGATAAACGCTTCCTCTTAGTGATCTACAAGGTAGATGCTCTACCCCTCTCATAGCTATGCATCTTCATGGAAAAAGATTTTGCGTGTGCGTAGAATTTTTTTTGTTTTCCATGCAACGTTCCCCAACAATATCATTTGGATGCTAGACTGGATGGTCACAACCAAGGAAGAGGATAAAGCAATCATGATGCAAACATTATATCAGATATGGTTAGCAAGGAATGAAGCCCGGGATGGGAAAAGAATATGTGACGATCGCGAATAATGTTAACTTCTATCTCCAGGAATGGTTGGAGGCGAACCACTCTGTGTCTAGTCCGAAGCACATTCCGCCGAAGGAGAAGTAGCGAGCCCCGGAGGTCGGCTGGATCAAGACTAATGTCGGCGGGTCTCTGTCAAAACATATGTACAAGGGATGTGCTGATGTAGTCATTAGAATGGTAGGTTCCAGTCCGGGACTTGTCATTTTTCCCAACAGCTACCAAACTTGAACTAGTTGAGCTCCTTGCATGCAAAAGAGCTGCCAACTTGGTGATAGAAATGGGGATTAGCAAGCTGGTGCTGGAGTCAGACTGCAAGGAGATGGTGACAAAAATTTCATCAAAGGAGAAGGATTTGAATCAGTATGGACCACTAGTGGAGAAAATCAAGTCTCTTCTTCTGCCTCGAGGAGGTTGTGATTAGATGGGCGCGCCGGTTAGCAAATACAGTGGCGCAAAATCTAGCTAGGGAAGGTTGTCGTTTTGATTTATGTAAAACGTGGTTTCATGTACCACCTCATTTTGTTAGGGATGCTTTGAACTTGGTCTTGTCCACTGCTTTTGAATAAACAAAGGCAATTATTCCAACTAGGTGGGTTTTCCGAGTTTTTCGTTAGTCCACCTCCCAAAAGATTATTTTTCTATCTGAGGTGGTGCTAATCTTTTGTGTGTCCGTTTGTTAGAAAAGTAAAAAATCTTTGTCTAGAATTTCATAGTGGGGCGCATGGAGTGGCACAACGAAGCCAGCCCACTTATTTTCCTGCCACACACCTTAGAAGACACTATTTGCCACACGTGGCGGCAAATAGTCGGAGCTTAGCATAAGGCGCCCAAGAATGGGCCGATGCGTTTCCCCCTTTTTTTATTTTTTATTTTTTTCTGTATTTTCTTTTTTTCCTCCTGTTTATTTTTTCTTTTTTCCCTTCCAAGTTCTTTGTATTTTTTTCTAAATTCAAAATTTTCAAAAAACATTCAGAAATCCAATTTTTGTTCATATTTTTTAAAAATGTTAAGAATCCCCTAATTTCTCCCATTCTAAAAATGTTCAGAACTTTAACTTTGTTCTCAATCCAAAATTTGTTCAAAATTAAGAAAAGGTTCCTATTTTTTCTTTAAAAAATGTGTTTTCATAAATTGTTTTAGGTTTTTTAAAAACTAGCATTTTTAGAGATGTTCCAAATTCAAAAATATTCATGTTTTAGTGAAATGTTCACAAATTAAAGGCAATTTTTTTTAATTAGTCTCACATTTCTCCTTTACATACAGTCATACCAATTTTAATTAGTCGTAAGCTGGATGAAAGATGGGTCGATTAAGCTGGATGAAGGATGGATGGGTTTGTACGTGAGGTCACTGGAAGAGGAGCCTGAATTTCTTTAAACTAGATGATTCCCTGCGCGTTGCTGCGGGAATTCATAGCACTATATAGGAGGGAGATCTATGGCGTCCAAAATAGTAAAACCTGAAAGAACATACAAATATATGTTTATTTGAACCTTTGATTTTTTTGAAAGTTCAAAAGAAATTGAAATGGCAAAATGAACAATTAATGTATGGTGGAGCATTTTAGTTGGCTAAATTGGGGAATGGGAGTGGCGATGAAAGTGGTAACAGGTAGAAAGCCCTCTGCTCATAAGCTCTGTTGCGCCTAAATTCAGAAAGGAACAATTCTATTTGTAATAATCAAGAGAAAAAAAAATGGATCGAAACCAACACCATATCTAAAAATATATCAATTCAATTTAAGTGATCTAAGTTTATGTTGGCATCTCAAAATATCAATTCAATTTAGATCTAAGATTTGCACCAATAACAGCTAACGTAATCAAATAATGGAAGATTGAACAGAAAAATAAAAATGAGAGGGAGCGAGAGAGAGAGAGATGCTACTTCCTTATCATACCTGGCATGCTCCTCTACCATAGGCCCACTGGATGTACACATTTACCTTGATGCCGACCTCTCTAAAATCTACATCACGATCTCTTACGATAACGTCCCCATATGTACATGCCATATCAAAATCCACGTGGACCTCCTCATTAGTCTGGGCACTCTGGAAACATGAGAAGCAGGGCAAAGCATCGGTCGAGCCAACCCCTGCGGCTGAGGTCCAAAGAAAAAAATTGGGTGGGCAGCCAAAAGAGAGAACAAAAAGTTCAGATTCCAAACCATACTACGAGTAATCAGAATTTGGAAGAAAAATAGTTGTGGTTGCGTAGTAGTGCTGGGTCGTCACTCTAGCTGCCGCCTGGGTAACACCGCGCGACCGTAGCATGGGGATGGCTTGCTCCGGCAATCGACACGGCTCAACGTTGCTACTCGCTGCCACGGTGCGCCCGACAGCCTGACAGCTCGACCTCTGGCTCCCCTTGTAGGTGCCCTGCAGCCGTGCACCTTTCCCATCGGCCGAGTTGGCCCTGATTGCCCGTAGATGTGAAAGCAGTGGCGGTGGCGGCTGATGTGAACGACGAAGCGACCGAGCGAGGTGAGGGTGGACGCGCACGAAGTGGTGGGTTGGGCGTATGCACAGTTTTTTCCCTCGTGGGCTTGGTGGATCACGACACCTTCCATCGGTGCCTCCGCTCCCAACCCTCAGCTCTCGGGGCAGCGGTCGCTGCCACCCCCACATCTGCTCTCGCACTTTCCCATCTGACGGAGTCTGGCTGCCCCCCGTTGAGTCCTTCCTCCTCGGAAGGAGGTGTCGCTTGACATCGCCGAAGCCATGTACACAATACGACGGCTTCTCCTCCGCTTGGTGCTGGCACTTGATTGGAGTTTCACCCAGTGCACTCGAATGACAAATGTGGCCGGGCAACCAGATCCGAGTCCCATCCAGACCACTGGACATGAAGTGGGGTGAGGATAGAAGCAAATAAGATTCCCTGTGATTGGGGAAAGCCGCAGGGGGAGAAGTAAGGGAAAGGGAGAAGATTATAATAGGCGCTGATCAGGGAGATGAAGCGGAGAAGGTCAGCGTTCAAGCTTCCAAATTAAATTGGACGCTGGAGGGAGAGGAAAGTGGGGGCGCTGGGTTGGGCTGGATGACGGAAAGAGGCATCCGTGGGAAGCCTCTATCCTGGGTCCTACCAGCAGTAACATGGTTGTTTTCTATTGTGGTGGGGCCCGCATGTAATCCTCTAACTAAATGATGATATGGCAATCTTGTTGATGTGGATGAGCTGCATGTCAAGAGAAATACAATAGTGGGGATGAACTATTTAGGTTCTCCTTTACATACAGTTATACCAATTTATATACGTGTGTGAAACTACATGTCGCAAGCTCGATGAAGGATGGATCGATTAAGCTGGATGAAGGATGGATGGGTTGTATGTGAGGTCACTGAAAGAGGACCCTGAATTTCATTAAACTAGATGATTCCCCGCGCGTTGCGCGGGCATTCATAGCACTATATAGGAGGGAGATTTATGGCGTCCAAAATAGTAAAACTTGAAAGAACATACAAATATATGTTTATTTGAACCTTTGATTTTTTTTTGAAAGTTCAAAAGAAATTGAAATGGAAAAATGCACGGTTAATGTATGGTGGAGCATTTTAGTTGGCTAAATTGGGGAGTGGGACTGGCGATGAAAGTGGTAACGAGTAGAAAGCCATGTGCTCATAAGCTCTGTTGCGCCTAAATTCAGAGAGGAACAATTCTATTTGTAATAATCCTAAGAAAAGAAAATGGATCAAAACCAACACCATATCTAAAAATATATCAATTCAATTTAAGTGATCTAAGTTTATGTTGGTATCTCAAAATATCAATTCAATTTAGATCTAAGATTTGCACCAATAACAGCTATCACGTAATCAAATAATGGAAGATTGAAGAAAAAAATAAAAATGTGAGGGAGAGAGAGAGATGCTACTTCCTTATCATACCTGGCATGCTCCTCTACCATAGGCCCACCGGCTGTATACATTTACCTTGATGCCGACCTCTCTAAAATCTACATCACGATCTCTTACGATGAGGTCCCCATATGTACATGCCATATCAAAATCCACGTGGAGCTCCTCATTAGTCTAGGCACTCTGGAAACATGAGAAGCAGGACAGAGCATCGGTTGAGCCAACCCCTGTGGCTGAAGTCCAAAGAAAAAAAATTGGGTGGGCAGCCAAAAGAGAGAAAAAAAGTTCAGATTCCAAACCATAGTACAAGTAGTCAGAATTAGGGAGAAAAATAGTTGTGGCTACGCAGTAGTGCTGGGTCGTCACTCTAGCTGCCACCTGGGTAACACCGCACGACCGTAGCATGGGGATGGGTTGCTCTGGCACTCGGCACGGCTCGGCGTTGCTACTTGCTGCCACGGTGCGCCCGACAGCCTGACAGCTCGACCTCTGGCTCCCCTTGTAGGTGCCCTGCAGCCGTGCGCCTTTGCCATCGGCCGAGTCGGCCCTAATTGCCCGTAGATGTGAAAGCAGTGGCGGTGGCGGCTGATGTGAACGACGAAGCGACTGAGCGAGGCGAGGGTGGATGCGCACGAAGTGGTGGGTTGGGCGTATGCACAGTTTTTTTCTTCGTGGGCTTGTTGGATCACGACACCTTCCACCGGTGCCTCCGCTCCCAACCCTCAGCTCTCGGGGCTGCGGCCGCTGCCACCCCCACATCTGCTCTCGCCCTTTCCCATCTGATGGAGTCCGGCTGCCCCCTGTTGAGTCCTTCCTCCTCGGAAGGAGGTGTCGCTTGACATCGCCGAAGCCATGTACACAATACGACGGCTTCTCCTCCACTTGGTGCTGGCACTTGATTGGAGTTTCACCCAGTGCCCTCGAATGACAGATGTGGCCGGGCAACCGGATCCGAGTCCCATCCAGACCGCTGGACATGAAGTGAGGTGAGGATAGAAGCGAATAAGATTCCCTGTGATTGGGGAAAGCCGAGGGGGAGAAGGAAGGGGAATGGAGAAGATTATAATAGGCACCGATCAGGGAGATGAAGCGGAGAAGGTCAGCATTCAAGCTTCCAAATTAAATTAGACGCTGGAGGGAGAGGAAAGTGGGGGCGCTGGGTTGGGCTGGATGCCGAAAAGAGGCGTCCGTGGGGCCCGCATGTAATCCTCTAACTAAATGATAATGTGGCAATCTTGTTGATGTGGATGAGCTGCATGCAAGAGAAATACAATAGTGGGGATGAACTATTTAGATATTATAGATGAAAAAAGGTTCCCATTTTTTCACATTTGTTTGAGATTTCCAAAAAATAATTGCATTTTAAACAATGTTCCAAATTAGAAAATATTCTTGTTTTAGTTATTTTTTCACAAATCCAAAATAATATTTGTGTTTAAAAATACACATTTTCTAAATTTGTTCTGAATCTTCAAAACATGATCGTGTTTGTAAAAATTGTTCACAAATTCAAAAATGTATGTGTCTTTATAAAAGTTTCATGTTTCCAAAAATTGTTTGTGAATTTTGAAAATGTTCCCATTTCAAATTGTGTTCATGTTTTTCCAAAAATGTACAATTTTTTTGAAATATTATTTGCATTTTAGAAAATTGTTCGTCATTTCAAAAATTGTTCATTTTTTCAACAATATTCGGCAATTCATAATATTATTATTATTTGATAAGTTCATAAGAAATCAAAAATTGTTTCAAATCTAATGGTGCAGTATGTTTTAAATATTTGTGCTGGCCATTGGTGAGCATGACATATTTGTTTGAGTGATTGGCAGCATATGGTCGGGTTTGAGGTCCTAAGTTGGATCCTTCAACTCGTCTTTTTGTTTTGGATTTTTATTCGCGCCTTACAAACACAGGTCGCTTCGGTGCCTCATCCTTTCATAGCCCACGCAACTTAGCCAGCCCAACTACGTAGGAAATAAGGCAAAAATATTTTAAATAACCCCCACATTGTTGCTTTACATATAGTCATACCAATTTATATACGTGTGCGGAACCACATGTAGTAGACTTGATGAAGCATGGATGGATTAACAACGTCAGCTATATCTACGGAAAAGAGAAGACCCGGCTCACTCACATATTATGGAACTTCAGACCTTAAATCTCCTCGATCAATGAACGAAAAAATAGCATAATAGAATTAACTCAGCTGTATATCGGTGAATAATTTGAGGGTCTTCTCTGGTGTGCGACGACCTAACAAAACTTAGAAACTAAATGTTCAAACTTCATACTGTAAATCCCCTTGATCAGTGATAAGAAAAATAGCGGATTTTCTTTTGCGGCTCAAACGAGTACTCCCTCCGTCCGGAAATACTTGTCATCAAAATGAATGATAAGAGATGTATCTAGAACTAAAATACGTCTAGATACATTCACTTTTATCCATTTTGGTGACAAGTATTTTCGGACGGAGGGAGTATGTATTAATTAAATTGCGGGATTACACTCGTTCTCACAAAGGTTACTAAAACTATCTGGGCATGCTCTCAGTCAAACAGCAGTACGTAAAGAGGTACGGCCAAACTGAGCCATAAAATTAGCAGCTTCATTGCTGGGGCGGTGAACATGAGCAAAGCCGTGTTCCCGCTGTCCATGCAAACGCCTCTTCGTCTCCCCAACTAGGGACGCCACCTGAGACCGATTAATATCTTGCTCCTGGAGAAATTCTACGGCCTGTAGACTGTCAGATTCGATGATGATGAGGGGTTTGTCCGTCCACTCCAATGCCAAAGATACTCCTTCCATGCAAGCCGCCAGTTCAGCTTCCAGTGCCGAACAGCAGCAGTGAAGGTAACGGCAAGCTGAAAAAATAATAGCACCCGCTTCGTCTCGCAGTACCATGCCCGCCGCACCTGTGTCTTCTCCCGGTATGAAAGAACCGTCGACGTTTAACTTTGCCCAGCCCGCCGGGGGGCTTGCCATTTATCTCCCGGTAGGAAAAATAGCGGATTGATTACTTCACACATGATGAAATTCAGAAGCTAAATGTTCTTGGCGCGTACACATGGTTATGCTTGCATATATAATTCTCATTAAATTTATGCACACTATTTTGTCTTCCCGTTGCAACGCATGAGCATATCTGCTAGTTCCAACTAAAAGTAAAGATGATTAGACGGATTCTAAAAAAATTGATTAGACTTTTTTGAGCAAAAAAGAAGACAATTAGACGCGAAGGACGACTTGACGATCCCGCAAAAAAAAGAAGGACGACTTTTTTTTGAACTTAAGGATGACTTTACGGGCATGCACAAGAGACACGTTTGTCACTTTTTTTTTTTTGAGGAAGACACTTTCGTCACTTAAATCCACGTAAAAGGGCCTGGCGCTCGACGCAATTCCACGACGGGCCAGGCTCAAAGTGACGGGTAATTGATTTCTTGAGGATGTTGGGCCGAGATATACGCTGGGGCGCGCACAGATCAATATACGCTCTCCAGTCACAGTTCTACTGTACGTTGATTACTTGATTAGTACTACATTGCTTACATAAGCCTGATCGAATATGTTTATAAGCTTATTTGGTGAGAAGGCTAACACCGGGCGGCCGACCTGGTTAGCAATCTCATCAAACCTTGATATATGCAAATCATACTTCATACGCACCTCGGATGACCACACGACACGTTGTGGGTTGCTTTTTATTCAGCTGAAATCAAATTTCTGAAGAATCATTTTCAATGAGGATACAACCATCTTCTATGCGTCAATCATCAACTAAATATTTCTAGAAGGTAATTCTTTTTGCCACAATCATCAATAATGAGTTTTATAAATTGACAAACCCGAAGGTGGAAATAACAAAACTAACTCTCCCAGCATAATATTATTTAAAATTGGCACATGTGATTCTAGAGTCGATATGGGAGCATTGCTTTTTCTCTTCGACTGAAATCAAATTTGTGAAGAAACATCAAAAAGGGATCTTTTAGAAGGCTTTTTTTTCGCCTGATTCATGAATTAAGGATTATACAGCTGAAATCAAATTTTCATATTGATGATTTTTGAAGAATCGTTTTCTGAAGAATCATTTTCAAATGAAGACAGGACCTCGCCGTTATGAGGATACAACCATCTTCTATGCGTCCATCATCACCTAAACATTTCTAGAAGGTAATTCTTTTTGCCACAATCATCAATACTGAGTTCTATAGATTGACAAGCCCGAAGGTGGAAATAACAAAACTAACTCTCCCAGCATAATATTACTTAAAATTGGCACATGCTCTGACCCAAATTCTAGAGTCGATATGGGAGCATTGCTTTTTCTCTTCGACTGAAATCAAATTTGTGAGAAACATCAAAAAGGGATCTTTTAGAAGGCTTTTTTTGCTTGATTCATGAATTAAGGACTATACAGCTGAAATCAAATTTTCATTATTGATGATTTTTGAAGAATCGTTTTCTGAAGAATCATTTTCAAATGAAGACAGGACCTCGCCGTTATGAGGATACAACCATCTTCTATGCGTCCATCATCACCTAAACATTTCTAGAAGGTAATTCTTTTTGCCACTATCATCAATACTGAGTTCTATAGATTGACAAGCCCGAAGGTGAAAATAACAAAACTAACTCTCCCAGCATAATATTACTTAAAATTGGCACATGCTCTGACCCAAATTCTAGAGTCGATATGGAAGCATTGCTTTTTCGCTTCGACTGAAATCAAATATGTGAAGAAACATTAAAAAAGGATCTTTTTAGAAGGCTTTTTTTGCCCAATTCATGAATTGAGAATTATACAAATTGCCAAGCCCGAAGGTGGAAATAAAAAGGGCCAATTCTCCCGGCATAATATTACTGAAAATTGACACCTACTGTGGCCCAAATTCTAGACTCGGTATGGAAAAGCATGCTTTTTTCTTCGACTGAAATCAGATTTATGAAGAAAGATTTAAAAAATAGGAACAAAAATTTACAAGGCATTTTTTTGACACATTCACTAATTAAGAGTTTTACAAATTGACAACGCCAAAGGTGGAAATAACAAAAGCTAAATCTCGCAAAATAATATTACTGAAAATTGGCACCAGCGGTGAACCAAATTCTAGACTCAATATGGAAGCACGCTTTTTACTTCAACTGAAATCAGATATGTGAAGAAACCGTTAAAATAGGAAACTTTTTAGAAGGCATTTCTTTTGCCACATTCATTAATTACAAGTTTAAAAAATTGACGAGCCTGAAGGTGGAAATAATATAAGCTAAATCTCTCAGAATAAAATTAGTAAGTATTGCACAGGCGGTGCCCCAAACTCCAGACTCGATATGGTTCGACTGAAACCAAACTTGTGAAGAAACGTTAAAAAACATGGCGACATCGATGTGACGAGACGAGATACAGTCATCTTTATGCATTCACCATCACCTAAACTTATATAATAGGCCATTTTTTGCCACATTCATTACCTAAGAGAGTTTTACCAATTGACAAGTTTGAAGGTGGAAATAACAAAAGTCAAATCTCCCAGTATAATATTACATTAAATTGCCATCCACATTGACCAAAAATCTAGATTGTTGAAGTGTAAATGTATTGCCCACCTTTCCCCATCAGCTTGAGCTTTTGGGTGAACTGACTGGTCCGTGCAGTTCTACACAGACTCTATATGGACACGTGCATTTTTCTTTGGCTGAAACAAATATTTGTTTTCTTCAGAAAAAAGAACGTCACCACTGTGACGAGATGGGATACAATCACATTTTATGCGTTCACCGTCACCTAAACTATTTCGAAAGGAATTTTTTTTGCCACATTCATTAGTTAAGAGAGTTTTAGAAATTGACAAGGGCGGGCGATAAAAAAAGTGAGATTTGGGTCACTATTGAGCATTGTCATCCAGCACAGAAAGAAAAGTGATAATGTGATAATGTGTTTCGATGACAAAAGTGACCGAAATGTGATAATGTGAGAGTTTGCAAGCAGGCAGGCAGTGATAGTGTTTGCGCCGTTTTGGTCATCGAAACACATTATCACAGACTGTTCAGTTTTAGACTGGTCTATGATGACCATACAACCAAGCCCAAAAAGCCTTATCATTGACGCCTCCAAAGTGACCGGTCAGACTGACGCATGGTCATAGAGCGGTCAGTGATGAGGGGTCGGTGTTATTCATGTATGTAGTAGTACATTGTCATTGAAGGTGTAGAGCACAGGCAAACTTGCACAAGTGAACCACCCCAATCCCTCGAATAACCTTTCGATCACAGACTATCCTCTAATTTATTTTACAATTCCTACTCCCAGACCCCTGTAAATGAAAAGCCTTCGAAATCCTGGCAATGAATGGAGTGATGAGAGTCTTTTGGAAATCACCTTTTGATATGTCTTAAATGTATCTTTAATTTTTAAAGCTTTCATGCCATTTTTTATTAGAAGATGCTTTATTTATTCATATTTGGACTAATTTTTATAAATTGCTAGAAAGGCTTGCTTCTTGGTTATATGTATGTGGGTGCATGAATCTTCTCGAACTCAGAAAAATCAGAGAAAATTTATATGCAAAGTTTTCATCATGATTAAGACACCTGCCAAAAATGAGACTTAGGGTCATGGGGCCCATAGGCATCCCATGGCCTTGTGTCTCATGTCTCTAGCTATGTATTAACTCCAAACCCTTCACTAAATCATCGTGGAATTTTTTGCCGCCGCCATTTCAAGATCCAAGGATAAACTCAGCTATAATTCTCTAGTGGTGCCTTGTTGGGGAGGGAGGAGGGTCAATTCATCACCATATTCATAAACCATCAATAGTTGATGCTCCCATGATGAGGTGTGAGTAGTGTATCCCCTGGATTACTGGTTCATAACAGTAGCTATTTAACATATTCTCTCATATGACTCAATACAAAGATCACATGATTGTGATCCATATGATGTAATTCTTTTGGTGAATCTTTACTGTTATGTGGTGAATTATTACTTTTTAGTATTTTGAACCAGATTATATATGTTGGACTGATGTTGTATAGATGTATACTATTGTTTGATTAATTATTCTGTTCATTGGCCAACTTAGATGAAAGATAATTAGAAAGAGTGATGTGCGTTGGATGAAGTAGATCCCAATTTGTGAATGGCTTTCGGTGACAATAAGAGAGAGAAAACCTAGGCATGTTTACCACACTAAAGAAGAAGAAAATACCTCATGACTTTTTATTGGTAAGCGGATGACAAGGGTGATTCTTTCAACTGTACGCCATCATGACTATTGAAATGATCTATTTTATTACTTATATCTTGAGGTGAATTTACGAAGATTTCAAACATCTTAGGTGGAGTATTAGCTACTAGATCGACATATGTAAGCCTAGTAGATTTTTAGAAACATTGTCTATGTAACATGATCCCAACATATGTTATGTTTGATTACAAATGTTTGATTGACAATTAGATATTAATATGCTTATATTTAAAACCATTGTTAATAGAGATGCTACTAGTGAACACATGAATTCTGGTCAAAACTTTTCCAAAAGAAAACTCCTCCAAACCCTAATTAACCTAAAGCCGAGTAGTAACCCTCCGACCGGCAAGTGCCGGGGTCCACTTTGCATAAGGCCTCTGCATAATTAGAATGCACACATCCAACACTAAGGCACACACACAATGATTTTCTTTTCTTAGAATTTTTAATTAAGTTTGTCTTGTGTTAAGATTACTATCCTAGGTATGAAAACAAACAAGATTGAAAGGGCAAGCATTGCTAATCCAAAGCCATTTGCCTCCTCTCGCGACTGCACAGACAACAAGGGTTTCTCCGCCTCCCGACGGTGTGGACCCCGACCTCTGCATAGTTAGGATGCGCACAATCAATACTATGATTGTTGTGTTGACACAATTTTTTCTACTATTATTATTGTTTTTATGTTTTAATTAGTGTTTGTGCCAAGTAAAGAATTTGGAATAATTTAGTTTATATCTGTTTTGATTCTGTGAAAAAACAGAAACTTTTGCGCTCAGTCCAGAAATTCTTGAAAACCACTGGAACGTGCTTTTGATCTGAATATTTTACACATGATTGATATACAAATTTCCCATGTTGTACTAATTTTTCAAAATTGTTAGAGTTATAGAGGTATGGTATTTGTTCAGATCATTACAGACTATTCTGTTTAGACAGATTTTTTGATGATGCTATGAATTATATCAGGGGGTATAAGTCATGGAGAAGTTGGAACACAGTAGATATTATGAAAGAATAAAAATGAAAGGGTTCATCACAGTACCTAAAATATGAATGGGTTCATCACAGTCAGTCTTCAGTATCTTGTCTGGCAACATGACAAGTATTAGTATCAAACAAAGCAAGCAAGCACGCAAATGCCACTGATCAGTGGCATTTGCTCATATCAGTGGCACTTGCTGTTGGGCAAGTGCACTGATCAGTGGCATTTTCCCAACAGCAAGTGCCACTGATCAGTGGCACTGATCAGTGGACTTGTCCAACAGCAAGTGCCACTGACCAGTGCCATTTGGCCATGAGCAAATGCCATTATTGATCAGTGACACTTGCTGTTGGGCAAGTTCACTGATCAGTGCACTATCCTAAGCATGGAAACATCTAAAAATAGCAAGTGCAAGTGCCAATAGCACCCATGTGCAGCCATGCACATTTGGCATCATCCTAAAATGGTCCTACTACATGCACGTATAGCAATCAACACAAACCCTAGAATGAACACAACTACTAGCATGAACCCAACTAACTAGCATGATGACAGATCCTAGGACACACTAGCAGTAGCAGAAACAAAATATCCTAGGACACACACTGTAGGAAACAAGAACAGATCGGTCCGATTGGATTAGATTGGGATCAAATCCGATCGGATCTACTCCAATCCTATCTAATCTGATCGAATCCACTAAGTACTAGCACATGCCTAAGAAAATAAAGCCCTAATCTACATCTACGAGCAAGCATTGAGGGGATTGACTCACCGGAGCTTGCGCAGCGGCAGCGAACCAAGGACGGGGTGAAAACCCCAGCGGGAAGGAGAGAGGTGGTGGAGCAGAGGAGGAGCCAGCCCTGGCGATGGCCTGCGGCATCAGCCCCGTGCTCATCGCCACGCCGGAGGTCGAGAAGGATGGCTCGCCGACACCAGAAAACCCTTGGACGAGGGTCAAGAACCCCCCCCCCCCTGCCCAATGGGGTCCCAAGAAGCGGCGGCACCGTGGACGGCGCCGGCGCCGATCCCAGGACCACGAGGTCCAAAATCGGCGGCGGAGCAAGAACGGCCGGCACCGCATTGGCCGGCGCTCGTGGTGGCCGGCAGCAGATGGGGGACGGCACTCGCAGCGCCGACGCCAGGTCCCGACCCGAGTTCTGGAGACCGGCCAGCTAGCGCTCCTGGATATAGGCGATGCGCTGGTGGACGGGGGTCAGAGGGCGACACGGCGGTGGGCGAGGCGGAGCCATCAGAGGAGAGAAGAGGGAGGGGCGGTGAGGGAGCGGTGGGAATAGTGCGACTGGGCGGTGACATGAGAGTGGGGGGCGAGTTATGAGACGTCCCCTCCGTCTTCCGTGCTGCCCGAGGCGTGCAACTGCCTCGCACGCGTGGCCGCGCCAAGCCAGGCTCGCGAGAAACTGCCGATTCGGCAGTTTCCGTCGGGCCAGGCTGCTTTAAGGTCCGTGCGGGCCACAAACCGCATGCAGCCCAGGCAAACAGGCCGCACACATCCCGCGCGGACCTGGTTGGGCTGCATGCGGACAGCCAAACATGCTCAATAAAACTCCATGAGCACCTCGGACTCGGAAGACCACCACGACACACTGTGGGTTGCTTTTTTATTTTTCATCCACGGCTATCTTTTGTGTGTTCACCATCAGCTGAACTTTTCCAAAGGGTCATTTTATTTTTTTAAATAAAATAAAAGACTATTTTGATCCTTATATAACTTTTATCTGATATGATTATTTCTTGTTGGTTCTTCTTATTCAAATCTTCTTGGTTACTGGTATTAGGACTGATTTTCCATGTGTTAATTAAGAGAGAGAGTTTTACCAATTGACAAGGTCCAAGGTTAAAAAACTCTCTCTCTCAGCATAATATTGCTAAAAAGAGAGCTGAAAAAAAAGCCTACTCTCTTGTCATAATGTTACTCAAACTTGGCACCCGGTGTGACCCAAATCCTAATCTCGACATGGATCCACGAGATGACAATAGCGAGGGGCAAAGATTTATTGTTGAAAACTCTTGCATTGAGCTCCTTACAATGTTCCCAGGTTACAAACATGAGAAAAGGTCGTCATGGCATTTTGTGTGCCACCATCACAAATAAACAATGTTGAATCCTTGCCAAGAATCATTTAACGTGTTCTAAAGTCGTAAGAGAACCAACATTGGAATAATATAATGAGTTGTTGGTTTCATGAAGCGGGTTGTAAATAACATAAATACCGCAATTTGTCCAACCCCTATTGGCGAGGCTATCCGCCGTCCACTGTTCGAACCTTTTTTAGCGGATGAGCAATGAAAAAACGGATGGAAACGTTACGTGAAAAAAAAATTCTATGCACACGCAAGATCTATCCATAAAGATGCATAGCAATGAGAGGAGAGAGTGTGTCTACATTTCCTCATAGACCGTAAGCGGGAAGCGTTTAATAACGCGGTTAATGTAGTCAAATTTCTTGCGATCCAACTGATCGAGTACCGAGCGTATGACACCTCCGCGTTCAGCACACGTTCAGCTCGGTGACGTCCTCGCCTTCTTGATCCAGCAAGACGGTGAAGTAGTGGATGAGTTCCGGCAGCACGACAGCGTGGTGACGGTGATGGTGATGATATCTTCATAGGGCTTTGCCTAAGCACTACGAAAATATGACCGAGGGATGATACTGTGGAGAGGGGCGCCATAAACGGCTAAGAGATTGTCATGGCTTATGTGTGGCGCCCCCTCCCATATATATATATAGGTGGGGGAGGGAGGAGCATCCAAGGAGGCGCCCCAAGTGGGGCCGAATCCCACTCGGGGTCCTGCCCCTAGTCGCGCCCCCTTGCCTTTCTAGGCGC
>NC_041389.1:588227618-588232679 GCF_002162155.2 Triticum dicoccoides
AAGCAGGAGGGGCTAGCCCTCCCTCTTTTCCTTCCGTAGGGCCAGCGGCCAGGGAGAGGGACGCGCCAACCCCCTTGTGAGCTAGTGTGTCTCTCCCCTTGGCCCATTAGGCCCATAGACCTCCCGGGGGTCTCCGAAACCTCGTCCGGTGACCCGGTGACTACCCGGTGCACTTTGAAACTCTTCCGGTGTCCGAATATCATCGTCATATATATCAATCTTCATCTCCGGACCATTCCGGAGCTTCTCTTCATGTCCGTGGCCTCATCCGGGACTTCGAACAACATTCGGTCACCAAATCATATAACTCATATAACACTATATCTTCAACGAACGTTAAGCGTGCGGACCCTATAGGTTCGAGAAGTATGTAGACATGACTGAGACACCTCTCCGGTCAATAACCAATAGCTGAACCTAGATGCCCATATTGGTTCCTACATATTCTATGAAGATATTTATCGGTCGTTCCGTTATGACAACATACGTAATTCCCTTTGTCTGTTGATATGTTACTTGCCCGAGATTCGATCATCGGTATCTTTATACCTAGTTCAATCTCGTTACTGGTAAGTCTCTTTACTCGTTCTGTAATACATCATCTTGCAACTAATTCCTTAGTCACTTTGCTTGCAAGGCTTCTTATGATGTATATTACCGAGAGGGCCCAGAGATACCTCTCTGATACACGGAGTGAAAAATCCTAATCTCGATCCATGCCAACTCAACAGACTTCGGAGATACCTGTAGAGCATCTTTATGATCACCCAGTTACGTTGTGACGTCTGATAGCACACAAGGTATTCCTCCGGTATCCGGGAGTTGCATGATCTCATAGTCGAAGGAATATGTATTTGACATTAAGAAAGCAATAGCAATAAACTGAACGATCATATGCTAAGCTAACAGATGAGTCTTTTCCATCACATCATTCTCCTCATGATGTGATCCCGTTATCAAATGACGACTCATGTCTATGGTTAGAAAACCTTAACCATCTTTTGATCAACGAGCTAGTCTAGTAAAGGCTCACTAGGGACATGGTATTTGTTTATGTATCCACACATGTATTTAAATTTCCGGTCAATACAATTGTAGCATTAATAATAAACCTTTATCATGATTAAGAAAATATAATAATAACCATTTTATTATTGCCTCTAGGGCATAGTTCCATCAAAAGCTTGCATTTTGGGGAGGTGGTGGTGGGGGGGGGGGGGTCCTAATCATTCTTCCAAGCTTTGCTCTTCGCTTTTCCTTGATGGCTCCTAAGAGCTGCACTTTTTATGCCAAAGCTGGGGAGCAGTTGCCAAGGAGGAGTTGGCGACAAAGTTTTATGTGTTTAACTAATCCTCGTGAAGATGAACTTTCAATGTTAGCTTCAAAGGGTGCAAAATTCCTCGATATGTTGCATAATAAGGTCGTCACTTTATCAAGATGATCAACCCACGTATTGTTTTGCGAGGCCCTTTTTCAACACTGCATTAGGTTGCAAAATTCTGACTAAATATTGTCAAACCTGTCAGTATGTACGATTCCTTCTAACTAAATGTGGTGAACCTTTCACATCTTGTTCAGCTTGAGATTTTTCCTGACATGAAGCAGTGGGCTCCCTTGCAATTTTTGATAAATTTGCAAAAGGAGTTTATTTACAAGTGTGGTTCAAGACGAACCACCAGAGCCAAAGCTAATACTACAAAGAAGGAAGAATGTTCAGGCCGTTTTTTTTTTTTTGAAACGGAGGCAAAAGCTTTGTCTCATCCATTAAGTAAGAGAGAATAGAGTTTGTTACAAGCCACCGAAATACACGACATGCGGATTACTCGCGCGCGATAAAAGACCCTAATTTCTTAGCTCCGGTGATGACCCAAAGGTTTGCCTCGGTGAAGATGGACGAAAGCAAGATTGGCGGTGGGGCACTCGTATGCTTAAAAACCCTTGTGTTCCGCTCGTTCCAAACTGTCCAAGAGACAAGCATGGTGATGGAGGCCTTGGCTTGACGATCTGGCGTTCCTTCGACGCAAGTGCTTGCCCACCAATCTTCAACCGTTTCAAAGAAGGGCCAAGCGGAAGTGTCAAGCCCGAGCATGGGGAATTTCTCAATGACGAGAGACCAAATGCGCCGGGTGTAGCGGAAGTGTTCAGCCTGATATTCATTTATGCCAGAAGAAACGATGCACAACTTGTATGATTTGGGCCATCATGTGACCTTCCTACTGATCATCGCGAACTTAATCAGCTTAGCACTAATTGATCTCACACAATGGAAAGGAAACTCAAACACTCATCAGCTTGGCACTAATTAATCTCTCACAATGGAAAAGAAACTCAAACTCTCCTAGTGACGATCCACCGGCTTGGTGGCGAGGTCGAACCCGAACGGAAAGAGCAGCAGCTCGTACAGCTTGTCGCCGTAGTTCGTCGGCAGCCGTCAGCGGCAGCTTCCCGGAGAAGAACCCGTAGTCGCCAAACCGCACGTGTTCTGTGCCGAACCTTTTTTTTTTTTGAGGGGTGTGTTCTATGCCGAACTGTGCAAAGCCGTCCGCGGCAACGCACCGGGCTGGCCTGGCGCCCCACGCACGCACGCGAGATCAGCATCTTGGGCCGAGATACAGCCCGATACACTGCAGTGCCCGATCGAGTCCAGGTTCTGCTTGTAGGTTTATTATTATTACCATATCGCTTAAGTATGCTGGATCGAACATGCTTATAATCTTGTCTGATGAGAAAGCTATCACCGGGCAGCATGTCCAGTTAGCAATCTCATACCTTGAAATTGATATATGCAATCATACTTCACAGGCACCTTGGATATGACCACATGACACGCTGTGGGTTGCTTTTTTTATTTTCTCTTCAACTAAATTTATATACAGAAAGGCAGGACGACATAGATCACCATTTATTCCTTTCCCATCACCTAAATCTTATTCTAAAATATAGAAGGGCAATTTTTTTTTGCCACATTCCATAGTTAAGAGATTTTTACAAATTCACAAGCCTGGAGGTGGAACAAAATCCAATTCTCCCGGCATAATATTAATGAAATTTTGGCGCATGTCGTCACCCAAATTCTAGACTCGAAGTGGATGCATGAGATGAAAATGGTTGGCGGTGAGAATTTATTGCTAAAAAGTCTCATGTTGCGCTCCTTTGAAAGTTCCCGGGTTACAAGGATGTTATCGTTCCACCATCGTCATGAACAATGTGCGCCCATAAGATTTGGCATTATCGAATCCTTGTCAAGAATCTGTTAACATGTTCCAAACTTGCAATGAGTATTGAGGCTGGAATAATAATTGAGCTGCCATTTTTGGGGCGTGGTGGCACAAAGCACAAAGCCCAAAATTTGTACAAGCCCTCTTGGCGAGGTTATTCGCCCTCCAAACCTATTTTGAGGATGAGCCGTGGAAAAAAAACTTGCATTTTTGCGGGTCTGAATTCTTTCAAGGATACCATCACAATGTGATGGGAGCTCTGGGCAACCTAATCAATGTTTACCACATCAGCTATGTGAATAACTAAATTTTTTGTTACAAAATGGCAGGACGAAACAAATCATCTTTTATTCCTTTCCCATCACCTAAATTTTTTAGAGGGCATTTTTTTTTGCATATTCAATAATTAAGATATTTTTACAAATTCACAAGCCTGAAGGTGGAACAAATCTAATTCTCCCGGCATAATATTACTTAAATTCAGCGCATGTCGTGGCCCAAATTATAGACTCGAAGTGGATGTGTGAGATGATAATAGTCGGCGATGAGAATTTATTGCTAAAAAGTATGGTGTTGCGCTCTTTGTAAAGTTCTCGGGTTATAAGGATGTTATTGTGCCACCATCACCATCAATAATGTGAGGCCGATCAGATTTGGCATTATAAAATCCTTGTCAAGAATCTTTTAACATGCTCCAAACTAGCAATGAATATCGACGCTGAAATAATAAGCGATGCGACCGGCCGAAAGTTCCGCTAGCTGGTTGATTTCATAAGTTTCCCCTTTTGTTTCCTTGGACTAAAATCAGATTTGTGAAGAATTAATATTTTGTTAAAAGAAAGTAGGATGACACCGATGCGACAAGATGGGATACAGTCATCTTTTATGCGTTTCCTATCACCTAAACTTTTTTAAAAGGGCTAAAAAATTGTGATTTTAATTAATTAAGGGAGTTTACAAATTCACAATTCTGAAGGTCGAACGAAATCTTATTCTCCCAGCACAATGTTACTTAAATTTGTCATCCGTCATGGCCCAAATTCTAGACTCAACATGGATGCAGGGACCCCCTATATTCCTGACATATGCGAGAAAAACTGATGAAACGCGCACCCCACTTCCCCATGCGAGCTTTGGGCCGGCTCATATGCGGGCAGGGAGCTGCTATTTTTTCTTGTTATTTGCTCCTTTAAAACTTGTTTGGAATTAAAAAAATGAATTTCAAAATTACGTACTTGATTTTGAAGGTATTGACGGATTTCAAATTTATCATGAATTTCAACAATTTGTGCAGTCGATCAAATCTTGCACTCTTTCAAACTAAACCAATTTATTGATTTCTTTTGAAATTATACCGGCCTTCTTGCTATAATATTAGAGTACATGCGACACAGTGAGATTATGGGTCAATTATAGAATAAAGAAGGATTAGTTTTTGCCGTGAGAATGGTTTAATTATACTCCCTTCATTTTTAAATATAAGAGCACCTTCAATAGAAGATGTAGATACAAAAATAACTAACTTTTGTATCTCCGAGACCCAGAACCCCCTCTCCAAAAAATGATGTAGATGATTTTTTTTAGATACATCTCTGCCTCCGGCGATACAAATATAGATCACCACCTACAGGAGATGTAAAAAACGCTAGCCGCGCGCCAACCGACAACCGCATACATTTCGTTTCCGCCAGCCCGCCCGCCTCCCGGGCCATGGCCGACTCCGGCGACCCCGCCGCCACCGCCAGTCTGACCCACCTAGCTGCTACCGATTCCATCGCCCCGCGCACCCTGCCGCCGTGCCGCCACCCCCCGATTCGAGTTCCCCTCGCCATCCTACCACTGT
>NC_041389.1:588232956-588236938 GCF_002162155.2 Triticum dicoccoides
GCCGCTCGATTCGAACTTCTGGCGAATATGTAGTCCATATTGGAATCTCTAAAAAGATTCATATTTAGAAACAGCGGGAGTTAAATAAAGTTTTTTTTTTGCACGGAGAATAAAGAAGGAATTTTTTTTTGCGGGTAGAAGAAAGAAGGAAACAAAACAGCAAAAAAGAATGGAAACAGAGAAAACTATTGAGTGACATCAAACCCTACTCACGCCTTTCCATCAACATCTCTGGCCAAACTAAATCCCAGCATGTCTTTGTTACAAATGACAAATTGAGACCCAAAATAAGGGGGGAAATACACAACCCCAAACCTAGCCACACTGCAAATAGGTTTCAAAATTCTGAGATTCTGACTCAATCTCGTTAAACCTGTCAGCGTGTACGATTCCTTGTCACTGGATGTGGTGATCCTTTCACATATTGACATCTTGTTCAGCCTGAGATTCATTTTTTGCCACGAGAAACGATGTTCAACTTGCATGATTTGGGCCATCATGTTGATCTTGCTGTCAGTCGGCGTGCACGATGCAAATGATTGGAAAGTCGCCTCTGAATGAGAGTCGCACAAGTTGGGAATTCAAGATGGACAAAATTCAAGATGGGAGTATATAGATTTCAAGTTCATCGGATGTTCCTAGTAACTTACAGGGCGACGCGATCAAAATCATGGACGAGTCTACGCAGCTCGTTGGCCTGCCCGAGCGGCCGGCCTAAATTTTTTTTTAACCTGAAATCTCTTCCTGATCGGAAGGCTCTTGCGCCAGGTGCCACAACCGCGAACCGTCTGGCGTTTAGCGGCCAGCTCCTCGCTGTCGCTGACCGCCGAGCCCTCATCCGCTTCATCGCGCTCGCCGGCGCCCCCGGCTACGGCCTGTTCGCATCCCCGCTCCTCGCCGCCCGTCGGCTCCGAGCTCCACCTCTTCGAGCACTTCCTCTTCTCCTGTCTCCTTCTCCGATCCCGCCGCCTCCGCGTACGCCCCGATCCACAAATCGCGCCCCGCATCCAGTCCTGGGTCTCCACCCTCGCGCCCACTGCCGGCGGCACACGCAAGCCGGGGCAAAAATCGGAGCTCTGTCTGTATCTCGAGCTGTTGTACGCCTGCCTTAGGGAGTTCGTGCCGACTGTGTGCAAGCCGTTGCGCCGGCTCACTGGCACCCTCCTCCAGCGACCGATACCGCCGACCCTTTCGCCCCCGCTGAGTTCTTCCTCCACATGCTCGTCGGGGTGGACTTCTGGCCGCTGCCCGTGCAGACGTACCATGTCTTCGTACTCAAGCTGCCCTCCCGTGCTCGAGTTGAGCGAGCAGTCAAGCTGCTCGTCGATGACGAGTCGTCATGTACCTGAAGAGACTGCTGTGTTGGTGGTCCTGCACGCATGGTGTTTGAAGAAATGGCAGTGAGGAATGTGGTCTGCGATAGCGAGGCTTGATTCTGGAATCCCATGATACAGAGGCCTATGCATGAAGCGATGGTGTCCCTAACCAAAGCAACTAGGACCCTCTTTGGTAAACCTCGGGGAGAAACAACTCTCACACACCTGCAGCTTAAACTCATTCATAAGATTGATAGAAAACAATCAAGGAAATTACTTTGGTTAGAACATAGTTGGCTATGGTAGTAGTTCAAGTTGGATTTAACCCTTAGGAAGTTGCACAACACGGTGGTACTAAGTTTGCTAGATGTTTTCTTAAGTTAATCTATTTTTTCTAGTCATTTTTTTGTTGGCATCCGCAACAGTTGTAGTTGCACACATAGTAGTTCTCAGTTGGATATGATCATTGAAAAATTGCACAACATGGCGACACTAAATTTGCTAGATGATGTTTATTCTTAAGTTAATTTATTTTTTCTAGTCACTTTTTTTGTTGGCATCCGCAGCAGTTGTAGTTGCACACATAGTAGTTCTCAGTTGGATATGATCATTGAAAAGTTGCACAACACGGCGACACTAAGTTTGCTAGATGATGTTTATTCTTAAGTTAATCTATTTTTTCTAGTCACTTTTTATGTTGGCATCCGTAGTAGTTGTAGTTGCACACATAGTATTTCTCAGTTGGATATGCTCATTGGAAAATTGCACAACATCGCGATACTAAGTTTGCTAGATGATATTTTTTTTTCTTAACTAATCTATTTTTTCTAGTCATTTTTTTGTTGGCACCCGCAGTAGTTGTAGTTGCACATATAATAGTTTTTAGTTGGATATAATAATTGGGAAGTTGCACGATGATTCTAAGTTTGATAGATGATGTTTTTATTAAGTTAATCTATTTTCCTATTCACTCTTTTGTTGGAATCTGCAATAGTTCTAATTGCACACATAGTAATTCTCGGTTAGATAAGAAACTTTCAAAGTTACAAAACGGAGTGTTTTCAAAAAATATACTCAAAATAGACCCTTACAATCATTTGAACCCCACCAATCACCCCCTTTTCCTCTTTTCCTTTGCCTATCGTTTTCTCCATAGATCCCATCGCGATGGAACTTGAGGCTACAACGAGCTCGCCCGCCCTCCTCGACCGCGTCCATTACGAGCATGTCGCTCCGCCTCGGCCGCTCCCAAGCGCACCTCCACCTGCGCTCGTCCACCTCGATCGCGGGCATATTGATGGAAGTAGCTGCCACCACGAGCCCGCATGCCCGTCCGCCTCAGCCATGGCCATCTCGCCGGCAGTGGCGCTAGGAAGGAAGAGTAGGTCGCATTTTGCTCCCTACCAGGGCCGTTGTCTGCCTCGACCGTGACCATCTTGCCGCCACCCCGTATGGCGCCGCCCATGCTCCATTCTCATCATGCTTGACCACAGGTGTCGTAATCTTCGGTTGTTCAAGCTTTGATCAACGATTGAGACGGGGAATCGAACCTCCCCGTGAAGAATCAAAGATTGAAGGCGGCTCAATTGGATATGATCATTGGAAAGTTTCACACACAGCGATACTAAGTTGGCTAGATGACATGTCATGCTGGCATTGAATGTTTGGTACCTTAAATATTGTTCATGTATCACTCTTTCGTATTTGAATGATATTAGCTTTTTTTAGCAACAAATTGATTTAGTTTGCATCAAAGTTTTTCTCTCTAATAGGGGCAAACACATTTCATGATTAAGCAGAAGAAGTTGCACAATCATGCTTCTAAAGTCGCTCATGGACTGTCAAGCAGTTGGCTGGTGTAGCTGCTGAAGTTGCACATCCTACTGGTAGGGGTAGTTGGGGCTGGAGTGTCCACAGGTAGGGAAGAAAGCCGGACATCAACTGCGACTGTTGGGCCATGGCAGCAGATGAAGTTGTATATCTCACATCCGCGGAATAGGGGGAAGTTGCGCATCGACTACTAAGCAGTTGGCCAGGACAGCAGACGAAGTTGCACAACGACTGGTAGGCAATTGGCCGGGCAGCAGAGGAAGTTGCACAACGGCTGGTAGGCAGTTGGCCGGGCAGCAGACGAAGTTGCACACCGTTGGGTAGGCAGTTGGCTGGGGCAGCAGATGAAGTTGCAAATCTCAATGGCAAGGGTTGTTGAGGTGGTCAAACACTCTCACCAGCATAATAGCTCACGTATGACTGTGGAAGTGGCACACGCGCATCACCATAGTCGCACACACATGATCACGGAGCGATACACTCTTGTTGGCGCATTCGTACACGCGTATCTAACTAAGAACGATTATGTGTGCAATTAGAACTACTATAAATGCCAACAAAAATGATCACCGTGTGTGCAACTTCCCAATGATCATATCCAATTGAAAACAACTATGTGCGCAACTAGAACTACTATAGATGCCGACAAAAAATGATCTTCATGTATGCAACTTCCCAATGATCGTATCCAATTGAAAACAACTATGTGTGCAACTAGAACTACTATAGATGGCAACAAAAAATGATCGTCATATGTGCAACATCCCAATGATCGTATCCAACTAAGAACGATTATGTGTACAATTAGAACTACTATAGATGCCAACAAAAATGAT
>NC_041389.1:588237317-588381872 GCF_002162155.2 Triticum dicoccoides
ACCGTGTGTGCAACTTCCCAACGATCATATCCAATTGAAAACAACTATGTGTGCAACTAGAACTATTATAGATGCCAACAAAAAATGATCTTCATGTATGCAACTTCCCAATGATCGTATCCAATTGAAAACAACTATGTGTGCAACTACAACTACTATAGATGGCAACAAAAAAATGATCGTCATGTGTGCAACATCCCAATGATCGTATCCAACTGAGAACGATTATGTGTACAATTAGAACTACTATAGATGCCAACAAAAAATGATCATCATGTGTGCAACTTCCCAATGATCATATCCAATTGAAAACAACTATGTGTGCAACTAGAACTAGTATAGATGCCAACAAAAAATGATCGTCATGTGTGCAATTTTTCAATGATTTTATCCAAATGAAAATAGCTATATGTACAACTACAACTACTATAGATAATATCATCTCCGGCGAAAACAACTATGTGTGCAACTAGAATTACTATAGATACCAGATTGTGCAACTCTGTGGCCATACATGTGCCAACTAGGACTACTATGTGTGTAACTACAACTACTGTGGATGCCAACAAAAAATAGTAACAATAGATCAACAAAAAATAATGTGCGCGCTGCTACGTCGACGAGAGTGTGTAGCTCTATGGTCCTGGGTGTGCCACTATGTTGCCACTCGGGTGCATCTCCCGAAATAGTGCATGAGCTACTATACGGAGGGTGTGGATCTCCGTGGTTGCTTGTATGCGACAATGCTGATGAAGTTGTGCAACTCCGTGATGATGCATGTACGACTATGCAATCGGAAGTGTGCAACTTCACGACCACGCGTGTACGACTATTCCGACGATGCGGCCTACTTGTAACACGATATGCTTCTAGTTTCTAGTAGTAGTAGTTGATCCAGCTTACAAACAATGTTATAGAGTGATTTAGGATAAGCTTTACAATCCTTCAAAATTTCATGAACTAAAAGTTACTGTAGATTGATTTAGCATGTGTGTATGAAGCATTAGTATCACCATTCTAGTATCTCCACTCCCCGCGTTCAAAACATGACCGTAAGAAAAAAGACCGTCCAGATTGACGGACCCAAAGCAAAGTTGGAGGATAAGTATGTAGTGTGTTTGGAGTATAGGTCACTAAGCAAGAAATATTTATGAAGGAGGCTTCGAGCACTTCTCATTTCTGTCTCTGTTTGGAGGATTAGGATAATCAGTAAGAGATTTTTTTTTAAGAAAAGGACTCTGCTTTCCTGTAGGCAGATCGTGGGCTCGACCGCAATTGCAGCCTCTCCAGTCGACCGAGACTGGGCGATGCGTTGGCAGCGTGCAATCAACCAGCAGGAGAGAGGCCGGTCGGTATGCAACAGGGTGCGGCATGATGACCAGAGAGGCAGAGAACACGGACAAAACGGCGGCGGCGGTCTGTTGCAACGAGCACTTCTTCCCGTTCGCCCCGCCCCTCCTCCCTCTCCGCCTCCGGCCCCTTCCTATCTCCACCCTTCCCCTGCCCTTTTGCCTTCCCCCACCCCCACAACCTCGACCTCTACCTCCCGCTCGATCATGCCACTTCAATCTGGTTGTCTGTGATGCCGGGGGAGGAGGGGCCGCAGCTGGTCATAGCATCACCAGCAGCAGGAGTTGGAGGCCGACCGTCGGCGACGAGGCGCACCACCACCAGGAGCAGCACGACAACCACCCCGGTACTGCAGCCACCTCCTTCCCCTCCTCGACCTCCTGCTACGAATCTCCAGCGAGCAGCTGGATTCCAGCAGATGCGGCAGCGGCCACCCACGGAGTGGATGGATCTGAGGCGGACGGGTGGTCAGCGGCGTCGGCGGTGATGCGGACGATGGGGGTCGAGGATGGAAGACGCCAGATGTCGAGGAGGAGCTGCGCTTGTAAGAGGCGATGCCGGAGACCGCGCTTGGGAAGGCGCCCCGACCAGGTGGCACCTGGCCACGCGGGAGACGATACGAGCCAGATCGAGCGGCCGGCTCCTGGCCGCTCGTTCTGTCCAAATAGTGCGTATGCACTTTTTAGATTTTAGGCAAAATCATATCCTCGACATTTATTTCTGATTCTCACTCATCCCTCACTAATCGAACACTACGAAAAAGAAATTCAAACTCCTAACTGCGATCCGCCGCCGGCTTGGTGGTGAGGCCGAAGCCGAAGGGGAAGAGCGGGTCGTAGAGCTTGTCGCCGTAGTTCATGGGCAGCTGGTCCACGGACCTGACCCACGTCCGCGGCAGCTTCCCGGAGAAGCCGTAGTCCCCGAAGAGCACGTCGGCGACGCCGTGGCCCTCGGTGCCCGGCAGCCACGCGGCGACGAGCGCGTCCATGGTGTCCAGGTACGGCTCGACGACGAGCGGGCGGCCGGAGACAAGGACCACGACGCACTTGACGAGCTCGCACACCTTCCTGATGACCTCAGGCCCCGGGCCCGGGATGGTGAGGTTCTGGTTGTCGCCGGCCGTCTCGGCGTAGGGCTGCTCGCCCACCACCACCACGCCGTAGTCGTACTCGTCCAGGTTCTTGGAGATGGAGCCCTTGTCCGGGTGCTCCGAGTAGTCGATGACCGTCTTCTTGTCCACCGCCGACTTGATCGCCTCAAGGATGGTCGTGCCTGCACATCGATCGTGGCCAAGAACAACATATATAAGCATCAACATTAACAGGATATTAGGGTTCATGCATGAGAGATGTGTGACGACACTGACGAGAACGACGTACCTTGGCCGGTGAAGTCGTTGCCGGACTGACCCTGCCAGGACTTGGTCCAGCCGCCGCACTGGAGGCCGAGGTCGTGGGCGTGGGTGCCGACGACGAGGATCTTCTTGGCGTCCTTGGAGAGCGGCAGGACGGGCTTGCCGTCTTTCTTGCCTTTGCCGTTCTTGAGCAGCACGAGCGACTTGCGGACGGCCTCCCTGGCGAGCTCCCGGTGCGGCTTGCTGCCGAGCTGGTCGACGAGGGTGTGGTCGGGCAAGGGGTTCTCGAAGAGGCCCATGGCGAACTTGACCCGGAGGATGCGGCTGACGGCGTCGTTGATGCGGTCCATGTTGATGGCGCCGCGCTTGGCCTGCACGGTGACGTCGGCGACGAACTCCGGGTAATCGTAGGGGACCATGACCATGTCGATGCCTGCGTGGATGGTCTCCTGGATGGAGTGGTAGTAGTGCTTGTGCGGCGGCGTGGTGATCTTGTCCACCGCCTGCCAGTCCGTGATCACGAACCCCTGCGCGCACGTACGTTCATAGATAGATATCACCGTGTCAATTAAGTGATGGAGGAGATGAAAATTGCAATGTATTTTGTTCTTGAGGATTGAAATTCATTATATATACCCTGAAGCGCATCTTGTCCTTGAGGATTTGGGTGATGAGGTACTTGTTCTCGTGCATCTTGACGCCGTTCCAGCTGGAGTAGGAGATCATGACGGAGGCGATGCCCTTGATGACGGCGTCGTAGTAGGGCGGCATGTGGATCCGCATGAGGTCGTGGAAGCTCAGCACCGTGTTGTTCTCGTTGATCCCGTTGCGAGTCCCGCCGTCGCCGACGAAGTGCTTGGCGCAGCCGGCCACGTTCTTGGGCCCGGCCACGATGGGGATGCCCGTGGGGTGGCGGGCGGCGCCCTGCAGACCGGGGATCACGGCCGCCGTCATCAGCTGCACCAGCTTCGTGTCCTCGCTGAAGCTCTCGTAGCACCTGCCCCACCTCGGATCACGGCAAACCTACATGCATCACAAAAAAAATATACGCGCGGTTGTCACGTTGACATAGAAGCACTCCGCCGTATATATGTAGCGACTAGCCATTGATCGGTTGATGTATTAATTAACAACTAGGCACGGTACTTACGGCGACGCATGGCGCGAAGGTGTAGGCGATGCCGGTGGCCCTGGCCTCGAGCGCCGTGGCGCGGCCGATGAGCTTGACCAGGTCGGGGTCCCTGGTGGCGCCGAGGCCGACGTTGTGGGGGAAGATGGTGGCGTTGTAGGCGTTGTTGTTGCCGTGCACGGCGTCGATGCCGTAGATGATGGGGATGCCGAGGCGGGTGCTGAGCGCCGCCTTCTGCATCTTGGTGATCATCTCCTGCCACGTCGCCGCCGACGCCTTCTCCGACGGCACGCTGCCGCCGCCGCTCAGCACGCTCCCTGCACATGCACATGGATCAAATCAAACCCACGCGCGCCGGCGAAGCAGGAACCGGGAGCAAAGGGAGACGACGTACCGACGAAGTACTTCTCGATGACGGCCGTGGAGGCGTTGGCGCGCTCGATCTGGGTCATCTGGCCGATCTTCTCCTCGAGCGTCATTCGGCCGAGGAGATCCGTCACGCGCGCCTGGATCGGCTGCTTCGGATCCTTGTACCGGACGTACGTCGCCCCGGCCACCGATGTGCCAGCCGCGACCACGAGGACGATGAGGAGGAGGCGCGCGGCCCTGGCCGCCGCCGGCGAGCAGCCCATCTGCGTTGCCATTTCAAACTCGAGCAGTGTGGGTGAGAGGAGAGGAGTGAGGAGTGGAGGACGGAGGCGATGAATTTATAGCACTGGGAGGGATCAGGTCGATGGACTGGTTCAACTCCACTCCAGTAGGAAACGTAGCGAGCCGTGCGCATCTAGGCCGTTGTAACCGATCGAGCAGAGAGATCGCGGCATCGTTGCGGACGGGCCGAGATGCAGCCCGATTCACTGGGGCGAGCAATCGAGTCCCGGTTCTGCTTCTTGTACTTTTATTCTTAGTACCACATCGCTTAAGTAAGGTTGATCGGATATGTTTATAATCCTGTTCGGCCAGAGAGCTATCACCGAGCAGCAAGCCCGGTTAGCTATCTCATACCTTGAAATTGATAATGATATATGCAATACTTCATAGGCGCCTCGGATATGACCACACGACACGTTGTGGGTTGCTTTTTTTTTTTCCTTCCTTTTTTTTGCTTCTTACATATGGATGGATGGATATGCTGATTTCTGGTTCACTCCCTTTTTGCATGCGTTCACCATCACCTGAACTTTTTTAAAGGACAATTTAATCTTTTCAAAATAAAAATAAAGACTATATTGGTTCCTGTTATAGCTCTTATGTAATTTTGTTGTTGTTTCTTTGTAAACAAATCTTCTTGCTTACTACTCCCTCTGTCCCAAAATTCTTGTCTTAGATTTGTTTAGATACGGGTATATCTAATACTAAAACATGACTTGATGCATCCGTATTTAGACAAATTTATGACAAGAATTTTGGGACGGAGGGAGTATTAGCATTGTTATTCCACATTTGGTAACTAAGAGAGCGTTTTATAAATTGACAACGTCCAAGGTGAGGAAAAAGTTTATTTTCCTTTTTTGTGCTTCTTATATATGGATGGATGGATATGCCCATTTCTGGTTCACTTATGCGTTCACCATCACCTGAACTTTTTTAAAGGACCATTTTTCTTTTAAAAATAAAAATAAAGACTATATCAATTCCTGTTATAGCTCTTACGTAATTTAGTTGTTGTTTCTTTGTAAACAAATCTTTTTGCTTACTATTAGCATCGATTTTCCACATTTGGTAACTAAGAGAGCGTTTCATAAATTGACAACGCCGAAGGTGAGGAAAAAGGCGGGTGCTACAAATCAACCGTCTGATTTCCTAGACAAATCAGTCGGGTTGCCAACTGTGCGATGCGTTCATATCAGCCTTTGAATAGGTCAACAGCACATGCACGCTCATTCTCCTTCGCGTCGCTCCCACAGCTTTGATCTCTTCTAGTTGTAGCAAGGCAGCAATGCGCCGCCGCCAGCAAAGCCGCCGACGAGCGCTGCATCGTACCACTCGGGCAGCCGACGAGCACTCCACTGCAGCAGCAAGCGCTGCATCGCAGCTTCGAGGGCTGCCAGTGAAGGTTATCACCAAAGATTATGTTGACAAGAGTGACCCCTTAAAAATTGCTGACGTGAAGCAATTGGTTCGGTGCATGTCCGAAGGAAGTGACTGTGTCCGAGAAGAATGAAGACAAAGTGAAGAGGTAGCATTTATTTTGTTGTTCCTCTTCTCCTTATTGAGTCATAGGACCTCTGTTGGAAAAGGCAGTGCCTAGGAGGCGCTTAGGCATGCCTAGGCGCTAGGCAATGACCAAATGCCTCGCCTAGGGCATAAGCAGAAGTCTAGGCAGAGCAAGTAAGAAATTGTCTACCCAAGTGAGAAATCATGGCATATTGCAGTGATATGCCAAAAAAGCCATATTTCAATCGTAGTAGCTGGTAGTTAACATACTTACATGCCTTGAATTAATAAAATACACATATAATAACCAAATATACACCCTGATAGTAAAAATTATATAACCGCCTAGGCTGCGCCTAGGGCGCCTAAGCATCGCCTAGGCACTAGGCGAAGGCCAACAGCCTCGCTTACGCCTACCGCTTTTTCCAACCTTGCATAGGACCACTGTACATTTAAGAGGGGTGTAGCATTCGGAACTTTGATTCTCTGATGCTAAACCCAAATCCTGGCATAGTAGCGAGATAAATCTCTTTGTGTTCCGAGCAAATACTTGCCAGCAAGAGACGGTGATCTTATTCATTGCGAGAGAATTGTCTAAGACCGGTGTTGGGGATATGACTATTGCGTATGACCCGCACTGTAGGGGCCGGGTTATACCCACGGCAGTTCATCCATACAAAGCCCATGAGGATGTTGAAGATGGAGGTTCATAGGCAAGGGCCTAAAGCCCAAGGGCGACTTAGGGCCCATAGGGGTAAACCTCCATATGTGTATGACTTATATTGTAAGGCAAGTATATTTAGTCACCGAGCCGGACACGATGTCCATGAGCCGGTCAGGACTCCGTGAGCCGCGGCGTCAACCTGTGTACATAAAGGGACGACCCGGCGGCGGTTCAGGGCAAGAAAACAAGAGATCGAAAGCTAGGTCAAGCGGAATCGCTCCCTAGTAATCAAGACATAAGCAATACCACCTCAAACTGGATTAGGCCTTTACCTTCACTGCAAGGGGCCGAACCAGTATAAACTCATGTGTCTGTTGTCCCGTTTAACCCCCTTAAGCTAACCTAGTTGCGATGGCTCCACGACTAAGTCCTCACACTAGGACATCTGCCGTGAAAATTCCACGACAGTTGGCGCTCACCATGGGGCCAGCGCACGGTGATTTTCAGTTCTTGAAGGGCAGCTTCGAAGGGATCAAGGTCTACGCTGTGGGCCGGATTATCAAGAGTCGTCGCGGCAAGCTCTACATCGACGGTGCAGGCTGAGGCCCTGAGGCCGGCTCAATTGAGTATGGGTACCGGGTCCCCTTCGGCGGAATTCACGTCTTCATCGGCAAGATCGGCGAGCCGGGCCCTGAGCCGGACATCTGCACCGACATCATCGAGACGGCTCAGCGTGCACGACCCGCCCGAGCTCAGCACGCCATGAAACGTGCCTTCGTGGGATTCATCCATGGGTCGGAATTTGAGGAAGGATCTATGTCTGGCGGTGAGACAACATCTATTCTGACGATGAGTCGTCCACGGGCAAGACTACTTCATTATATCAACTTCAAGACTGCAGGCTTGGGGGCTGTTCCGATGACGACAGTATTTCAGACCCCTATGAGCCATCGAATAGGGTCTCAATCTTCATGGCCGGTATGCAGCCCGCGCAGAATTCTTCAACTACGGCAGCAATGGTCTCCGGGTCAGCAACGGTGATGGCAGCTGGGGCAGGAGGCCCTGTGCGCCTGCCGGCTCAGGTTTTTGACTGATTTGCTGGATAATCTGACGGCCTTGCTAACAGCAGAGGTTAACCCGGCGAACCAAGTTCAGCATAACGCGGAAATTGCAAAACTGCGTGACGAGGTAGCGCAAGCCAAGGAAGACTTGGTGGCGGAGAATGCTAGGATGACTGCAGAGCGAGCCGTTTTGGATGCTCAGGAACAACAGATCCAGGCTAATTCCTTCCGGCTCTCGTTGGATCAGAACGCTTCAAACGAAATCATGAGAAGAAGGCACCGGAGTCGTATGTCGCTGGTTTACGAGGCAAGGAACCTCTTTTGCACGCCTGGAGCGGGGACCAGTAACCAACTAGAGATAAACCGGGTTGAAGCGTCTGGGGCTGGAGCACCGGCTCAACCGCGCACGACCGAGCCACCTCGTCTGAATAATACTCCGCCTCAGTATTTCCCGACACCACCGGGTCATTATTCCAACCCTTTGGATAACATAATCGTTACAGCGACACGATTGGCGGCTCTCCTAGTTGAAGGCGATTCTCCAGCTGCGGTTGAGACACGGAGGGATAGGGAGCTTCTTCAAACAGCATTGATACAGCTGGAGCCATATTCTTACAGTCGAGAGAGGATTCATTCGACCCCTCACCCCAAGCCGGAGTTATAGCAGACATATGGACTCACCGGCCGTTTCAAGCAATGATAGGCGCCGTAACCACCTGCATGGGTATGACCCGACGCGTGATGGTGCTCATGATTTGGCCGATCAGGACAGGGCACGTCGAGAAGCTGAGTAGGCGGCTCAGCACGCGGCTCATCAACATCTTCCGGTTTATCTGACGACTTCGGTGGAGGCAGGTGTGGCCTCTAGAACCACGGGTATACCATTTTTAGTGCCGGCTCTGCCTAATGAGCGTCTGCCCAAGGATTTCAAAGGACCTCGTAAGGTGCCTAACTACACAGCCGACTTACCCCCTGAGGCGTGGATTGAGAGTTATGAGATGTCCATGGAACTGTTGGAGGTCAGCGATGATGCGTGTGCCAAATACTTCACCATGATGCTGGATGGGACGACCCGTTCTTGGTTAAAAGGGTTGCCTGCCAATTCCATCGGGTCATGGGATGAGCTAAAAGCTTGGTTTATCCAGAACTTTAAAGATACGTGCAAACAACCCATGTCGATTGTGGATTTGTATGCCTGCGCCCAAGAAGAGGGCGAGTCAACGACCCATTTGGTGCACCGGGTCAAGGCTATCCTGCACTCATCGGATAACCTCAATGTCGGCTCTGCAGTCCTAATGTTAGAGAAGAATTGCCGTTTTTGCCTCTTAAATAGAAGCTAGGACGGCTCAAGCGCCATTGCAATGATATGGGGAAGCTGATGGCGGCTCTAATTAAATACGCCGACTCTGATAATACCAAGGACCCCGAGTCTGATGATGAAAAGCTAGGAAAGGGAAAGAAGAGCGGTAACAGCAAGGGTCAGCAGCATAACCCGACGAGTCAGAGGGGCAATGGTAAGCGCAAGGCTGATAGTAATTCAGACTTTGTGGCCAATACCAACACGCAGAATAATGGCCAGCGTCGTAAGGGGAAGCCACCTCCTCGGGTAGGTGGATCAGGTCTCAATCTTGAGCAGATGCTGAATCAGCCTTGCCCGAAGCATGGTACGCGTGAAAGACTGTCCAATCACCTTTGGAAGGGCTGTCAAATTATGAAGGAGTTCAAAAATTCTGATTTATTCCAGAACAATCATGGGCCGGGCGGTGGCTCAGGTTCTGGTGGTGGCGGTTCTCATGGCCCGGGTTACGGTGGTGGCGGTTCTAGTTCCGGTTTCCAGGGCCACCAAAACCATCAAGGTAATCAGGGTGGATACAATCAACAATCCGGTCAGGGGGGCTCAGCAGCAGTAACAGTCTGGATATCAAAGTCATCTGAAGTAGTTGAATAGCGGGCAATACCACGTCTTCACCACAAGTTTATGCAAGCGGGATCAAAAGCTTCATAAAAGGGTTGTGAACGCCATTGAGCCGACAGTTCCCCATTACTTGTGATGGTCTAAGCAACCTATTATGTGGAGTCGAGAGGATCACCTACCCCAGATTGATAATCCGGGTCACTTGGCCTTGGTGGTGGCGCCTCAAGTTGGTGGATACAAGTTCACTAAGGTACTCATGGATGGGGGTAGCAACATTATTATCCTTTACTATGATACTTTCCGTTGCATGGGGATGACTGATAAAAGTCTTAAACCGTCCAATATTGTTTTCCATGGAGTGGTACCTGGTAAATCGGCGTATCCTGTAGGCAAGATTGATCTAGAAGTAGCCTTTGGGGATGAACATGATTCTAGGACCGAGAGATTAACCTTTGAAGTGGTCAAGATTACAAGCCCGTATCACGCTCTGTTTGGACGGCCGGCTTATGCCAAGTTCATGGCACGGCCTTGTTATGTTTATCTGCAGCTCAAGATGTCGGGTTACAAGGGGACCATCATAGTGTATGGAATCCGGAAAACAGCCTTGGAGTGTGAAGAAGGTGACGCTGCTTATGCTGAATCTGTCTGTGCAACAGAGGAATTGAAGTTCTACAAAGACAATGTTGATTCGGCAGATATGACATCTTTGAAAAAGCCAACTACAGAGCATAATCCGGTATTGAAGTTTAGGTCGGCCGACGACACTAAGCTAGTTGAATTTGTTCCCGGCGATTCATCCAAGTAGTTCAGTATCAGTGCTAACCTGGATCCAAAATAAGAAAGCATGCTCATCGAGTTCATCCGTGAGAATCGGGACATCCTTGCATGGAAACCTTCTGATATGCCAGGTGTACCGAGGGAACTCGCTGAGCACACTCTTAATATTGATCCAAAGTTTAAGCCAGTCAAGCAATTCCTTCATCGCTTCAATGAGGAGAGGCGTAAGGCCATTGGTGAAGAAGTGGCCCGGCTCTTGGCAGTTGGGTTCATTATTGAAGTCTTTCATCCTGAGTGGTTGGCTAATCAGGTGCTGGTACTTAAGAAGAATGGCACTTGGCGTATGTGTGTGGACTACACGGACTTAAACAAAGCTTGTCCGACTGATCCCTTTGCTCTCCCTCATATTAATCAATTCATTGATGCTACGGCAGGTTGTGAGCGTTTGAGTTTTTTGGATGCTTATTCTGGTTATCATCAGATCAAGATGGCAGTTAAAGACCAGGAGAAGACAACTTTTATCACTCCCTTTGGAGCCTTCTACTATGTGTCTATGCCTTTTGGGCTCAAGAGTGCTCAGGCAACTTACCAGCGATGTGTGCAGAATTGCCTTCGTAGTCAGATTGGGTGCAATGTTCATGCTTATGTGGATGATATTGTGGTGAAATCTAGAGATAAGGAAACTTTGATAGATGATTTGAAAGAGACCTTCAACAATCTCCGGGTCTACAAGATGATGCTTAACCCTTCCAAGTGCGTTTTTGGTGTGCCAGCAGGCAAGCTCTTGGGTTTTCTGGTTTCTAACAGAGGCACTAAAGCTAACCCAGAGAAGATCAAGGCCATTACCTCCTTGGAAAAGCCGACGTGTATCAATGATGTTCAACGTCTGGCGGGTCGTATTGTTGCCTTAAGCCGGTTCATAAGCCGGTTGGGTGAGAAGGCTATACCACTATACCAGATGATGAAGAAAATAGATCACTTTGTCTGGAGTGATGCTGCTAATGACGCGTTTGAAGCTTTGAAGAAACAACTAGCTGAGCCGCCAGTCCTTGCTGCTCCTATTGATAAGGAGCTGTTGTTATTATATGTGGTTGCTAACGCCAGGGATGTCAGTGTAGCTATTGTGGTGGAACGGAAGGAAACAGGCAAGGAATATCCGGTTCAATGGCCGGTTTCCTATATCAGTGAAGTGCTTATTGAGTCCAAGCAGAGGTATCCGCACTGGCAGAAGCTCGTATATGGGGTGTTCATGGCCAATCGGAAGCTTAAGCAATATTTTCTGGGTCACCCCATCACTGTGGTTAGTTCTACTCCCTTAGGGGATATTATTCAAAACAGAGAAGCCACAGGTCGGGTAGCCAAGTGGGCCATTGAGCTTGGACCTCATGGTTTTAAGTATATGCCTCGCACGGACATCAAGTCTCAAGCACTTGTGGATTTCATCAATGACTGGACAGAGCTATAGATGCCTGAAGAGAAGCCAGATAACACATATTGGAATATTCATTTTGATGGGTCCAGGCAATTTGAGGGCTCGGGGCTGGAGTTGTCTTAGCTTCCCCTCGAGGTGACAAGTTTTGTTATGTTTTAAGGTTGATGTTTCCCTATACTAACAATGCAGCTAAGTATGAAGCCTTGCTCCTTGGTCTTCGGATGGCCAAGGAGATGAATTTAAGCCGGGTGAGATGTTTCGGCGACTCAGACTTGGTGGCTCAGCAAGTTTCAGGCAAATGGGATTCTAAGGATCCACTCATGCAGGCTTATCGCCGCGAGGTTGACGCTATTGCTGGGCACTTCAAGGGTTATCAAGTGGAACACATTGATCACACGAAAAATGAGACGGCTGATGACTTAAGCCGGTTAGGGTCCCAGCGTAAGCCGGTGCCACCTAACACTTTCTTGGATATTCTGCACAAGCTCTTCACGCTATTCCTGATTAGACAGTTCCATATTTGGCTTATATGACCCGGGGCGAGTTACCTGAGGATGAAACTTTGGCAAGACAGATAACCCGGCGGTCTAAGTCAATGACAATTGTTAACGGAGAGTTACACCATTGCAGTGTTACTGCGGCATTTCAACGTTGCGTCTCTCCTGAAGAGGGGCGTGAAATTCTTCGCGAGATTCATGAAGGATATTGTGGTCATCATGCCGGTTCGAAGTATCTTGTGGCCTTTTAAAAGGTTCAAGGATAAAAAGACCCACCTTTTGGTGGAGGTTGACAAATTCACAAAGTGGGTCGAAGCAGAGCTGGTCAGTAAGTGTGACGCGGCTCAACATGGCACCCGCCGGGTTCGGGTGCGGGTAATGGTCACCCAAACCCTTACCCGTCTAAATATTTTTTGCTCAAACCCATACTCGTACCCGATTGTTCCCATACGCGTACCCGGCTGGGTGCGGGTAATACCCGCGGGTAAAAATACCCATCTCGGCCAACTTACCCAATTCACACTTCACCATGTATTTTTTAGAACTCTCGCATATATACACAAAATTTTAGCATGTAACTTCAAAATTTCAACAAAAATATACCACATTTTTTCATTTCAGCACATTCATATCACGATTTGTTGTGCGATGAAATAAAAAATGGTATTAGTGTACAAAAGTGGATATCAATTAGCATGAACTAGATAGCACCAAACAATGTCAAATTACATTCATGGATGAGTAGACTGTAAGTGAACTTATTAGAGAAACATTAACATATGTTCTCTCTTCTTTTTCCAATTACAAGACAAACAAGAGGGACACAATTTTCTATAATTTCTTTTATTGAAGTTGCTTATGCAGCCCCTACTTTAAAATGATCAAACGAAGCAGACTATGATAAGATCAACAAAATCACGAGTTCACAAAACAAGATCAACACATTTAAATAAGATCATGCAAATGGGTAAGGGGAGGGGATTTTGGGTCGAGGCTAGCTGTTGCATTTTCGTGCGCAGGTATGCGGGTACGCGGGTATGGGTATTGCATTCCCATACCCATACCCGGCTTACCCGATGGGTACAATTTTTTCCCGTTTATAAACCCATGGGTATTTGTTTTTCCCAAACCCTTACCCTAATAGGGTTTTTACTGTTGGAAATATGCCCTAGAGGCAATAATAAAAGCATTATTATTATATTTCTTTGTTCATGATAATTGTCTTTATTCATGCTATAATTGTGTTATCCGGAAATCGTAATACATGTGTGAATAACAGACACCAACATGTCCCTAGTAAGCCTCTAGTTGACTAGCTCGTTGATCAATAGATAGTCATGGTTTCCTGGCTATGGACATTAGATGTCATTGATAACGGGATCACATCATTAGGATAATGATGTGATGGACAAGACCCAATCCTAAACGTAGCACAAGATCGTATAGTTCGTTTGCTAGAGTTTTTGCAATGTCAAAGTATCTCTTCCTTCGACCATGAGATCGTATAACTCCTGGATACCGTAGGAGTGCTTTGGGTGTATCAAACGTCACAACGTAACTGGGTGACTATAAAGGTGCACTACAGGTATCTCCGAAAGTATCTATTGTTTTATATGGATCGAGACTGGGATTTGTCACTCCGTATGACGGAGAGATATCAATGGGCCCACTCAAGTAATGCATCATCATAATGAGCTCAAAGTGACCAAGTGTTTGGTCACGGGATCATGCATTACGGTACGAGTAAAGTGACTTGCCGGTAACAAGATTGAACGAGGTATTGGGATACCGACGATCGAATCTCGGGCAAGTAACATATCGATTGACAAAGGGAATTGCATACGGGGTTGATTAAATCCTCGACATCGTGGTTCATCCGATGAGATCATCGTGGAGCATGTGGGAGCCAACATGGGTATCCAGATCCCGCTGTTGGTTATTGACCGGAGAGCGATCTCGGTCATGTCTACATGTCTCCCGAACCCGTAGGGTCTACACACTTAAGGTTCAGTTACGCTAGGGTTGTAGGGATATGTATATGCAGTAACCCGAATGTTGTTCGGAGTCCCGGATGAGATCCCGGACGTCACGAGGAGTTCCGGAATGGTCCGGAGGTAAAGATTTATATATGGAAAGTCCTGTTTCGGGCATCGGGACAAGTTTCGGGGTTATCGGTATTGTACCGGGACCACCGGAGGGGTCCCGGGGGCCCACCGGGTGGGGCCACCCATCCCCGGGGGCCACATGGGCTGTAGGGGGTGCGCCTTGGCCTTCTTGGGCCAAGGGCACCAGCCCCACATAGGCCCATGCGCCTAGGGTTCAAGGGGGCAAGAGTCCTAGGAGGGTAAGGCACCTCCTAGGTGCCTTGGGGGGGAGGGAAACCCCCCTTGGCCGCCGCACCCCCTAGGAGATTGGATCTCCTAGGGCCGGCCACCCCCCCTTGGCACCCCTATATATAGTGGGGGAGAGGAGGGACTTCATACCTTGAGTCCTTGGCCTTTGGTTGCCTCCTTCTCCCTCCCCAACACCTCCTCCATCTCCTTATTGCTTAGCGAAGCTCTGCCGGAGTACTGCAGCTCCATCAACACCACGCCGTCGTGCTGCTGCTGGTGCCATCTCCCTCAACCTCTCCTCCCTCCCTTGCTGGATCAATAAGGAGGAGACGTGGCTGTTCCGTACGTGTGTTGAACGCGGAGGTGCCGTCCGTTCGGTGCTAGGATCTCCGGTGATTCGAATCACGTCGTGTTCGACTACATCATCCCCGTTCTTTGAACGCTTCCGCTCGCGATCTACAAGGTACGTAGATGCATCCAATGACTCGTTGCTAGATGAACTCCTAGATGATCTTGGTGAAACGAGTAGAATTTTTTTTGTTTTCTGCAACGTTACCCAACAGTGGCATCATGAGCTAGGTCTATGCGTAGTTCTTCTTGCACGAGTAGAACACAATTGGTTGTGGGCGTAGATTTGTCAACTTTCTTGCCGCTACTAGTCTTATCTTGCTTCAGCGGTATTGTGGGATGAAGTGGCCCGGACCAACCTTACACGTACGCTTACGTGAGACCGGTTCCACCGACTAACATGCACAAGTTGCATAAGGTGGCTGGCGGGTGTCTGTCTCTCCTACTTTAGTTGAAGCGGATTCGATGAAAAGGGTCCTTATGAAGGGTAAATAGAAGTTGACAAATCACGTTGTGGTTTCACGTAGGTAAGAAAACGTTCTTGCTAGAACCCTACTTCAGCCACGTAAAACTTGCAAACAACAATTAGAGGACGTCTAACTTGTTTTTGCAGCAAGTGCTTTGTGATATGATATGGCCAAAGTTGTGATGAATGATGAATGATCTATATGTCATGTATGAGATGTTCATGCTATTGTAATAGGAATCACGACTTGCATGTCGATGAGTATGACAACCGGCAGGAGCCATAGGAGTTGTCTTTATTTTTTTGTATGACCTGCGTGTCATTAAAAGAACGCCATGTAAACTACTTTACTTTATTACTAAACGCGTTAGTCATAGAAGTAGAAGTAGTCGTTGGCGTGACAACTTCATGAAGACACGATGATGGAGATCATGATGATGGAGATCATGGTGTCGTGCCGGTGACAAGATGATCATGGAGCCCCGAAGATGAAGATCAAAGGAGCTATATGATATTGGCCATATCATGTCACTACTTTATATAATTGCATGCGATATTTATTATGTTTTATGCATCTTGTTTACTTAGAACGACGGTAGTAAATAAGATGATCCCTTACAAAAATTTCAAGAAGTGTTCTCCCCTAACTGTGCACCGTTGCTACAGTTCGTCGTTTCGAAGCACCACGTGATGATCGGGTGTGATAGATTCTTACGTTCACATACAATGGGTGTAAGACAGTTTTACACAGCGAAAACACTTAGGGTTAACTTGACGAGCCTAGCATGTACAGACATGGCCTCGGAACACGGAGACCGAAAGGTCGAACACGAGTCGTATGGAAGATACGATCTACATGAGAATGTTCACCGACGATGACTAGTCCGTCTCACGTGATGATCGGACACGGCCTAGTCGACTCGGATCGTGTAACACTTAGATGACCAAAGGGATGTCAAATCTGAGTGGGAGTTCATTATAATTTGATTAGATGAACTTAATTATCATGAACTTAGTCTAAATTTTTACAATATGTCTTGTAGATCAAATGGCCAATGTAGTCCTCAACTTCAACGCGTTCCTAGAGAAAACCAAGCTGAAAGACGATGGCAGCAACTATACGGACTGGGTCCGGAACCTGAGGATCATCCTCATAGCTGCCAAGAAAGATTATGTCCTACAAGCACCGCTAGGTGATGCACCTGTTCTCCCTGCGGAACAAGACGTTATGAACGCTTGGCAGGCACGTTCCGATGACTACTCCCTCGTTCAGTGCGGCATGCTTTATAGCCTAGAGCCGGGGCTCCAAAAGCGTTTTGAGAGACATGGAGCATATGAGATGTTCGAAGAGCTGAAAATGGTTTTCCAAGCTCATGCCCGGGTTGAGAGATATGAAGTCTCCGACAAATTCTTCAGCTGTAAGATGGAGGAAAACAGTTCTGTCAGTGAGCACATACTCACTATGTCTGGGTTGCATAACCGCTTGACTCAGCTGGGAGTTAATCTCCCGGATGATGCGGTCATTGACAGAATCCTCCAGTCGCTTCCACCAAGCTACAAGAGCTTTGTGATGAACTTCAATATGCAGGGGATGGAAAAGACCATTCCTGAAGTATTTGCTATGCTGAAATCAGCGGAGGTAGAAGTCAGAAAGGAACATCAAGTGTTGATGATCAATAAAACCACTAAGTTCAAGAAGGGCAAGGGTAAAAAGAACTTCAAGAAGGACGGCAAGGTAGTTGCCGCGCCCAGCAAGCAAGCTGCCGGGAAGAAGCCAAAGAATGGACCCAAGCCCGAGACTGAGTGTTTTTATTGCAAGGAAAGTGGTCACTGGAAGCGGAACTGCCCCAAATACTTAGCAGACAAGAAGGCCGGCAAAACCAAAGGTATATTTGATATACATGTAATTGATGTGTACCTTACCAGTAATCGTAGTAACTCCTGGGTATTTGATACCGGTGCCATTGCTCATATTTGTAACACACAACAGGAGCTGCGGAATAAACGGAGACTGGCGAAGGACGAGGTGACGATGCGCGTCGGGAATGGTTCCAAGGTCGATGTGATCGCCGTCGGCACGCTACCTCTACATTTACCTACGGGATTAGTTTTGAACCTCAATAATTGTTATTTTGTGCCAAGTTTGAGCATGAACATTGTATCAGGATCTTGTTTAATTCGAGATGGCTACTCATTTAAATCCGAGAATAATGGTTGTTCTATTTATATGAGAGATATGTTTTATGGTCATGCTCCGATGGTGAATGGTTTATTCTTTATGAATCTCGAGCGTAATGCTACACATATTCATAGTGTAAGTACCAAAAGATGTAAGATTGATAGTGATAGTCCCACATACTTGTGGCACTGCCGCCTCGGTCACATAGGTGTCAAACACATGAAGAAGCTCCATGCTGATGGACTTTTAGAGTCTCTTGATTACGAATCATTTGACACGTGCGAACCATGCCTCATGGGAAAAATGACCAAGACTCCATTCTCAGGAACAATGGAGAGAGCAACCAACTTATTGGAAATCAAACATACCGATGTGTGCGGTCCAATGAGTGTTGAGGCTCGCGGTGGCTATCGTTATGTTCTCACCCTCACTGATGACTTGAGTAGATATGGGTATGTCTACTTAATGAAACACAAGTCTGAGACCTTTGAAAAGTTCAAGGAATTTCAGAGTGAAGTTGAGAATCAACGTGACAGGAAAATCAAGTTTCTACGATCAGATCGTGGAGGAGAATACTTGAGTCACGAGTTTGGTACACACTTAAGAAAATGTGGAATAGTTTCACAACTCACGCCGCCTGGAACACCTCAGCGTAATGGTGTGTCCGAACGTCGTAATCGCACTCTATTAGATATGGTGCGATCTATGATGTCTCTTGCCGACTTACAACTATCTTTTTGGGGCTATGCTTTAGAGACTGCCGCATTCACTTTAAATAGGGCCCCGTCGAAATCCGTTGAGACGACACCGTAAGAATTATGGTTTGGGAAGAAACCTAAGCTGTCATTTCTAAAAGTTTGGGGATGCGATGCTTATGTCAGGAAACTTCAACCTAAAAAGCTCGAACCCAAATCGGAAAAATGCGTCTTCATAGGATACCCTAAAGAAACTGTTGGGTATATCTTCTACCTCAGATCCGAAGGCAAGATCTTTGTTGCCAAGAATGGGTCCTTTCTGGAGAAAGAGTTTCTCTCGAAAGAAGTAAGTGGGAGGAAAGTAGAGCTTGATGAAGTATTACCTCTTGAACCGGAAAATGGCGCAACTCAAGAAAATGTTCCTGAGGTGCCTGCACCGACTAGAGAGGAAGTTAATGATAATGATCAAGATACTTCTGATCAAGCTCCTACTGAAATTCGAAGGTCCACGAGGACACGTTCCGCACCAGAGTGGTACGGCAACCCTGTCTTGGAAATCATGTTGTTAGACAACGGTGAACCTTCGAACTATGAAGAAGCGATGGCGGGTCCGGATTCCGACAAATGGCTAGAAGCCATGAAATCCGAGATAGGATCCATGTATGAAAACGAAGTATGGACTTTGACTGACTTGCCCGTAGAACGGGGAGCCATAGAAAATAAATGGATCTTTAAGAAGAAGACAGACGCGGATGGTAATGTGACCATCTATAAAGCTCGGCTTGTCGCTAAGGGTTATCGACAAGTTCAAGGGATTGACTATGATGAGACTTTCTCACCGGTAGCGAAGCTGAAGTCCGTCCGAATCATGTTAGCAATTGCCGCATTTTATGATTATGAAATTTGGCAAATGGACGTCAAAACGGCATTCCTTAATGGTTTCCTTAAGGAAGAATTGTATATGATGCAGCCGGAAAGTTTTGTCGATCCTAAAAATGCTGACAAGGTGTGCAAGCTCCAACGCTCGATTTATGGGCTGGTGCAAGCATCTCGGAGTTGGAACATTCGTTTTGATGAGATGATCAAAGCGTTTGGGTTTACACAGACTTATGGAGAAGCCTGTGTTTACAAGAAAGTGAGTGGGAGCTCTATAGCATTTCTCATACTATATGTAGATGACATACTTTTGATGGGAAATGATATAGAACTTTTGGACAGCATTAAGGCCTACTTGAATAAGAGTTTTTCAATGAAGGACCTTGGAGAAGCTGCTTATATATTAGGCATCAAGATCTATAGGGATAGATCAAGACGCCTCATAGGTCTTTCACAAAGCACATATCTTGATAAGATTTTGAAGAAGTTCAAAATGGATCAGTCCAAGAAAGGGTTCTTGCCTGTTTTGCAAGGTGTGAAATTGAGCTCAGCTCAATGTCCGACCACGGCAGCAGAGATAGAAGAGATGAGTGTCATCCCCTATGCCTCAGCCATAGGTTCTATTATGTATGCCATGCTGTGTACCAGACCTGATGTAAACCTTGCCGTAAGTTTGGTAGGAAGGTACCAAAGTAATCCCGGCAAGGAACACTGGACAGCGGTCAAGAATATCCTGAAGTACCTGAAAAGGACTAAGGAAATGTTTCTCGTTTATGGAGGTGACGAAGAGCTCGTCGTAAAAGGTTACGTCGACGCTAGCTTCGACACAGATCTGGATGACTCTAAGTCACAAACCAGATACGTGTATATTTTGAATGGTGGGGCAGTAAGCTGGTGCAGTTGCAAGCAAAGCGTCGTGGCGGGATCTACATGTGAAGCGGAGTACATGGCAGCCTCGGAGGCAGCACATGAAGCAATATGGGTGAAGGAGTTCATCACCGACCTAGGAGTCATACCCAATGCGTCGGGGCCGATCAAGCTCTTCTGTGACAACACTGGAGCTATTGCACTTGCCAAGGAGCCCAGGTTTCACAAGAAGACAAGGCACATCAAGCGTCGTTTCAACTCCATCCGTGAAAATGTTCAAGATGGAGACATAGAGATTTGTAAAGTACATACGGACCTGAATGTAGCAGATCCGTTGACTAAACCTCTCCCAAGAGCAAAACATGATCAACACCAGAATTCCATGGGTGTTCGATTCATCACAATGTAACTAGATTATTGACTCTAGTGCAAGTGGGAGACTGTTGGAAATATGCCCTAGAGGCAATAATAAAAGCATTATTATTATATTTCTTTGTTCATGATAATTGTCTTTATTCATGCTATAATTGTGTTATCCGGAAATCGTAATACATGTGTGAATAACAGACACCAACATGTCCCTAGTAAGCCTCTAGTTGACTAGCTCGTTGATCAATAGATAGTCATGGTTTCCTGGCTATGGACATTAGATGTCATTGATAACGGGATCACATCATTAGGATAATGATGTGATGGACAAGACCCAATCCTAAACATAGCACAAGATCGTATAGTTCGTTTGCTAGAGTTTTTGCAATGTCAAAGTATCTCTTCCTTCGACCATGAGATTGTATAACTCCTGGATACCGTAGGAGTGCTTTGGGTGTATCAAACGTCACAACGTAACTGGGTGACTATAAAGGTGCACTACAGGTATCTCCGAAAGTATCTATTGTTTTATATGGATCGAGACTGGGATTTGTCACTCCGTATGACGGAGAGATATCACTGGGCCCACTCAAGTAATGCATCATCATAATGAGCTCAAAGTGACCAAGTGTTTGGTCACGGGATCATGCATTACGGTACGAGTAAAGTGACTTGCCGGTAACAAGATTGAACAAGGTATTGGGATACCGACGATCGAATCTCGGGCAAGTAACATATCGATTGACAAAGGGAATTGCATACGGGGTTGATTAAATCCTCGACATCGTGGTTCATCCGATGAGATCATCGTGGAGCATGTGGGAGCCAACATGGGTATCCAGATCCCGCTGTTGGTTATTGACCGGAGAGCGATCTCGGTCATGTCTACATGTCTCCCGAACCCGTAGGGTCTACACACTTAAGGTTCAGTTACGCTAGGGTTGTAGGGATATGTATATGCAGTAACCCGAATGTTGTTCGGAGTCCCGGATGAGATCCCGGACGTCACGAGGAGTTCCGGAATGGTCCGGAGGTAAAGATTTATATATGGGAAGTCCTGTTTCGGGCATCGGGACAAGTTTCGGGGTTATCAGTATTGTACCGGGACCACCGGAGGGGTCCCGGGGGCCCACCGGGTGGGGCCACCCATCCCCGGGGGCCACATGGGCTGTAGGGGGTGCGCCTTGGTCTGCTTGGGCCAAGGGCACCAGCCCCACATAGGCCCATGCGCCTAGGGTTCAAGGGGGCAAGAGTCCTAGGAGGGTAAGGCACCTCCTAGGTGCCTTGGGGGGGAGGGAAACCCCCCTTGGCCGCCGCACCCCCTAGGAGATTGGATCTCCTAGGGCCGGCCACCCCCCCTTGGCACCCCTATATATAGTGGGGGAGAGGAGGGACTTCATACCTTGAGTCCTTGGCCTTTGGTTGCCTCCTTCTCCCTCCCCAACACCTCCTCCATCTCCTTATTGCTTAGCGAAGCTCTGCCGGAGTACTGCAGCTCCATCAACACCACGCCGTCGTGCTGCTGCTGGTGCCATCTCCCTCAACCTCTCCTCCCTCCCTTGCTGGATCAAGAAGGAGGAGACGTGGCTGTTCCGTACGTGTGTTGAACGCGGAGGTGCCGTCCGTTCGGTGCTAGGATCTCCGGTGATTCGAATCACGTCGTGTTCGACTACATCATAACCGTTCTTTGAACGCTTCCGCTCGCGATCTACAAGGTACGTAGATGCATCCAATGACTCGTTGCTAGATGAACTCCTAGATGATCTTGGTGAAACGAGTAGAAATTTTTTTGTTTTCTGCAACGTTACCCAACATTTACCCGTCGAGTTCATGGGTTGCGGGTACCCATTGCCATGTTGAGACGCGGCAACAGCGGTTCAATTCATCAAAAAGGTGATTTTTTGCTTTGGTTTTCCCCACAGCATTATAACTGATAATGGCACTAATCTATCCAAGGGTGCTATGAAAGAGTTTTGTGAACGTGAGCATATTCGACTTGACGTATCGTCAGTAGCTCACCCCCAATCCAATGGTCAAGCTGAAAGAGTCAATCAAGAAATTTTGAGAGGCATCAAGCCCCGGCTTATGGTTCCTTTGCAGAGGACACCAGGTTGTTGGGTGGAGGAGTTACCTTTAGTGCTATGGAGTATCAATACTACCCCCAACAGACCTATGGGTTACACGCCTTTCTTCATGGTTTATGGAGCACAGGCGGTTCTCCCTAGTGACATCCGGTCACGACTCGCCCCGCGTGGCGGCTTATGTTGAAGCTGATAATGAAAAAGCACGTCAGGATGCACTTGACCTGTTAGATGAGGAGCGTGACCTTGCGGCGGCTCGCTCGGCAATTTACCAACAAGATCTACGCCGTTATCACAACCGACGGGTTAAGACCAGAACCTTTCAAGATGGTGACTTGGTGCTCCAGATTATCCAGGATCAAACTGATATGCACAAGCTATCCCCACCTTGGGAAGGACCCTTTGTGGTCAGCAAGAATTTGAACAATGGGTCATACTACCTTATCGATATTCGAGACCGCAAGGATTCACGTAAGTCGGAGGAGGAGACCCGCTGGCCTTGGAATATTGCTCATCTTCGGCCTTACTACACTTGAGCCACCGGCTCTTATGATGTACATATTTTGACAATGTATATATTATGATGATTATAATAAAGCCGGCATCCTTGATAAAGCAGGGCCTCTGTCCTTTCATCTCCAAGAATAATGAGTCTTTTTCATCACAAAAAGGTCATTTGGGGGCTTCCTGTTCAAACATATGTGTATTCACCAAAGAGAACATAGCTGTGAATATCCCTCTTGACGGCGTAATGCCACAATTTTAAAGGTCACTTGGGGGCTTCCTGTTCAAACATAGGTGTATTCACCAAATAGAACATAGCTGTGAATATCCCTCTTGATCGGCTCAATGCCACATGTCACTTGGGGGCTTCCTGCTCATTGAGCATAGCTGCGAATATCCCTCTTGATCGGCTCAATGCCACAAGCACTTGGGGGCTTCCTGGTCAAACATAGGTGTATTCACCAAAGAGAACATAGCGTTACTACCCTTGTGAGCTGGTTTGGAACACCAGGTGTATTCACCAAAACCTTTCGGGTTCTCCTACTTTGTAGAAACTGCCACTCCGCCCGTGTAATCGTGGAATGACAAGCCATACTCTTGACAGTCAATCTTACATAGACCCTGAACTTGTTAAGGTTAAAACGGAGGTCATGTGAGGCCGGTTTCACAAAGTGTAAAAGGTTAACTCAGTGGCTTGGCGGCCCATGAAAGCCTCGGAGCTTTAGGCTTGGCGGCCTACGAAAGCCTCATTTTCTCGCTTTGATTGGTTTTTTGAACATTTTTTGGATTCATCTTGGTACCATATTAGCATAAGGTTTAAGGTGATTCCGGCCATATAGCCTCAATTCTTACAGCTCATATTTGGGTCTATCTGTGGTTTCTGATACAAGGCTTGGAATTCAGTTTCATCATCAATAAGCTCGGACGGTTCAACTTTAGGAGCGAAAGTGTGCTTACGGATTGGGGGAATTAGATCCATCACTTTATAAGCCGACATGGGCATCTTCTGATTCTCCATGTCATAAGCCGGTTGATATCTTGAAAGATTTGTTTCATTTGCAATCAGGCTGGCTAGGGGACGTATCTCCTTCACGCAGGCAGCGAAGTCTTTCTTCTCAAAGGGAGTGCCATCTTCTTTTAAGCTTGGATACCCGGTAGTTATATCGGCTGGGTCTAGCTCTGCTAGCCATGCCTTGGCCCAACTTAAAGCTGTCATAGCACCGGCTCTTGCAGATGATCGCTTCATCTCGTTAATCCTCTCAGGCAGAATAGAAAGCTTTTTCAAGACATCACTCAAGAGAGTAGGTGCTTGATTAGTCAAAGAAATTGTGGCAGTGCGCGCTGAGTTCCAGTGTATAACTGTTCAACAAGTGTATAAACAACCTTGATCTTCACAAGCACCTCTTGACTAAGATTGTTGCTCCTAGGACCTGAATAATAATCATGGATTGGTTAGAGGCGGTTTATACCATCAAGGAAGAGTTTCAAATTTGATACTAGCAAGGCAACTCACCAAAGATAGCAGAAACCATCTGGATACATGGTGTTTGAAACCGGTAAGCTCAGTGGCCACCTCCTGAAGAGCTTCCTCCGCCTTTTCAGCCCGCTGTGTCAAGGCAGTTTTCTCTTCCACCCAGGCGTTTCTTTCCGCCTCAAAACTGGTCTTTAGTTTTTCCATTTCAGCCAAGCTAAATTGGAATTTTGAGTCCGCTTTCTGGGTCTCAGATTCTTGGTGCTCCAGCCGGGTTTTCACGTTAGTCAATTGCGATTGAAGTTGAGCACTGGTGTCCCGTACATATACCAGTTCAAAATCATGTTCATATTTGGGTTACAGAAATGAAGTCCCAAGCCTTTTTCAAGCAACAACACTTGGCACTTGGGGGCTAATGCATGCCAAAAAATTATTCATACAACGGCTTATGCGAATAAGTCCCAAGCACTTTGCAAGCAAGAGTACTTGGCACTTGGGGGCTAATGCATATTGCTTGTGTTTTCTTACTACTTTATGATGACCCGTTCGTGCTGCAAACGGTCACAGCCGGTTCATGAGGGCTACACAAATAAGCTTTGATTTATAAGCAATGATGAACAGGACTGGCTCATTCATGCTTATTAAACCGGCCCTTGGGGGCTACAGATGCAGTGTTAATCATTAAAGATCTACTTTAACTCAGATAGGTAAGCCGGATTTTGAAAGATTCTATCACGGGTACTATTTATCCTCATGGCTATTCTAAGTCTACAGCATATTCAATCCTAGCATACACAATAGACTTGGGGGCTAACAGGATATGCATAACTCAGTAAAGAAGGAGTTTATATCTCATATTTTTGATGCATCTGCTTCACCATGTCAACTTCAAGGTCACGGCTGGTGTGCACTTGATTGAGATAACCAGGGAAATACTTCACTAACGCTCAGTTGAGAATAGTTGGCAACATCAAATCTCACTTTTCGTTTCTTAATATATTCTTCTTTGTCAGAGTGTTTGGCTAAGATAGTAGGTCTTCCCGGCTCTCTAAAGCCGGTGCTGGTAATCATCACATCATCGGCATGTGTTTCAGCCGGTTTAATTGGGCTTGATGATTCAGTATCAAAGGATTTTTGTTTGTCTGGTCAATGTAAGGGTCAGGAATTTCTGGTGGAACGTCATGAACAGGTTCTTCTGGTTGTGGGACGGAGGTGTCAGACGCTGGAATTTGTTGCTCTAGTTCATGGAATTTGGGGTCTTCAGTCGGCTTGGTCACCTTTGCCTTCTTGCTAGTTTTTACTTTTCCACTTCATGAGTTATGAGAGGTCAGTACAAAGATAAGAACCTGAGGAGGAAGCAAATAATAAGTAATTGTTATTAACCAGGAGCAGTTTTGAAAGCCGACAGCTGGGACTATGATGAGTCACCGGAAGAGGAGCCAGAAGTCTCCTGATAATTTGAATCGGAAGAATTAAGTGGCTGGCGAATGAGACCAGCCAAAGGATAAAAAGATTTTAAATTTGGGATGACCTCGTTTTGACGTTTCCCCGGAGCTGGAGGATTTGGTAAACCGGAAGATAATTCTTCACCTCCGCTGGTCCGAGTTTGTAGCCGGCTCTCGTGCTGCTGTTGCTTCAAAAGAAAGTGAGGATCCATATGAGCTAAGGGGTGTGAAAAGCTTACTTTCCGGGTTACTCTTCGAATTTTCTGTCTTGGCAAAGGCTTGGAGTCAGACGAAATGATAGTTACCTCTTCCTTGCCAGCTTGACTGGGCCCCATGTCATCCTGATGATAATCAATGTCAATAAGGTAGTTGAAAAAGGAGCCAAGAGAATCAAGAGCTACCTCCGACTCAGAGTTGTCGTCCAGTTCAAACAGCTCAGAAGTACTGGATTTCTTCTTATTCTTCTTGGCGGTTTTCTTGGTGGCTTTCTTGGCAGCCCTGGCCTTTTTGGCAGCTTCATGGTCATATTTCTTTTTCCAAAAAATCAGATTTAGCCTGTGAAAGTCATCAGAGTGGAGTTAATAGAATATTGGAGTCATGAAGGTAAAAGTAAGTAATTTAAAGACTCAAATCTGGTGGCGGGTTAAGTTTGTGAAAGGGTTCAGACTCACTTTGCTGCAATCTTCTGGATCTTCATTCAGAAGGCTCTTTGTCATTTAAACGCATGGAGCTGTTAAACGCACGGAGTCAATGCCAGTTAAACCATTTCCCAGCAGAGCCTTGACCTTTGCAATAGTGGGGGCGAGCTTTGCACGTTCAGCAGTGGTAAGCTTCTCAGGAAGATGATGTTTTGGGTCAAGATGCTGGGCACGATAGCCTGGTAGTGGATTCTCGTCAGCCGGAGAGGTATCTTGGCAATAAAACCATGTCTGGTTCCAATCTTTGGGGTGACTCGGCAAGCAAGCATAGGGGAAGATAGCATCTCTTCTTCGTTGAATTGAGATTCCGCCAAGTTCCAAGCCGGTTCCGTTCGTAAACTCGTTTTGGCGATTCAAATAAAAATATTCCCTAAACAGTTCAACACTGGGCTCCTCTTGAAGGTATACTTCGCAGAAACTTGAAAGTTATAGATGTTTGACTCGGAACTGGGTCCGATGTCTTGAGGATGAAGCTGAAAGAAGTGCAGAACATCTCGGAAAAATTTAGAACCGGGCGGTGAGAAGCCCCGATTCATGTGATCATTAAAAACAATGACCTCATCATCCTTTGGCTGAGGTCTTTCTTTTTCTGGATTGGGGGCGCGATAATGCATGACATTTTTTGCTGGTAAATAGCCAGTTTTGGTAAATTCTTTGAGCGTGTCCTCAGTGATAATGGAGGGAACCCAATTACATGAAGTGACTGTCTTCGGCGGCATTGTGAAGAAAGAAGCCTAAAAGAAAGAACAATTTTGCCGGTTTAAGTTGATTCATTAAGCCGGAGGTAAAACACTACAGTACATATTCAGAGTGGCGGCTTAAAAGGGGCCTAATGATATATGGCTAAGTGATAAGCGGTGATGTAAGCAGCCATGATCAGATTGATATCTATCAAAAGTGAAATCTGCTAAGTGTTGAATAAACATGTTTTATAAACTGGAGCAGGTGATTGGGATCTAGCGCTGTGTGAAAAAAGAAAATAAATCAAAACTTAAATATTTCAGCAGCAGAGGAACTAGCACAAGGGCGAGATTTCTGCATCTGTGAAGCAAGTTTTGTGATAAGAGAAGGAATAGAAACATATTTCGCGCGTCTTAAGGGACATATTTGGATCTAAGTAAGGACTAACTAGAAGTACAGTTTAGAACGATGAAGAACTCCAAGAACTGCAAAAACCCTAATGGAGATCTACGGTGGAGAAGATAAGGTGCTTACTGGATCCGAGGAGCAGTGAAGAGGCGCTGCAGTTTTCTCTTGTCCCATTCAGGTCGATGCAGCGGCCGAGGACGAGGAAGATGATGAGCTTCGCAGTGGCGGCGGTGCTCAGGCGTACAGATGCATCGCGGAGAGAGGTGGAAGACGAGAAGGAAAAAAGGGGGAAATGAAAGGAGGGTTGTTTGACCCTATTTATAAGGAGAAGGGTAACAGGTGGGCGCGAAAAATGAGGAGGCTAAAGAATGATTATCCAGTCGTTTGGATGTCTCGATTTTTGGAATGGTTATTCAGAATAAGGACCTGTTAAGATATATTGGGGATTGTGTAAAATTAATGGCAGATGACGTCATGGCGGGTTACCACAATCACAGGAGATGACGTCATGGCGGGTTATGAGATCTCGCGCAAATAAGGAAGGAATGATTTTTTCTAAGTGTTGAAGATTGACACGAACGAGTTCAAATCAATGTGGGGCCTAATGTTGGGGATATGACTATTGGGTATGACCTGCCCTGGAGGGGCCGGGTTATACCTACGGCGGTTCAACCATACAAAGGTCATGAGGATGTTGAAGATGACGGTTCATAGGCAAGGGCCTAAAGCCCAAGGGCAACTTAGGGCCCATAGGGGTAAACCGCCATATGTGTATGACTTATATTGTAAGGCAAGTGTATTTAGTCACCGAGCCAGGCACGATGTCTATGAGCCGTTCGGGACTCCGTGAGTCGCTGGGCATCAACCTGTGTATATAAAGGGACGACCCGCGGCGGTTCAGGGCAAGAAAACAAGAGATCGAAAGCTAGGTCAAGCGGAATCGCTCCCTGGTAATCCAGACATAAGCAATACCATCTCAAACCAGATTAGGCCTTTACCTTCACTGCAAGGGGCTGAACCAGTATAAACTCATGTGTCCTTTGTCCTGTTTAACCCCTTTAAGCTAACCTAGTTGCGATGGCTCCACGACTAAGTCCTCACACTAGGACATCTGCCGTGACAGTTCCATGACAACCGGGGAGTTAGCATTACTTGTTCCTCAAGTAATGTTACTGGTGCCCCAAAAATCCGACCGTTGTGAACGTGTCGTTTGGCCATTGGCTAGAGGTGTCCAAAATGGTCATTTCCCATTCGGTAAGGTTGCGGCTATAAATAGACACCCCGCGCCGGTTTTGTCGGGTGGCTGCTCCGTTTGATTCTTAGAAGATTGTTGAGCAACCCCCTATCTGAGTGATTTGAGTTTAAAATCGACCGAGAGAAACCTCCAGTTTTCTAGGGTAGAGTATTCAAACCAAATTTATTGATTCGACACAAGGGGAGCCAAAGAATATTCTCAAGTATTAGCAATTGAGTTGTCAATTCAACCACACCTGAAAGACTTAATATCTGCAGCAAAGTATTTAGTAGCAAAGTAGTATGGAAGTAACGGCAACAGTGGCAAAAGTAACAGCAGCGGTTGTGTAGCAATCGTAACAGTGGCAACGGAAAATTAACTTATCAAAGATCAATATGAAACGAGCTCGTAGGCAATGGATCAATGATGGATAATTATGTCGGATGGCATTCATCATGCAACGGTTATAACCTAGGGTGACAAAGAACTAGCTCCAGTTCATCAATATAATGTAGGCATGTATTCTGAATATAGTCATACGTGCTTATGGAAAAGAACTTGCATGACATCTTTTGTCCTACCCTCCCGTGGCAGCGGGGTCATATTGGAAACTAAGGGGTATTAAGGCCTCCTTTTAATAGAGTACTGGACCAAAGCATTAACACTTAGTGAATACATGAACTCCTCAAACTACGGTCATCACCGGGAAGTGTCTCGACTATTGTCACTCTGGGGTTGGCGGATCATAACACGTAGTAGGTGACTATAACTTGCAAGATAGGATCAAGAACTCACATATATCAATGAAAACATAATAGGTTCAATCTAAAATCATGGCACTCGGGCCCTAGTGACAAGCATTAAACATAGCAAAGTCATAGCAACATCTATCTTAGAACATAATGGATACTAGGGATCAAACCCTAACAAAACTTACTCGATTACATGGTAAATCTCATCCAACCCATCACCGTCCAGCAAGCCTACGATGGGATTACTCACGCACGGTGGTGAGCATCATGAAATTGGTGATGGAGGATGGTTGATGATGACAACGGAGACGATTTCCCCTCTTCGGAGCCTAAAACGGACTCTAGATCTGACCTCCCGAGGAAGAACGAGAGGTGGCGGCGGCTCTGTATCGTAGAACACGATGAATGCTTCTCTCTGATTTTTTTCTCCCCAATGTGAATATATGGAGTTGGAGTTGAGGTCGGTGGAGCTTCATGGGACCCACAAGACCAGAGGGTGGGCCCTAGGGGGTGGGCGCGACCTCCACCCTTGTGGACAGGTTGTGGGTCCCCTCTGGTTGATTCTATCGCCAATATTTTTTATTTATTCCAAAAATAATCTCTGTGAAGTTTCAGGTCATTCTGAGAACTTTTATTTCTGCACAAAAATAACACCATGGCAATTCTGCTGAAAATAGCATCAATCCGGGTTAGTTCCATTCAAATCATGCAAATTAGAGTCCAAAACATAGGCAAAAGAGTTTGGAAAAGTAGATACGATGGAGACGTATCAACTCCCCCAAGCTTAACCCGTTGCTTGTCCTCAAGCAATTCAGTTGACAAACTGGAAGTGATAAAGAAAAACTTTTACAAACTCTATTTGATCTTGTTGTTGCAAATATGTATAGCCAGCATTCAGCTTTTCAGCAAAGATCATGAGATAACCATATTCACAATTAAATTTAGGTCTCACGTTCACTCATATTAATGGCATAATCAACTAGCGAGCAATAATAATAAATCTCGGATGGCAACACTTTTTCAAAACAATCATGATATGATATAACAAAATGGTATCTCGCTAGCCCTTTCTGAGACCGCAAAATATAAATGCAGAGCACCCCTGAAGATCAAGGACTAAGCAGACATTGTAATTCATGGTAAAAGAGATCCAGTCACAGTCATACACAATATCAATTAGTAACTACGCATACAAATGACTGTGGTGCTCTCTAACTGGTGCTTTTTATAAGAGGATGATGACTCAACATAGAAGTAAATAGATAGGCCCTTCGTAGAGGGAAGCGGGGATTTTTAGAGATGTCAGAGCTCGAGTTTTTTGAAATAGAGATAAATAATATTTTGAGCGGCATGCTTTCATTGTCAACATAACAACCAAGAGATCTCGGTATCTTCCATGCTACATACATTATAGACGGTTCCCAAACAGAATGGTAAAGTTTATACCCCCCACCACCAACAAGCACATTCCACGGCTGGTCTGAAACAACGGGTACCGTCCAACTAACAATAATCATGGTGGAGTTTTGTTTGCAATTATATTTTTATTTGATTTAAGCATGGGACTGGGCATCCCGATTACCAGCCATTTTCTCATGAATGATGAGCGGAGTCCACTCATCCTGAGAATAACCCACCTAGTATGGAAGATATAGACAACCCTAGTTGCTACATGAGAGATTCGAGCATACAAAACAGAATTTCATTTGAAGGTTTAGAGTTTGGCACAAGCAAATTTACTTGAAACGGTAGGTAAATACCAGATATAGGTAGGTATGGCGGACTCATATGGAACAACTTTGGGTTTATGGAAATAGATGCACAAGCAATATTCCCGCTTAGTACAAGTGAAGGCTAGAAAAAGACTGGGAAGCGACCAACTAGAGAGCAACAATAGTCATAAACATGCAATGAGATTAACCAAAATTGAGTGCAAGTATGAGTAGGATATAAATCACCATGAACATAAATACCGTGTGTGCTATGTTGATTTTGTTTCAACTATATGCGTGAACATGTGCCAAGTCAAGCCACTCGAATCATTCAAAGGCGGATATCATCCTATCAATCCTACATCACAACCATTTCAATAGCATGTTGGCACACAAGGTAAACCATTATAATCTCCTAGCTAATTAAGCATGGCATGGGTAACTATAATCTATAATTTTCATTGCAAAGATGTTTCATTCATAATGGACTGAATCAGGAACAATGAACTAATCATATTTACAAAAACAAGATAGGCCGAGTTCATACTAACTTTTCCTCATCTCAATCATTTCATCATATATCATCATTATTGCCTTTCACTTGCACAACCGAACGGTGTGGATAATAATAATAGTGCACATGCATTGAACTAAGCTGAAATCCGCAAACATTTATTCAAAGGAGAAGACAAGGTAATATGGACTCTTTGTTAGATCAACAGTAATGCATATGAGAGCCACTCATCATCTTCATTGTGGTCTTCTCCTCTCGACCCCCAAAGAAAAGAAAAGAATTTCAAAAAAACACATTGAAATGTTTTTGGAGTTTTTTCTGAAGGAAGTAAAACAAGAACGAGAAAAACTGTTTACATGCAGGGGCGGAGCTAGGCTAATGCAAGGGCATGCAATGCATACCCAATCTTTTTTGCAAAAAAAAATCAGTATATAAGCTCCTATATGCCTTTATATCACATATGACAATCTTTTTGTACGTACAGAGAAGAGAAACGAAGAAGAGAACGATTCGAGCGCCACTTGGGCCAAAATTGGGCTGCTACATTGCTAGTTAGCGCTACTGGGCCTTATCGTCGAGGCAATGATGCGGCTAGCCGATTGACAAAGCCGAGGTGACAACTCGACCTGGAACGTGTCGCCTCGATCATTCGATTCAACCGCCGCTACACTGCGATGCGCCTCCTCCACCGCCTGTGTCATGCCCAATATGCGATCCTATATAAGAGGAACTCGAAGGTCTCACCAAGGATAGATCCGCATATTGAAGACGCTTTTGCAAGGTGGATATCATTACATCGTACCATTACATAATGGTTGTGGATACATACAAAAGGCATACAATGCCACATGAATACAACAACATCATACATGAGAACAACTTCTGACTACAGATAAAACACAAACAGAAACTCAAACGACATCCACCCTGCTAGCCCAGGCCGCCGACTAGGAACCTAACCCCTGAACGAAGAAGAAGCGGAAGAAGAACTCCAAGACAAGCAAACATCGCTCTCACTCATGACCATCGCATTAGCTGTGCCTGCAACTGTTGCTGTAGTAATCTGTGAGCCACGAGGACTCAACAATCCCATTACCATGGGTATCAAGACTAGCAAAGCTTAATGGGTAAGGAATGGATAAGTGGTGAGGTTGCAGCAAGCGACTAAATGCAAATTGAAAATGCGTATGTTAACTACTATAGTTGATGAGATGCTTAACATGTCGATTCAATTCATCTTGTTTATGAATAAGTACCCAATCCTGATCAAACTAAAAAATAATAATGTCTTTGCTTTCCACTCTCAAATTATCATATCAAAAGTGTTTATGTGATGAGACCATTTTCGATCAATAAGTGCAATAGGAGCCTATATGTTTCACGAATAGACGACCAACAAGGAATTTTCTCATTTGAGTTGTCGGTAGAAGTAAAGGAGATTGCCACTTCTCCTTTATTAGCCTTTTTATTGGCACTAACTCTTTACATACTCATTTTTAGTACTACCATATCGTTAGCCACATATCATTGCTATTGGATGTATCAATAAGTAGTGCCGAGTCAAATCAGTGGAGCTTATTTTTTTCCGTTAGAGAAAAGAGACCCCTTACCATTCTTTAGAAAATGATGAATATGAAGTCCAGGAGACTATTGGATCCCTATATAACCATTGTCCATTTTTCTTGTTGTTTCTCTGTAAACAAGTCTTCTTGCTTAATATTAGCATTGATTTTCCACGGTAGTTAATTAAGAGATAATTTTACAAATTGACAATGTCGAAGGTAAAAAAACAACCCACTCCCTCGTCATAATATTAGAAAGAATAGAGGTGAAAATTACAAAAATATACTCTTTTGCCATAATCTTCTATACTAAATATCTAATCCCCGCTAATTTATTTTTCTCAACATGAGAGCATGAAATCTCAGCATGCAACATACATGAGAAGGTCCACCCAACATAAAATTATGTATAGAAAAATGTCCACCTCAACATGCAAACATGTGTGAAAAGTTTCCATCATATTATGTATATGTATTTAATAAATATCTTAAAACTATAAAATAGTTAAGCACAATAAATCATATGTTTTTTAGTTTTAGTTCTCATATTATTATTCCAAATATAATGTTCCATGCAACCAAATTTTATTGAAATATATACTGCAAAACACTCCCAGAAGAAAGGTGGGGTATCATCTAGAATTTATTTGAAGCATGTTTGAAATGACAAACTCTAGAATTGTGTGCCAATTGAAATGTATCCCCGTATTTCACGACAACATTGCGTGGGTGAACTTTTGAGTGTAATAAAAAACTATACAAGTTAATTAATATCATAAATTTCTAAAACATTAAGGTCGGTTAACCGGTTCAACTACTCACTTATCTCTAACTCTGTCTTGTGGCGAGTCGTGCACATTGATACATGCATTGCAACTGGCTGCATAGGCAGCAAGGGCATAGGGAACATCTAGGGGTCCCACTTTACCTGGGACGGCCCATTTTAAAGCACCAGGGGAATATCTTCTCCCAGGTTTTGGGAAGCTCCTAGAAGCTTCGTAGGCCGGTTTTGGCAACCTTGTAGAAGCTTCTGGCCGATGTTTTTCCTTTTTCGTTATTTGGGTTTCTAGACCTTTTTTCTTGTGTTTTTATTCTCTATTTCCTTTTTCATTTTTTTCAAATTCGATGAACATCTTTGAAAAGCTCACCAACTTTTCCCATTTTTGATGTTTTTTCCAAAACTAATAAAGTATTTACAAAATCAATGAACTTCAAATTCATGAACTTTTTGGAATCGATGGTCTTTCTTTTTCAAAATCATGAACCTTTTTTCAAAATTGATGACATTTTTTTTGGAAATTGATGAGTTTTTTTCAAATTGGTTTCCTTTTTTAAAATTTTGTGAACTTACTTCTGAAAATCTATGAACTTTTTTAAAAAAGTCAACGGTCAATGTGGGCACTGGTCAACTGTCAACAATGACGAGTCAACTAGGAACTGAACTAGACCGAGTGAACCAGAGAAATAAAAAACCAAACAGTCCAACACCTTCTTTATAACGAGCTATCAAGCGAACCCGAAGTAGCGCTCCCATGTTGCATGGCATATGGTATGCCAGGAAAATACCTGGTGCACCGGAGCTTGTGGTGCTACCGGTGTACTGGACTTATATTGTGTTTTTAAAATATTCAAAAATTTTAGCACACTCATACAACATTAATGTAGATTGTCACAAAATTTCAAGTCAAAATTCTCAACATAGCTTGAAAAACAAAAATGACAAACTCAACACTAAATAGTATACAACATAACTTGGTCTTTAGATTTGGCCCATTATCGCAATGATGCCAGACCTGCCATTTTTGTACCTCAAAAAACATTTCAAATTTTTATCCGAAATTTTGTGACATTATACATTGATGTAGAGTTAACATGCTAGAATCTTTTTAGTTTAAAAAAATATTCTATGGCATCCGGTGCATCGGTAGCACGACAAATGCGGGTGCACCGGATACATTCCCATGGTATGCCTGCCTAGAAAGCGCCATAAATGGGTGGGCCCAGAGTTTTCCTCTCTCGCTCTTTTCATAAAAAATAACATGTTTCATAAAAGTATCATATACTCACATTTTTCCTTTTTCCAAATTTAGTTTTTTCCATTCATTAAAAATAATTTATTTTTGAAAAATATGCTAAATTTTTATGTAATTTCAAAACAAATGTTCATGCAGTTAAAAAAAGGTTCATGTAGTTTAAAAATGTTCTTGAAGTTTTTATGACGGCGAAGGAAGCGTTGGTGCCTAGGTCGGCTGCTTTGGATCCTTGTACCCCGCCGCGACCACGAGGACGAGGAGGAAGAGGCGCTCGGCTCTGACCGTCGCGGACGAGCAGCCCATCTCGGTTGCCATTTCAAACTCGAGCAGTGTGGGTGAGAGGGGTGAGGAGTGGCGGATGGAGGGAGAAAATTACATCTACGGTAACTGAACTTGCCTCTAGGGTTCAGTTTGGTCACTGTATTCACGAAACATGATGTTACAGTCACTGGACTCGCTGAACCGGGTCAGCGTATGGTAACTCGTACCGTTTCGGCTCGTATTTTCCACACGTGGATGTATTTGACCAAGAAACGGTTTTGACTCGCCACCTGTACAGGACACGTCGTCCATTTCATAAAGAAGCGAGCGACCACAGCGCAGTTTTTGTAATGAGAGGGAATCTTTGAGAAGCGCAGTTTTCGCGAGCGACCATAGCACCATTTGCACCACATAATTCCGATCATTTACAGTCTAGATTTGACAGTTCATCACTGATAAAAACTGAACTTAATAGCAGCATTCACACATTTCCAGTACAGAAATGAACAATGAGCACCATTTATTCAGTTGAACAGTGAATTAAATAAGAACGTTCAGAACTAACATTCAGAAAATTCAGAGCTTCCTGTAACATTTGAACACTGGCTAAAACTGAACATGAAAATGAACAGAGCTTCATAACACACAAATGAACAGAGTTGAGAAAAACTGAACATGAACAGAGCTTCATAACACACAAATGGTTCAAAAGAGTACTGAACTGAAAGTTGAAAGTAAGAGAAAAACTGAATTGAGAAAAACTGAATGTAGTCTTCCCTGAACTTTATATCCCAGTTGTTCTACTAAATCTTCCAACTTATCCACAGTCAGTGCATCCCCCTCAACATAATCATACCATATGCTTTTCCCGTTCACATATGCACGATTTTTACCAATTCCAAGGAAATAACCATCGAAATTCATGCAAAGACTGAAATTTGATGCATAGTCGATTGTTTCTGCACACGATCAGAACGATATTAATGACTAGGTTAACAGGCAAAAATTGCTAGCAGAAGATAAGCCCTAGAACAAACACTAGGAGTAATATCAACTATCTAAAAGGAAATACAAGTGCGCACCATCTAAATCGTGAGATTAATGACTTTCAGAGAAGGGTTTATAGAGGGTTTCAGAGTTTCAGAGATGCTTACCGTATACAGAGGGTTTCAGAGTTTCAGAGATGCTTACCGTATACAGGGGGTGGGTCTCCCTCTCGCGGCGACAAGGCACCATGGTTCAGCTTGCTTCGTCGGCAAACCCGCGGGCCACCGTCGCTCCATCGGCGTATGGCTCCGTCGGTGGTGACGAAACCCTAGCTGATCGCCTCCCACGATCGCCTCCCCTTTCTTTCCTTGGCCCTTGAGACAGCGATATGAATTCTGGGGAGAAGCCGAGCCATCCCGAATGGGCAGGGGGAAATATGCAAAACTGCGCGATGGTCAAATCGTTTTTGGGTCAAATACGTCGACGTGTGCAAAATACGAGCCGAAACGGTACGAGTTACCGTATGCTGACCCGATTCAGCGAGTCCAGTGACCGTAACATCATGGTTCGTGAATACAGTGACCAAACTGAACCCAAGAGACAAGTTCAATTACCGTAGATGTAATTTTCTCCAGGTTCGAACCCTGCTTTAGAGCGTTTTTGTTCTCGATCGCTGCATTTTTTCGTTCCGTACTGGTCGCTAGCGATATGGGCCGGCCCAGTCGGGAGACCCGCCTGTGCGTCCGGTCGACATTCTGCCGCAAAGAGCGGCAGATAGGACCTCTCCCTCTTCGGCGCCCACAGCGCCGCTTAGCCTGCCTAGTGGGCGCTCGAAGGCGTGCAGTACTGGGCCGGCCCAGCATCGCTCCCCGTACCCACGTCCAGATAGTCAAAAAACAAACAAAAACATAAAAAAAATGCGAAATGCCGGATTCGAACACAAATGCTAACGTTCTCGGACTGGCCGAAGTAACCACTGCAGCACGTAATCATAGTTGTTCTATCTGAAAACAGATCTCTTTTATCCTGGTCTAGGTCCCAGTACAAATTATTGTTTAAAAAAAGGAACGTAAATTGATAAGAATTCACGAATTTGAAAATAAGATCATCGCTTTTGAAAGAAGTTCACAGATTTTCAAAAGAAATGTTCACAAAAAAGTTCACCAGATTTTAAAAAAAACATGGATTTGAAAAAAGTTCATCGATCTTGATTAAAAAAGTTCGCAAATTTGAAAAAAGTTCACCAGATTTTGGAAAAATAGTTCATAGATTTGAAAAAGTTCATCGATTTTGATAAAAAAAAGTTCACCTGATTTCGAAAAAATCAAGATTTTGAAAAAAGTTCACCAGATATTGGCAAAAAAGTTCACGCATTTGGAAAAAGTTCAACGGATTTTTTAAAAAAAGTTCACGAATTCAGAAAAAGTTCACCGAATTTGGAAAAAGTTCAGCGGATATTGAAAAAGTCATCGATTTTGATTAAAAAAGTACATGAATTTTGTAAAAAGTTCATCATTTTTAAAAATATTCACGGATTTTCATGAAAAAGTTCATTCATTCAAAAGAAGTTCACCAAGCTTTGAAAAAAAGGTTCATCTATTCTGATAAGAAAAGTTCAGGCATTTTGAAAACAAGAACGAAAAAGGAACAAGAGAAAAAAGGAGAAAAGAAAAGAAAAAGAAAAAAAAACAGAAGAAAGAAGAAAGGAAGAAAAATAAGGTAACTAATCACACCATGTTCCTTGTCTAGTTGGCTTCCGGAGATAGGTCTTAACGAGAGGTCGTGGGATCGATTCACAAGCGCGCAGCCTTTTGCAGTTCAAAAACAGAAAAAACAAAATAGTAAACGGGCCGGCCCAGCGCAGACAGGGGGTGTGCACCCGTTTGCGCCGATGCCTTTAACCGGCGCAACGGGCGCCGAATAGGATTTGGCCGTAATTAGCGCCTTAAGCGCCCATACTCCCATTCGCGCCCATACTCCCATTCGCGCTCGTGCACCCCTCGAAGTATCCGCTGAGCTGCTGAACGAGGAAACAATAGCTCGCCATATTTGCGTCCTTGGCATCCCAATCGCCAGATGATTGTTGGACTACCAAGTCAGAGTCGCCATAACACAGGATCCGGCGAATGCCGAGTTCTTTGGCAAGCCGGAGCCCGTGTATGAGCGCCTCGTACTCGGCCACGTTGTTGGAGGCGGCGAAGTGAATCTGCAGCGCATATCTGAGCTTGTCGCCCTTGGGGGAAGTGAGGACGACGCCGGCTCCCAAGCCGGTGCGCATCTTGGAACCGTCAAAGTGCATCCGCCAATGGATGGAGTCAGGCGCTGGCGGCAGGTACTGGGTCTCGGCCCAGTCGACGAGGAAGTCGGCCAGTGCCTGCGACTTGATGGCGGTGCGGGGCTCGTAGTAGATGGTGTAGGGAGCCAAGTCGATGGCCCATTTGGCCACTCGGCCAGAAGCATCTCGGCTTCCGATGATCTCGGCCAGTGGAGCTGTGCAGACCACAGTGATTGGATGCTCCTGGAAGTAGGGCTTCAATTTCTTGGCGGCAAAATGCACGCCGTAGCACATCTTCTGGTAATGGGGGTAGTTCTGCTTGGAGGTCGACAGTACTTCACTCAGGTAATACAACGGTCTCTGGATAGGTAGCGCTTTGCCTTCCTCCTTGCGCTCGACTACAATGACTGTGCTGACTACTCGGCTGGTGGCGGCAATGTATAAGAGCATGGGCTCTTTGGGAGTCGGAGCCGCCAGCACGGGGGGAGTAGTCAACATCTTATTTAGTTGGAGAAAAGCCTCATCCGCCTTGGGAGTCCACTCAAAGAAGGTCGTCTTCTTCATGAGCTGATACAAGGGGAGAGCCTTCTCGCCCAGCCGACTGACGAATCGGCTGATGGATGCCAAACAGCCGGTGAACTTCTGCACATCTAACAGTCGTCTGGGTGCTTTCATTCTCTCGATGGCCTTGATCTTCACAGGGTTGCACTCTATGCTGCGTTCGGAGACCAGGAAACCGAGGAGCTGGCCGGCTGGTACTCCGAAAACGCACTTCTCTGGGTTGAGCTTGATCTGGAATCGGCGCAGATTCTCGAAGGTTTCCTTGAGGTCCTCCAGCAAGGTCCCTCGCTTCTCCGTCTTCACCACTACATCATCCACATAGACGTGGGCGTTTCTGCCGAGTTGCTTCAGGAGGCACTTCTGCATGCAACGCTGAAAGGTGACGCCGGCATTTCTCAAGCCGAATGTCATGGTCAGGTAGCAGAAGGCTCCAAATAACGTGATGAAGGCGGTCTTTAGTCTGTCAGCCGGATTCAGCTTGATCTGGTGATATCCTGAATACGCATCTAGGAAGCTCAACAGCTCGCATCCGGCTGTGGAGTCTATCACCTGATCGATTCTCGGCAGAGCGAACGGGTCCTTGGGGCAAGCTTTGTTGAGGCTTGTGTAATCAATGCACATCCGCCACTGCTTGTTCTTCTTCAGCACTAGAACCGGGTTTGCTAACCACTCTGGAAAAAACACTTTCATGATGAAGCCGGCCGCCAGGAGCCGGGCTATTTCTTCTCCAACAACTCTTCTTTTCTCTTCTGATAGGCGGCGCAAGGGCTGCCTGACGGGCTTCATATCAGATCGGACGTGTAGCTTGTGCTCGGCGAATTCCGTCGGGACACCAGGCATGTCCTTGGGGGACCATGCGAAGATGTCGCGATTCTCACGGAGGAAATCGACGAGCTCGCCTTCCTATTTGCTGTCGAGGCCAGCGCCTATGACAGCGTACTTCTCCTGGTGCTCTGGGTCCAAGGGTATCTTCTTTGTTTCCTTGGCCGGCTTGAATGATCCCTCTACTTCCGACTCCTTGGGGTCGGGCGATAACTCGGGCTGCTTGCCGGCCATCGCCACGACCCGATCAAGAAGCCGTTTCTCAGCTGCGATAACCAAGGACTCGGCCAGCCGACTACTTTCGGCCGCGCAAGCGGACGACTTCCTTAGTCGTCGGACACGGTTAGGATTCCCTTGGAACTCGGCATCTTCATCTTGAGGTAGGCGTAGTGGGGTACCGCCATAAACTTGGCCAGGGCGGGTCGGCCGATCAACGCATGGTACGGGCTTTCAAGGTCCACCACCTCAAACCAAATTGGCTCTCGGCGGAAATGATCCTTGTCTCCGAAGAGGACATCTATCAGGATCTTGCCGATTGGCGAGCAGGAAAGGCCGGGGACGATTCCGTGAAACACAGTCCGGCTGCTCTGAAGCTGTCTTCGCTTGATTCCTAGTTTCTCCATCGTATCCTTGTACAGGATGTTGATGCTGCTGCCTCCGTCTATCAGTACTCGCGAGAAGCGAGCGGCCCGCCTGTCCCTGGCAAGTGTGGCGCCTAGGACCAAGGAGTAAGAGCCTGGGCTCGGCATCACCTCTGGGTGATCAGCTCTGCTCCAACTGATGGGCCTTTCGGACCAATGCATGAACTCTGGAGTGCTTGATGCAGCTGCATTTACTTCTTGCTGCTATTGGCGCCTGCTGCGGCCGGTCGTCCGCTACACTAGTGAACACTACGTAGGCTCCGTGCTCATCCGGGAACTCGTCTTGTATCGCGCCAACTGGCCTGACAACCGGCTGCTGGGGCTGCTGCGGAGGAGGCGGCCCAGCAGGAGGGGGAGGGAGCAGGCCGTCCCCCTTGACGATTCTGGTCAGCCAGTGACATTTCCGGGTGGTATGGTTGGACGGCTTCGCGCCGCTGTGGAACTTGCAGGGACCATCCAGAGTCTGCTCGTAGGAGAAAGCCGGCAGCCAGTTGGACTTGCCGCCCTTCTGCCGCTTCGCCGGAGGCGGTCCCTCCAGTTGTTGATCCTCTGCCATTGCCACCTGCCGACTGCTGGAAGTCGGCAGCGGGGCCTTGCACTTCTAGTCGTTCTGCTGTTGCCGCCGACTGGTGTCTCCAGCCGGAGTTCTTGGAGCCTGAGGGGCGACTTTGCCAGTCGCGCTGACCCGAATCTCCGCCTTCAAGGAGGAGTCGGCCGTGGCGTACTTGTCCGCCGTGATCAGCAGCTCGTCGAGGGTCTTGGGCTCGTCGCAGAGGAGCTTGTGCTTGAGGAGGGTGCCTTCTCTGCACCCGGCAGTGAAGTACTCGATGGCCTGCACCTCGTGCACGCCCTCGCAGGAGTTCCGGAGTTCGCCCCAGCGCGTGAGGTAGTCGCGAGTAGACTCGTCAGGGCCTTGCATGCACAAGGAGAGCTGGCGTGGCTTGGGAGGTCGCTTGTACGTGCTCGTGAAGTTGCGGACGAAAGCCTCGGTGAAGTCAACCCAACTGTTGATGCTGCGAGGCTTCAGACTGTTTAACCACGTCCGGGCCGAGCCCTGGAGCATGAGCGGGACGTATCTTACGGCAACACGCTTGTTGCCGTTCGCTATGTTGACAGCCGTGGAGTAGTCGATCAGCCAATCTTCCGGCTTCACGGTGCCGGTATACTTGGGCGTGTCTCGGGGGAGCGTGAACACTTTGGGAAAGGGCTCGTCCCGGATGCAGGGTCCGAAGCAGGGGGGACCCAACTCGTCTTCTTCTTCCAGCGCCAAGGATCAGTGGAGTCGGTCGATCCGGTGGCGGGCGTCATTCTCTCCGACTCCCTCTCGGCGGCCAAGGCGGTCGCCGAGAGTCGGATGTTCCACGGGCGGCGGGGAGACTCGCCTTTCTCCGTGAGGAGGGGGAGGCTGGTAGTCGTCCCGCTGTTCCACCGCTCTGGGGCGGCCGTCTTGGTCGCGCTCGATGGTGATGTGAGTCCGGCTATGGCTGATACCCGGCTCCTTGTCCTTCTTCCCACTGGCCTCGTCTGTCGGCGTCCAAGACGTCGCACCTTGGTCTCGGCGAGGTGGTGGGTCGTCGTTCTGGCCTGCGGCGCCTCGGTGCGGCAGCCGGCACCGTTCTGCGCGGCGGCCGTGTCGAGGAGCTGCTGAACTCGCTCCGTCATTATGCGGCGCTCTTCGCCTTCGAAGTTGTCGAGCTCGTCTGCCGCCGCCTGGGCGGCACGGATATTCTATGCGGGCGTGGCGTACACAGGGCGATCAGCCCTGAAGAGGTTTGCGATTGCCGCGCCGCGCTGTCGGACCGCGCCTAGGCGGCTAGGCCCAGTAGGAGCCAGCGAACCGCCTACGGCGCGATCCATCTCTCGTTGGTAAGCTTCTGACAAGCACCTCATGCTTGCCAGTTTCTTCGCGCCTTCGACGAGCTAAAGGCGGAGTGCCTCCAGTGTCTCGGCGTCGGCGTCCTCTGGAATCGGCGTCGCAAGGCCTCGCAGGGCCGCGTCGAGCGGGTCATGCGCTTCCTCACCGGAGCGCTCGCCATGTTCGAGGACGAGGATCTCGGTGACGGTGCTTCCGCCGCTCCCCGCGTACGAGAGCGGCTCGTCGTAGACCACCACGTTGGTGGGGAACACGTCGAGCGACGCGGTGTCAGAGTCGACCAGCATTGGGTCGGTGGATCCTATGGACTCCAGGTCCGCGGCAGGCTCGCCGGCGACGTGGAGTTGGTCGAGGAGGCCCGCGAGGAGGCTCTCGGGGGCACTCGTGCCTGCGTCAGATGCAGGCTCATCGGAGAGGCGAACCTCACCGATAAGATCGGCGAGGCAGCCGGCCGCACAGGCGATCTCCGCACCGTGCAGCGCGTCGGCACAGACGCCATCCGGCGTGCCGGGCTGGCTGCGCTCGCCGGGAAGGAACAGGGTTCCCGTCCAGAGCAGATCTCCGGACGACGGTGCACCTCGCCCCATGGTGGGCGCCAAATGTCGGGGGTTGGATACGAAATATGCCAAAGGATGGCTTATCATGGTGGGAGCGAGTAGAACGTCGCTGGTGCCTGGAAGCGGGATGAGGCGAAGACATGCACGCCGGCGGATCTTACCCAGCTTCAGGGCTCTCCTAGGAGATAACACCCCTACTGCTGCTCTGCGGGGTCTCCGCATGATCACTCAAACAAGGTGACTACAATGGTGCTCCTAGAGCTGATTTGGGAGGCAGGAGAGGGCAAGGCTAGTTCTCTCCTCCCGTGCTATCTGGTCTATCTCTACTCAGGTCCGAACCCTTTGCATGGGTGCCCCGGGGGGTTTATATAGGCCTACCCCTCGGGGGTACAATAGTAATCCGGCTAGGCGCGGGTCCCAGCCGTCTGTCTCTCAGGCCACCGTCTCTCCCGCCGGCTTCTGGGGCCCGCCGACTGGCGGGTCCCGCGGACAGGCTTGGTAATGTAGCGGCACTCCTGGTGACGCAGGCTTGGTCATCGGGTCGTGGCAACAGTCCCGCCGTCTATCGGACGATCACTGTCACCACTTCCCATCTTATCAGATTAATGGCACGTGGGGCCCTGGGGAGGAGTCGGCCGACTCCAGGGAGGCCGACTCTCACAGGTCCGTCTTCGGGCGCCCAGGCCGCCTTCGGCCATCCCACTGACAGGCGGCTCCGCCGCCTTCGGGTCGTACAGGCCGGCGTCGTGGGCACAGTGTACTGCGCACTGTGGCTGAGGTCAGGGCAGGCATGACAACAGTGCCGCGCCTCGCCGGAGATTTTCCAGCGATACGGCTCACTGTAGCCATGCCGGCCCTTCGTGAGCACGGGGGAGACGGCCACGTCGTGACCGTACCCCGCATCGTACTTCGGGATGAAGGAAGAGCCACGGGTCGACTCTCTAAAGTCGGCCTCCTTGAAGGTCGCCAACTTGGAGTCGGCTTATCTCGGAGTCGCCGTCTGGGACTCGGCCTGAGAGGCGCGCCTGCCCCGATGTCTTGAAACGTCTTGGGCCTCGGGTTAGCCTACCCGTGGCCCATTACTCCGACAATGGTTATAAATATGGGGTGTGCGTGCGTGCATGGTATGTGGGCATGTGCATTTGAACTGTGTTTTAAAAAAGATCTACATTACGTGATGGACTTAATCAGAGGAAAAATGTTTCATCAACCACTTGTCCTTGTATTTACCAATCCCAGCGACCAATGGCGCGGCGTGCTTCCCGGTCAACCCGTTCCGGATGAGCGCCAAGTCGAAGAAAGTCGGCCGGCCCGGATGACGATAACGCCGGTGCGTGCGTCGGCTGTCACACGTACGGCCGCGCGATCTTCAATCGCGCACTTGGCAGTAGAATACTAGGTTGTCCTCGTCACGCACTTGCCTTTTACGTGGAAGAAACGTATACTACGACCGTGCTAAAAATGACAAAATGGCGTCGACGTCTCGCCGGAAACGTTGGTCACCTAAAATCTTTTCGCCCTGATCCGGATGGTAGTGGCGCCATCGCTGGAGGTGGACGTGGCGGTAAAAATACAAAAGGACCGTCATTAGAGGCCATCGCTGGATGGAGACGAGCGTCGGATGGGTGGCGCGACCATAATTCTCCGACGAGGCTTGAAGTCACTTGGATAGGACCGTCATTAGAGGCCATGCATCAGTTGTACGAATGATCTAACGCAACAAAATTCATAGGGAAAGCATCAGCTGACCGACAATAGCTAGATCGGCAAGCTTGATTGGATTTATTTTAATATGCTATGGCTAAGTGCACACAAGACCAAATAATCAAAATTCTGCAGTTTGGCCTTTGGTGCCGGCCCAAGTATGATCACCTTTTTTTTAGAAAAGAAAGATGGCCCCGGCCTCTGCATCTGGGCGATGCATATGACCACTTTATTAATTATTCCCACAAGATCTTACAAAGTCATATAACAGCAAGACTAAAGTCACCGTCTAAGCAACAACTGTCGCTACACCTACCCAATTGATGAAGGGGCGTAGATAGTCTGAGCCTAATACCAAACAGACATCGTAGCCAAACCTAAACATCTAAGACCTGAGGTCCCAACCAGGACGCCTGCCGGGTATGGGGCACCTACCAGTCCGGCGCACTCCTCAACCAGGACGCCTGCCGGGTATGAGGCCGCCGGAGCCACCTGCCACCAATCAATCTTCAGTGGTGTACTGCTGCATCAACCTTGTCCGGTCTAACTGCCGTCGACGCCATCACGACGCCAGACAGGGCCACCTCCCTGCGCGAGTTCATCTCCGCGCATCGGACTCCGGATCTCCACAACGCCACGCCGCCAAGATCCGACGCCATCAATGTATAAGATGAAGTACCACGCCACCAAAGAAATCGTCCTCTGTTCCCCGAGCCCGTGTGTACCTCCATGAATGACGCCCCCAAGGGGGAAACAACACCAGAGCGCCGCTATCATCCGATCAACTGATCTAGGGTTTCCCCCGGAGGTAGCAGAGAGTGACCTTGAACTTCTCCACGGTGATGCCTTCAAGAAGGGAACGACACAGACAGCACCGCCACCGCCGGCCTTTGCAGTAGTCAAAAGCAAGTTTTCACTCAGATCTGTTCGAAGAAACTTCATCTCTCGTGCACGGGCCTCCGCGTCCTGCGACGTCCCCGGGAGCGGGATCCCAAGATCCGCCACCACCGACGCCGCCACAAGGACCCACCACCCGACTGTCATCCCTGAAGGAGACGACGCCACCATCGTGCTCGGATCCGGCATCACGCCAACGCCTTCGGCCGCCCCCAATCAGATCGGTGAAGGAGGATACCCAACGCGAGCGCCAACCACCGCTTAGGACCACCGGACGGCGCCCGAGCCCGACCACCCGAAGGAGAACCGATATGGGGCGGGAAACCCCAGATCCGCCGCCGCCAGCTCCCGTAGCGCCGCCCGGATCCCATCGGGACGCCGCCCGAGCGCGCCAACTCCGCCTCCATGCTGTACGCCCAGGGACGCCGATGCATCTCAGCGAGAGGATCCCCTCGTGAAGAAAGGAGGAAGGCCCGTCGTCCGCCGTCCGCCGGGCGAGCTTCGCTCGCCGGCCTCCTTCGGCAGTGACAGGGAAGAAGGGGAGGAGGAAGGTCGAGGGCGGCGGCGGTTGGGGCGCCCGAGTCGCCCCCTGGAGGCGACGCGAGCGAACGACTTTTGGTAGCCCTTCCAAGCATCATCACCTTCTGGACTGAAACCAAAGGCATGCGTCTGCATGTCCCATTGTCCAAGTCCACAACAACGTAGGTGTTGCAAAACTGCAGGGGCCTTCAGTGCAAAATAGACTCTGGGCTCATCTTACATCAGTACTTATTGTATCTCCTTTGCTTGGTCTTTATTTGGTTCTCTTTTTTTTTGAAAAACACCCCATATATTAATTAAGCCAAAGAAAGGTTCTTACAATCATTCGTTACAGCATACACCACGAAGGGCGGAACAGAATTAAAAAGAATCCCATCGGACCTAGAACTAAAGCTAAACTTAGCAATCTCATGTGCCACCTCATTGGCAGTCTGACTTATCTTTACAGTATTAAAATTATGGATCATCCTAAATATACTCAGAGCCTCATCCATCAGATCAGCCAGAGGGGACCTTTCAAGCTTCTCATTTGCAAGAAATGAATGTACGAAAGCACAACTAGTCTCTAAAATAATAGATTGGTGAAGGGTCATACCTATATAAAGTCCTGCGAGGCAGGCGCAGAGCTCAGCTTCATTCACACTGGAACACTGATCAATAAAGTCCCACGAAGAAACAATAATATCTCCAGAATAATTACGAGCTACGACCCCCACACTGGCTGCATTAGTACTCTCCACAAATCTGGCGTCAACATTGATCTTGATATGATCATTAGGGGGAGGAGTCCACACCACATGATCTTTTAACGGTGCAGAATCCTCTACAACTCCACTCACCTTCTCCTTGCCTTTGTTGCTAGCGTCCAATTTAGTGGTGTCATGACTAGACGTGAAGGTGGTCCAAAAATTATCCACAAAATGTGCAGAGGCATTAACGGATTCTTTCCCCTTCCCAAAAATTAAATAATTTCTGAAATGCCATGCTCGCCAGAAAAGAAACATGATTTGCTCCCTCTGCCGCAAACCCAATTGCGCCAGCAAAATCAATAACCAATCTGGCCACGTGCACTTGAAGAACTCTTTATCCGGAATATTCCACCGCTCTCTCACGGCCATTCGAAGAGCATGAGCTTTAGAACAACTCACCAGAGCATGAAATATATGTGCACAGTCTTTACTTGGTTCTAAACTTCTAATAAAACAACTTCCAGTACAATAAAGGAAGAAAGAATCATCCCTTGATTTGCAGATTCTCCATGCACAAGGGCAAACAAATGCTTTGATACAGAACAACAATTCTAAGTGCTACTGCTCATATGCCCAATTTGGTTCTCTCTTATTTTCTGTACGACTATATTATCGTTCTACTAATATTTAGGTGGAAAGTGGAATTAAACGAGGTCTGGGTGGTATTTGAATTGTTCTTTCTGGGCTTGGATCTGTGGAATATTAGCAACTTCAACTACAAAAGTGATGGTGAATGGAGAACCGTGGGAAACAATCTACAATTGCAAGGGGATGAGGCAGGGAGACTCCCTCTCACCTATGCTGTTCATACTCACCATGGAACCGCTACAGAGGTTGTTTGACGTGGCCGTAGACAGAGGAGTTTTGGCACCTTTGGCCACGAGAGGAAGGAGGCAAAGGCTGTCAATTTATGCGGATGATGTGGTCCTGTTCGTCAAGCCGAGGCTGGTGGATTTGGAGGCATGTAGGGCAATCTTGGCCATGTTTGGAGAAGCCTCCGGATTACACATTATCATGACAAAATCGGCAGCTCTGCCGATTAGGTGCACGGAGGAGGAGATCGCGTTGGCCGTGAATGAGCTCGGGTGCCCGGTCGGGTCCTTTCCGATCAAGTATCTTGGTCTGCTGCTCGCTTTAAGGAAACAGTCCGCAACGCAACTGGAATACCTTGTGGACAGCATGGCGAGCCGCTTGCCTAAATGGAAGGCCGCGCTAATGCCAAAGAGTGGAAGACTGACGCTTGTCTTGTCAGTGTTATGTGCCATGCCGATACATGCGATGATGGCTCTGGATTTGCCAATAAAAACGATTACGGCGATGAACAAAGTTTGCAGAGGATTCCTTTGGTGCAACAAGGAGAAGGCCAACGGGGGCAATTGTTCCGTTGCTTGGGAAACTGTCTGTGCACCCAAGTGGGCGGGTGGTCTTGGCATCCCCAACTTGCGCTGGATGAATCTGGCGATGCAAGCGCGATGGCTGTGGCTGAAACATGCTGATGGGAGCAGGCCATGGAGCGAATTCAGTATTCAGGTGCCAGACGAGTAACTACAACTATGCCAAGCTGCTTTGAGAATCAACGCAAGGAGCGGGGAAACCACTCTGTTCTGGGAAGACAGATGGCTGGACGGAATGAGGATGCAAGAGATGGCTCCGGGCATATACAGTAGGATTCCAAGGAGGGTTCGGCAGTCTAGGACGGTTGGGCAAGTGGTAGCCAATGAGCAGTGGGCGTTGAATATCGGCCCAAATTTGGATGCGGTAGCTCTACATCACTTTCTCCAGATGTGGCAGAGGGTCACGACATGGGAACCAATGCTCGATGAGCAAGATGAGTTCTCGTGGTCCTGGGATGCGAGTGGGAAGTACTCGGTGCGCGTATGCAGGCAGATTTTGGGGAAGGGAAGTGGTGCCCACGGCAAGGTTGACCTGGAAATGCAGGGCGCCGTTGCAATGTCGCTTCTTTGCATGGTTAGCCCTGAAAAACAGGTGTTGGACTTCAGATAGAATCGCAAGGAGAGGTTTACCGCACCAATCATCATGTCCGTTGTGTGATCAGGAGCCAGAGACTTTAAATCATGTGCTGCTCACATGCGTTTTTGCTAGGACAATGTGGGCAGTGGTGGGAGAGGCCCTGGGTAAAATTGGTTGGGCGCCAAGCAGCGAGGATGAGCTTGGGGCCTGGATGTGTGCCAAGAAAGGAAACGACTACCTAGGCAACAAGGACATACATACCATGTTGTTGCTGGTCTTATGGGAGCTATGGAAGCATCGCAATGCAATCGTGTTTGACGGTGCATCACCTTCGGTGGAGAGGCTCATAGACAAGATCAAATCTGAAAGCGAGCTGTGGGTTTCAGCGGGGCTGTTCAAAGGAAGGTTGAACGAGTTCCTAAGTGGATTACGTAGGTGGAGGATTAGGGAGGAGTAGGATGTGTGGATGTGTGTGGAGTGGGTACGGGTTGTAAGGCCATACGGGCTTGTAATGTAACTGTGGAGAAAATTTAATGCACCTGCATACATACTTAAAGCATAGTTGCTTACACTTCATCTCCTATAATTAGATCACAACCGTAGAACACTGTGCATGTGAGGATTACGTTTTTTTTTCAAAGAAGAAGATCCATGGGGAAGTGTTCCAGGTTATGACCAGAGTGAAAATGTTCACCTCGTTGTCATTAGCCGATTACCAGATACGTAGTATCCAACATGTTTTCAACATGTAACATTTGTCCTGATAGTTTCCAACATGTAACATTTTTCCATATAGTTTTCAACATGTAACAATTTCCTAGATAGCTTTCAACATGTTTTCAGTAGCAAATGTTGGAAACTATCTGGGCACCACAGTGTTACTCCTGGAGGCTTAACTTATGTAAGGCGTGTATTTATTCTTTCTTCTGTTGTGTGTAGATGATGTCCACTTATCTAGCCTTTTGCCTTTTACCTATTATAGATCTGTCTGTGACACAAATATATCAATCTGGTTTATGTTGTGGTTGCTTCCTAACTAAAAGGTCTCAAATTTGATTCTAAAACGGTTGGAATTTGCAAGCATGGTCATATGGATTTTTGCTCAAACCATGCTTGATACTTTCACATTATTTGCTAATATCTTTGGAGATTACACTTTCAAAAATCTTCCATGATTTTAGCCTAGCCCAAATGTCCATTTACTTTGGTTCCTTAATTATAATTAATAGCATTGTGAGCTATTTTGACAAGAGAAACTGCCATTGGTGTTCTTATCGAGCTAGCCGCTGCTTGGCACTGAAAATTTCAACGCGATGACAAAAAGGGAGGCAGTGAGAGGATGTAAGGGGGACAACAACAGGAGTGACGGGACCGTAGCGAGAAGATATGGACGTGACGGTGCCGTCATCACATCCTCCAACTTGTAGAAAAGGAGAAAAGTAGCTCGGTGCTCCGAAAAGAGAAGTGCATTGTTATTATTATGTTTAATTATGCTTGTATTTGCAATTTGTTTGCTGGAAGAACCTTTCTAATAGTTTAATAAGTGATAATTAGCTATTTTCTCAGCTTTTGCTTCCATATGATGTGAAAGCACATTTCAAGTTGAAGAGGAATCCTAATGTTTTCAACTACTATATGATGATTTTTTGCACACATGCATTTTTATGTCAATTTGTATGTGCATTATGTTCATGCGATAAGAAAGGAAAGAAATTTGACTGGCATGAGGTGATTGCCCGTACAATGGTAGCAAGTTTAAGCCGATAGTTGTCCCAATGCATTTGTAAGCCCACGCTCATGAATTACAATGACATTTTTATCAATGTCCCTATACATAAATTTTTTGTCCCGTAGCAATGCATGCCATTTTTATCAACGTATCTGTACATAAATTTCTTGTCCCGTAGCAACGCACGGCCATTCAACTAGTAACCACTAGAGAGACAATGCGCCGCCTGTTAATATATGCACGCTTGTCCCCTGTTCCATTTTACTATCCTGCACACTTGCTCGGGTGCAAATGCAATGATCGCCCATACATGTACGCGACCTAGGCAGCTGCTAGGGTCCAACCATCTCCATCGCAATGGTAGCGCTGCGGTGAACAAACAAAGGAGGATGCGTGCACGTACGTTACGTGCGTACACCCAAGCACCTTGAGGCCTTGAGGGCACAATCAAGCGACCCGGCCATGTGCATGCATCATGCATGAGCCACACGACTGTTAATTGGCTACATACGTATTAGAGTGAAGTCTGAAATGAACCCTGAAGTTGTAGAGGCAGGTATAAGTGAACCTTCACCTTCAAATTCCTGAAGTTGGTACTCTGTACTTACAGATCCCGGCCAATCCCGACCCGCATGAGTAAAATCTTGTTTGGTCTAATTGGAAAGGTGTGATCCCAGGCAAAATTGATTTCCTTAGTGACTTACTACTTGGGCCCACCTATCATATGCATCTCCCCATGAGTTCACTCCCCCAACTAATTAGGTGCAGTGCAACGGTGACCGGCAGCGGCGCCAGACGAGCTCCTCAACAGCATGCATGTTGCACCTAGCAAGCACAACACGATGGCGACCGTGGTCAGCGAGATGTGTTGGTCCTCGCCCCCGCGCAAGCCTCGACTACGCCATGAGCTACAGGTGCCGCGTGATAGCCTGACTACTGTCAGCCACCGCCTGCCTCGGTCCCACTAGTGGTGCACGTCACCGGTCGGCTCGCCCGCGCGTCACCGTGCTTACCGTGGTCTAGCCGCGTGCAAGCCGCCGCAATTGCCCAGCCACAGCCACATCGCGGACGGGAGCAGTTGGATGCGTCGCACTCCACTGAGATCCCGCCGCCACCACTATGTCTAGCCCACCATCTCGGCCTACCTCGCAGTTGAGGAAAGAAGGATCAATAGTGGAGAGGGAAAGGAGAGTTGGGGGCTGGAGAGGAAAAGTGCATAGGGAGAGGAGAGGAGAGGATATAGGAAGAAGATAAGAGAGAAATGAATCCGAGTTGTGGACCCATACTATAAGTGAGGGTACCTGACAAACCCGGCTGGTGAGAGAGTCCTGAATTAAGGGGTCCTCGGACGGCCAGACTATGTAGCGTGGGCCGGACTATTGGGCCGTGAAGATATAAGACAGAAGACACTCTTCCGTGTCCGGATGGGACTCTCCTTGGCGTGGAAGGCAAGCTTGGCGCCCGGATATGAAGATTCCTCTCTATAACCGACTTTGCACAACCCTAGTCCCCTCCGGTGTCTATATAAACCAGAGGGCTTAGTCCGTAAAGGCAATCATAATCATACAGGCTAGACTTCTAGGGTTTTAGCCATGACGATCTCGTGGTAGATCAACTCTTATAATACTCATATTCATCAAGATCAATCAAGCAGGAAGTAGGGTATTACCTCCATAGAGAGGGCCCGGACCTTGGTAAACATCGTGTCCCCCGCCTCCCGTTACCATCAACCTTAGACGCATAGTTCGGGACCCCCTACCCGAGATCTGCCGGTTTTGACACCGACATTGGTGCTTTCATTGAGAGTTCCGCGTCGTCGTCACCAAAAGGTTTGATGGCTCCATCAATCATGTACAACAATGCAGTCCAGGAGGAGGTTTTCCTCCCCGGACAAATCTTCGTATTCGGCAGCTTCGCACTACGGGCCAACTCGCTTGGCCATCTAGAGCAGATCGACAGCTACGCCCTGGCCATCAGGTCAGGTTTGGAAGCTTGAATTACGTTGCCGATATCCGCGGAGACTTGATCTTCGATGGATTCGAGCCCATGGCAGCCGCTCCCTGCCACCACGATGAACATGACCTAAATCTGTCATCGGACCGTGCCCAGGAGATAGCGCCTGTAACTGCTCTGGCCCTGGATCCGGAGCAGATTGCGCCGCCCGAGGACGGGAAGCTTAACCGCCGCGGAAGCCGTAGACTCAGTGGCATTAGAGCCGCACACATATCCAACCTCGAGCGGGGCATGTGTCACCGGAACCTTGGATTCTTCTCCGGCCATAGGTTCCGAACCGCGTGCGTCCGCGTCCATCGAACCTGATCAGGCGCCGATCGTTGAATTCAGCTCCGTGGACATCTTCCGACACTCACCTTTAGGCGATGTGCTAAAATCATTAAAAGCCCTCTCCTTATCAAGGGACTCTAAGCCGAACTATATCTAGTTTGGATTGGAGGCTGATGGCGGAGAATTCCGCTTCCCACCCACCACCCACTTCATAGCCAATGTTGAAGACTTAACCGACATGCTCGATTACGGCTCCAAAGACATCGACAATAAGGACGACGATGCCGGAGAGGAGCAGGCACAAAAACCACCGCTTACAGGGCGCTGGATAGCCACCTCCTCTATGACGTATACATGGTGGATACACCCAAAGAGAACAACGGCGACAATGAAAGGGATCCAGTCGAGGATAAACCTCCTGAGATACAACCAAAGCGCCGACGTCAGCAGCGCCGCTCTAAACCACGCCGTGGAAAAAACAGCAATACCGACATAGGAGAAAATAATACTCCGGACGATGCCGAAGACAACAAAGACCCCGTTGAGCCAACTTCTGAACAGGATGAACGGGAAGATGGGCGAGTCCGCCCTAACAAATAGGCCGTTAACGAAGACTCAGAGGACAATAATTATCTTCCACCCTCCGAGGATGAGGCGAGCCTCGGCGACGAAGACTTTATCGTGCCTGAGGAGCCCGTCAATCAGGAGCGCTTGAAGCGCCGGCTAATAGCCATGGCAAGGAGCCTGAAAAAGAAGCAGCACCAGCTTCAAGCTGATGAGGATCTACTCAATGACAGATGGACTAATGTCCTGGCAGTCGAGGAATCGGCCTGGAGCGCCCAATCAAAAGTTACCCGAAACGCAAATTGTTATCCCAATTCAACGACGAGGCGCTGGAGCCCATCCTACCAGCGCATAATGCGGCTGATCGATCACCACGTGGCCGGGACAAAGCGGCAACTCAAGCCGAACACCAGCCTGCACTACCTCGCCGTAAAAACAAAGACAGAACAACTTGGGGATACACACATGGTCTGCGGCATGACCTGGAAAACAGAGCAGGTCAGACAAGATCGATCTATAGATCACGGGGATTTGCCCGGACGCGCAATGACGACCATCTAGCCGGACGTGACAAACACAACCACGCCCGGGCCGAGCACCACAGACGAACTCCATCCGAGCTATGTCACGACGTGGCCCGACATAGAGGTACCGCACACCCCCTTTGCTTCACTGATGAAGTAATGGTACACGAATTCCTGGAAGGGTTTAAACCCATGAATATCGAATCATACGATGGAACAACAGACCCCGCAGTATGGATTGAAGATTTCATCCTCCATATCCACATGGCCCGCGGTGATGACCTCCACGCCATCAAATACCTACCACTAAAACTAAAGGGGCCAACGCGGCACTGGCTGAACAGCCTCCTTGAGAACTCCATAGGGAACTGGGAAGACTTGGAAGACGCCTTCTGCAATAACTTCCAAGGTACATATGTTCGGCCTCCGGACACCGATAACCTAAGTCACATCATCCAGGATCCCGGGGAGTCTGCCAGGAAGCTCTGTACTAGGTTATTAATAAAAAGAATCAAACTGTCGATTGTCCGGGCGCCGAAGCCCTCGCGGTCTTTAAACATAGCGTACGAGATGAGTGGCTCGCCAGCCACCTCGGTCAAGAAAAACCAAGATCCATGGCTGCCCTTACCACTCTAATGACCCGTTTTTGTGCGGGAGAAGACAGTTGGCTCGCTCTTAGAAGCAATAGCACCGTTGATCCAGGTACTTTCGAAGTTTGAGACGGCAACGGAAAGCCATGACACAATAAACACAAGCGTCGCAATAACAATGAAGGAACGCAAGACATGGTGGTCAACGCCGGATCCAGTGGTTCTAAACCCGGTCAACAGAAATAGCCATTCAAGGCTAACAGAGACGGACCATCCAATTTAGACAAGATACTGGATCGGCCCTACCAGATTCATGGCACCCCCGTTAAACCAGCCAATCACACCAACAGGAGTTGTTGGGGTTTTAAATAAGTCAGCAAGCTTAATGCCGAACACAAGGTGAAGGGACCGCCCAGCTACAGTGATGACGACGAGACTCGCCAACCGAACACCGGGGGTTAGAAGCAATTCCCCCCGAAGTAAAGACAGTGAACATGGTATACGTGACGCACATTCCTATAGGGGACTGCAAGCGTGCGCTACGGGACGCCGGTGTCATAGAGCCAGCCGCCCCAAAATTAAGCCAATGGGCGGCCCGCCCGATCACTTTTGATTGCAAGGACCACCCAGCCAGTATCCTTCACGAAGGTCTGGCAGCTCTCATCCTCGATCCAATTATCGATGGGTTCCATCTCACGAAAGTCCTTATGGACAGCAGCAGTAGCCTTAATCTACTCTACCAAGACTCTGTCCGCAAAATGGGCATTGATCCTTCAAGAATCAGGCCCACCACAACTACCTTCAAGGGAATAATATCCGGCATAGAAGCTCACTGCACGGGCTCGATTACATTGGAAGTCATTTTCGGCTCACCGAACAACTTTCGAAGCGAAGGCTTGACCTTCGATATTGTCCCACTTCGCAGTAGCTGCCGTGCACTACTTGGGCGTTGTCGGTGTCAAAACCGACAGATCTCGGGTAGGGGGTACCGAACTGTGCGTCCAAGGCTAATGGTAACAAGAGGCGGGGGACACAATGTTTACCCAGGTTCGGGCCCTCTCTATGGAGATAATACCCTACTTCCTGTTTGATTGGTCTTGATGAATATGAGTATTACAAGAGTTGATCTACCACGAGATCGTAATGACTAAACCCTAGAAGTCTAGCCTTTGAGATTATGATCGTTGTCCTACGGACTAAACCCTCCGGTTTATATAGACACCGGATGGGGTTAGGGTTACACAAAGTCGGTTACAAAGGAAGGAATCTACATATCCGAATCGCCAAGCTTGCCTTCCACGCAAAGGAGAGTCCCATCCAGACACGGGACGAAGTCTTCTATCTTGTGTCTTCATATTCCAACAGTCCAGCCAAAGTATATAGTTCGGCTGTCCGAGGATCCCCTAATCCAGGACTCCCTCAGTAACCCCCGAATCAGGCTTCAATGACGATGAGTCCAGCACACAGATTGTCTTCGGCATTGCAAGGCGGGTTCCCTCTCCTCAAAGTACCTGACTTAAATAGCAGTGTCCGGCTTTTCATTTAATGATGCATTCATCGGCTTCCGCACCTTCATGATTTCAGCTTCCACGTGTCGAGCGAATACGAGAGGTCGGGGCATTTTTACACTTGCCACCCTGACAATGAGAAAATTGTCTTATTTAAAGAGACGGGGATCTTCAAGTCTAATTCACACCATCTCCCCAAACGAGGAATACTCGGAGCTTGCTCGCAGAAACCACCCAACATGGCTAGCGCTCGCAGATCCTCCTCGCGCCCTCACGGCCCCACGACCAACTCATGATTGGGAAAGGCCAACTGGTGAAGCTGCAGACCCAGGGATTTCTCCCCCTCGCAGATCTGGTCCCCGTACGAGCCGGATTGGCTTCCATTCAACGGTGGGGAGCAGGCGGAGAAGTTCCCCAACCCATCCAGTGGGGAACGAGTATGTTTTGTTCCCTATTTGGTGAGAGGCGTTGGAATTTCAATCCATCCATTCCTCCGAGGGCTGCTGGAGTACTACGACCTCCAACTGCACAACTTCACACATGCCTCCATCCTGCACATTGTGGGTTATGTTGCCCTTTGCGAGCTATTTCTGGGTTGCGAGGCCCATTTCGAGTTATGGAAGAAGCTGTTTTGCCTCGTCCCTCGTAATCAGGAGGGATCAATATTTCAAGTAGGCGGAGCCAAGATATGGCGCATCGCCAGAACCGGATACCTATCCGGTACGCCGAAGAAGGCATCTGAAGAATGGCCTTCCGAATGGTTTTATGTTGAAGATGTCTCCCTTCCTGACCCAATTCGGAGGGGTCTTCCTGAATATTCAAATACTCCATCAAAGAAACGCCTCAGCTGGCGTCCTTAGAGCCCCAGGGAGGAAGATAGTATGGAAGTCCATCAACTGATGAGAAAGATAAAGATGCTTGCTCAATCCGGATTGTCAATAGTTGAAGTTATGACAATATCCATAATGCGAGGGGTTTAGCCACTCCAATACCGAGGGCGCCCCATGTGGAACTGCAATGGAGAATATGATGCCACCCGCTATGGTCGGAAGGGTCTGGATACTTCCGCTGCCTTGGCAAAAATACTATCCGGATTATACAAAGGGGAGAAGGAGGAGTTCATCCATATTAAGCCCAGGGATGGATTTTCCATGTACAACCCTCCCAGCTAGGTGAGTTTCCATCCCACTGCTTTACTCCATCAACTCCTTGAGTCCCCTTTCATAAATATTAATCCGTCATTTATAACAGGAATGGCGGAAAGTCACCAGGGAGATCCACAGCTCCGCACCACAACCAGGCCATCGATCCTGGATTCGAAGAGGATTCGTATATATTCGTGGAGCTCGGGGAAGGGGTGTTTTACCAGGCGAGCTGTGATGGCACCGAAGTGGCCATCATCGCCGACTATCCCGGTCTCCTCCCTGCGTCGCATGTAAGTAATTAGGAAACTTGTCCCTTGGGAGATTTCCCTCTTCCACCTTACCCACCGCACTATATTATGCTCTAAAGGGGAGGCGATCGGCATGCCATGCGACACCTGAGGCGACGCGTAGGCCTTCGAAGAGGAAAGCCAATAAAAGCGCGGCCGAACCTTTGGCAAAGAGGTATGGTTGTTTTAAGTATGCTCTATGGCCAACAACAACAAGAACAACAAAAAAGCCTTTAGTCCCGAACAAGTTGGGGTAGGCTAGAGGTGAAACCCATAAGATATCGCAACCAACTCATGGCTCTGGCACATGGATAGCAAGCTTCCACGCACCCCTGTCCATAGCTAGCTCTTTGTCGATACTCCAATCCTTCAGGTCTCTCTTAACGGACTCCTCCCATGTCAAATTCGGTCGACCCCGCCCTCTCTTGACATTCTCCGCACGCTTTAGCCGTCCGCTATGCACTGGAGCTTCTGGAGGCCTGCGCTGAATATGCCCAAACCATCTCAAACGATGTTGGATAAGCTTCTCCTCAATTGGTGCTACCCCAACTCTATGTCGTATATCATCATTCCGGACTCGATCCTTCCTCATGTGGCCACACATCCATCTCAACATACGCATCTCCGCCACACCTAACTGTTGAACATGTCGCCTTTTAGTCGGCCAACACTCCACGCCATACAACACTGCAGGTCGAACTGCCGTCCTGTAGAACTTGCCTTTTAGCTTTTGTGGCACTCTCTTGTCACAGAGAATGCCAGAAGCTTGGCACCACTTCATCCATCCGGCTTTGATTCGATGGTTCACATCTTCATCAATACCCCCATCCTCCTGCAACATTGACCCCAAATACCGAAAGGTGTCCTTCCGAGGTACCACCTGGCCATCAAGGCTAACCTCCTCCTCCTCACACCTAGTAGTACTGAAACCGCACATCATGTACTCGGTTTTAGTTCTACTAAGCCTAAACCCTTTCGATTCCAAGGTTTGTCTCCATAACTCTAACTTCCTATTTACCCCCGTCCGACTATCGTCAACTAGCACCACATCATCCGCAAAGAGCATACACCATGGGATATCTCCTTGTATACCCCTTGTGACCTCATCCATCACCAATGCAAAAAGATAAGGGCTCAAAGCTGACCCCTGATGCAGTCCTATCTTAATCGGGAAGTCATCGGTGTCGACATCACTTGTTCGAACACTTGTCACAACATTATTGTACATGTCCTTGATGAGGGTAATGTACTTTGCTGGGACTTTGTGTTTCTCCAAGGCCCACCACATGACATTCTGCGGTATCTTATCATAGGCCTTCTCCAAGTCAATGAACACCATATGCAAGTCCTTCTTTTGCTCCCTATATCTCTCCATAAGTTGTCGTACCAAGAAAATGGCTTCCATGGTCGACCTCCCAGGCATGAAACCAAACTGATTTTTGGTCACGCTTGTCATTCTTCTTAAGCGGTGTTCAATGACTCTCTCCCATAGCTTCATTGTATGGCTCATCAGCTTAATTCCATGGTAATTAGTACAACTCTGAACATCCCGCTTTTTCTTGAAGATTGGTACTAATATACTCCATCTCCATTCTTCTGGCATCTTGTTTGCCCGAAAAATGAGGTTGAAAAGCTTGGTTAGCCATACTATCGCTATGTCCCTAAGACCTTTCCACACCTCAATGGGGATACAATCAGGGCCCATCGCCTTGCCTCCTTTCATCCTTTTTAAAGCCTCCTTCACCTCAGACTCCTGGATGCGCCGCACAAAACGCATGCTAGTCTCATCAAAGGAGTCGTCCAGTTCAATGGTAGAACTCTCATTCTCCCCATTGAACAGCTTGTCGAAGTACTCCCGCCATCTATGCTTAATCTCTTCGTCCTTCACCAAGAGTTAGCCTGCTCCATCCTTGATGCATTTGACTTGGCCAATATCCCTCGTCTTCCTCTCCCAGACCTTAGCCATCTTATAGATGTCCCTTTCACCTTCCTTCGTGCCTAACCGTTGGTAGAGGTCCTCATATGCCCGACCCCTTGCTTCACCAACAGCTCGCTTTGCGGCCTTCTTCGCCATCTTGTACTTCTCTATGTTGTCTGCACTCCTATCCAGGTATAGGCGTCTGAAGCAATCTTTCTTCTCTTTAATCGCCTTCTGGACATCATCATTCCACCACCAGGTATCCTTATCTTCGCTTCTCCTTCCCCTGGACATTCCAAACTCCTCCGAGGCCACCTTACGAATGCAAGTCGCCATCTTCATCCACACATTGTCCACATCCCCTCCTTCCTCCCAAGGGCCCTCCTTAATTACCCTCTCCTTGAACACCTGAGCTACCTCCCCCTTGAGCTTGCACCACTTTGTTCTAGCGACCTTGGCACGCTTATCCCGCTGGACACGAATCCGAAAGCGAAAGTCAGCAACCACCAGCTTATGCTGGGGTACAACACTCTCCCCAGGTATCACCTTACAGTCTAGGCACGCACGCCTATCTTCTCTTCTCGAGAGGATGAAATCAATCTGGCTAGAGTGTTGGCCACTACTAAAAGTCACTAGATGTGATTCTCTCTTTCTAAAGAGGGTGTTAGCTACAATCATGTTGTAGGCTAGAGCAAAGCTTAAGACATCTTCTCCTTCTTGATTCCTGATGCGATAGCCAAAGCCCCCATGCGCCCCTACAAAACCTGTGTTAGATGTACCCACGTGGCCATTGAGGTCTCCTCCTATGAAGAGCTTCTCACCAATCGGTACACTCCTAACCATGTCTTCCAAGCCTTCCCAGAACTCCCTCTTGGTGTTCTCATTGTGGCCTACTTGCGGGGCATACGCGGTGATAACATTGAGAACCAAGTCCTCAACTACCAGCTTGACCAGGATAATCCGGTCCCCATGTCTCCTGACGTCTACCACTCCATACTTGAGGCTCTTGTTGATCAAGATGCCTACGCCATTTCTGTTTGCAGCCGTCCCCGTGTACCACAGCTTGAAGCCGGTTTCCTCCACCTCCTTCGCCTTCTGTCCTCTCCATTTGGTTTATTGGATGCAAAGGATATCAACACCTCTCCTCACTGCTGCATCAACTAGCTCCCGAAGCTTCCCTGTCAGAGACCCTATGTTCCAGCTACCTAAGCGAATCCTCCTAGGCTCGGCTAGCTTCCTTACCCTTCGCACTCGTCGAGTCAAATGTGAAGACCCTTGCTCATTTTCCACTACATCCGGGCGCCGATGTAGCATGCCACTAAGGATGCGACGACCCGATCCTCGCTCACTTGCCACCGTATCCGGATCAAGATACGGTGCGCCACTTGGGGGGTGACGGCCCGGCCCTTGCCCATTTTCCACCACACCCGGGTTTTGATGTGGCGCGTCGCTGAGAGGGTTACGCCCCAACGAAAATCTTTTGGGTTTCAACTCCATAAGAGTGGCTGAGTTTTTACATTGGCTCACCAAGCCTATCACAACCCTCCTCCTTTACTCGGGCTTGGGACCGGCTATGTTGAGACAACATAGGCGGAGTTTAAGTATGCTCTATGACCATCACATTTAAAATGTGACAATATCCGTTGTGTCTTATCAGGAAAAACATTTACCGGACTATGTACGGGGATCCTGCCGGTCGTGCCTCCATGAGCCAGATTCTGGACCCTGTTGCAAGGACTGGGGCTAACACGGAAGTGACACCGGATTGTCCCTCAGCGGAGGAGTCGGATAAAGTATCCGTTACAAACTCCAAAGTGGAAAGTGCCATGAATCATCGATGCCAGCGGTCCATTCTTCGCGACCTTGGTTTTTCAAAAGAGGCCTTCAACACCTTCAACTCGGGTGATGCTTACATCTGAGCTGCTCGAGATGGCCTTACCAGAGCCACATACCAGTATATGAAAGTTATGCGGGTAAGTGCACATTTGTACAAAACTGATAATCATATACCAGTAGCCCCCAAGACTTGAAACAGTTGGTACAACTGATTTAAGGATCGTTATATGACCAGGTGCTCACAGAGAAGAACAATTTGTTGTCTCAAGAGCTAAAAGAGTGTCAGAACCAGCTGACTGCTGCTACTGCCGAACTGGAGAAATCCAAGAAGGCTCCGTCTGGTAATGTTCCCCTCCATCGAGAAAACATAATCATATACCAGGATTATTAATACAGGTGCAAATCTTATGACAGAGGTATCGAAGGTCGCACAAGTGGGAGTTCTAGGAGCTCAAAGGCAACTGGCCACAGGCGAACGTATCCTGACACAGGTCAGGGTGGAGAAGAACAAACTCCAAGATGCCAACACCAAGCTCAACGAAGAGCTAAAAGATGTGTGAGTCCAGCTAGCTAACTCCATTAAGGAGAATAAGAAGCTGCGAGGCGGCATATTTGGTATGTGTTCGGACTTACCTTACATAGTTTGGCAAGTGAAGGAACTGACCGAATTATGTCTGTAGGTATATTGACGGGCCATCCCGAAGAGGTGTCTGGATCGTCGAGCGATCTGCTACAAGAGCTGCCGCAAATGCACGAGCGAGCTCGGCAGGCAATGCAAAGTATTGCTAAGGCTTTATGGCCATCTGAATCCCCTCCAGGAAGTATGAAGGGGCTTGTACATCTACTCTAGGGAGCGCGGCAACACTTCCTATTATGGAAGATATCGGCCTGCCGGGAAGGTGCGCGAGAGGCCTGGGCGATGGTGAAAACATGGTATACCAAACTCGACCCGAATCACATGGCCCGGGTCGGACCTGAAGGGTCAAATGGAGAAGGAATTCCCGTTAGTTTGGTATATAACCAGGTTCAAGTAGCTGCCAAGTATTCCTAGCAGGATTGTAGGCTAAATAGCTTGTTAGATTGCATAGAAAAAGAAGTGTTTGAGTCTAAGTGACTATGTACTTCATTTGACAAATTAATGTCTCTAGCTGAATTGTAAAACGCTTGTCATGGTAGACCTTTTCGCTTCAACCTCTGTACCTGAAGGTGCGGAGTGCTTCCGAATACCCGCTCGGTAATGTAAACCGGGGTACGCGTCAAAGCCAGGCGTAAAGGTCATAGTTTCTTGAACAAACAAGTATCCGGCTAATTATGTTATATTACATTTTGATCGTAAGAAACATCTTCCAGAGAGAATAGTTCCTTTAAGGGTTCCTTTCCCTGGGTAAGCATGCATTAATGTGCATGTCCGAACTATGTTTGAAAGACCACAACATACATAACATCTGGGGGTTCATAAAGTGACAAGTAAAAACCATCTTTAGTCTGCCGACCGAATATTCCCTTAAGAATGCTAGCTTTCGGCTTCACCCAGTCTGAGGCACACATCCGGATGACCCGGCAGTAACAATCACAGAGGTGCTCCCTTTATGCCCTAGCCGAACTAACGGGAATGTAGGGCATAAGCATAGGAGCCAGGCAACCCAGCTTGGCCAAAACTTAAGTCATATCGATGCATATAATGGCGAAGAAAAGGTACATACGTGGACAAGACACATATGTGGTGAGCTTGATGCTCAGAAAACAATAGGAATAAGCTTTTGTACAAGAAGCCCCCAGGTATAATTGACATACATATTAAGAATTGTATGCGTTATAGGTGTACGGTTTAACCGCACAAGAGCTTTACGTCGTAAGAAATAAAAGTTAAAAGAGAGGAAAAAAATAAAGGGAGGAAAAAGGGAAAAAGGAGACGAACGAAGAGTCCGACGCTAGGCATAGAATCTTCGGAGTCTGGCCGCGTTCCATGGGTTCGGCTCCAGGCGGTTGTCTGATGCATCACGCAGGCGGTATGCTCCTCCGGTGAGAACTTCGTCGATGATGAAGGGACCCTCACACTTGGGCTTAAGTTTGTCCTTTTTCTTCTCTGGCAAGCGTAGAATGAGTTCACCAATGTTATAAGTCTTGGCCCGTACTTCTATGCTTTGATACCCGCGAGCTTGTTGTTGATAGAATGCAGAACGGGCCTTGGCGATGTTGCGCTCCTCCTCCAGGGCGTCTAAGCTGTCCCGCCGATCCATCTCGTCCTCTCTCTCTTCATACATGCGCACTCGAGGTGATTCATGAATAATGTCGCATGGTAACACAGCCTCTGCGCCGCACACCATGAACAAAGGTGTATATCGGGTAGAACGGTTGGGCGTGGTCCGCAGCCCCCAGAGTACGGAGTCGAGCTCCTCCACCCAGTGCTTGTCTGATTCTTTTAAAGACCGCACTAATCTGGATTTGATGCCACTCATAATAAGACCGTTAGTTCGTTTGACTTGACCGTTGGTTTGTCGGTGGTATACGGAGGCGTAATTGAGCTTGATGCCCAGATTAGCACACCAGGCTTTCACCTCGTCGGTTGTGAAATTGGAGTCGTTGTCAGTGATAATGCTGTGTGGAACACCATAACGGTGCACAACGCTGGATATAAAATCTATCACTAGCCCGGCTTTGGCCGTTTTGACTGGTTTGGCCTCTATCCACTTAGTGAATTTATCCACCATGACCTACATGTATTTTTTGTCGTGGCTTCCTCCTTTAAGGGGTCCGACCATATCAAGCCCCCAGACCGCAAAAGGCCATGTGATGGGGATTTTTTGTAGAGCGGTGGGTGGCATATGGCTTTGGTTGGCGAAAAGCTGGCATCCGACGCAATGTTGGACAAGGTCCTATGCGTCTGCTCGGGCCGTCGGCCAATAGAAACTTGTACGGAAGGCCTTGCTTACAAGGGCCCGAGCCGTGGCGTGGTGACCGCCGAGATCGACGTGAGTTTCAGCCAAGAGCTGCCGCCCTTCTTCCTCGGAGATACATCTTTGAAGTACTCCGGTAGCGCTTTTCTTATAGAGTTCTCCCTCGTGGACCTTGTAGGCTTTAGATCGCCGCACAATGCAGCGTGCCTCATTCTGATCCTCAGGAAGTTCTCACCTATTGAGGTAGGCCAAGAAGGGTTCGGTCCATGGGGCGATGACCGCCATGATGAGATGGGCCGATGGTGTAGTTTCGGTGGTTGAGCTCCCGACTATGTCGGTGTGTTCGGAATCCGGGGTTATCTTCGGATCTGGATTGGTATTGCCACTCCCCCCTGCCACACCACAGATGGCTTGAAGAGTTGTTCCAGAAATATATTAGGTGGGACGAGGTCGCGCTTAGCGCCAATGCGAGCAAGGATATCCGCAGCTTGATTGCTTTCTCGAGCCACATGGTGGAACTCGAGCCCCTCGAACCGAGCCGGCATTTTAAGAACAGCGTTACGGTAAGCCGCCATCTTCGGATCTTTGGCATCGAAATCTCCATTTATTTGAGATATTGCGAGATTTGAATCCCCGCGCACTTCCAGGCGTTGTATGCCCATGGAGACGGCCATCCGAAGATCATGCAATAAGGCTTCGTATTTGGCTGCATTGTTAGAGTCCATGAACAATATTTGTAGGACATACTGAACAGTCTCTCCGGTAGGGGATGTTAGGATAACGCCTGCCCCTAGGCCTGCCAGCATTTTGGAGCCGTCGCAGTGCATGATCCAGTTGGAGTATGTGTCATATTCTTTAGGGAGTTCGGCTTCTGTCCATTCAGCGATGAAGTCAGCCATACTTGAGATTTAATGGCCCTACGCGGTTTGTATGATATGTCGTATGGAAGGAGCTCAATGGCCCACTTGGCAATCCGGCCCGTAGAATAGTGATTGTTTATCATGTCATTGAGAGGTACTTCGGAGGCCACCGTAATTGAACACTCTTGAAAGTAGTGTCGTAGCTTCCGGGATGGCATGAAAACCGCATATGCTATTTTTTGGTAATGAGGGTACCATGATTTGCATGTTGTGAGGACGGTGGATACGTAGTATACCGGCTTCTAGATCGGGAATTTGTGTCCGTCCGCCTCTCGTTCGATGACAAGCACCGCGCTCACGACTCAATGTGTGGCCGATATGTATAATAACATGGGTTCACCGACGTTTGGCGCGGCCAGGATTGGGTTGCTTGCTAGAAGAGCCTTTATTTCTTCCAATTCCACTGTTGCCACGTCTGTCCACTTGAAGTGTTTGGTGCGTCGGAGAAGGCAATACAGCGACAATGCCTTTTCTCCTAGTCTGGAGATAAAGCGGCTTAAAGTTGCCACACATCCGGATAATTTTTGGACCTGTTTAAGGTCTGTTGGGGTAGCCAACTGTGACAAAGCTCGGATTTTAGCTGGGTTTGCTTCAATTCCTCTATTGGAAATGATGAAGCCTAGAAGTTTTCCTGCGGGAACACCGAAAACACACTTTTTCGGATCGAGCTTGATGTCGTATGTTTGGAGGTTGTCGAATGTGAGATGCAGATCATCTATTAAGGATTCGACGTGCCTAGTTTTGATGACTACATCATCCACATATACTTCAACTGTCTTGTCGATTTGTTTTTCCAGGCATGTTTGAATCATGTGTTGATAGCTGGCACCATCATTTTTGAGCCCAAAAGGCATAGTGTTGAAGCAGAAAGGCCTGTATGGGGTGACAAATGCCGTTGCGGCTTGATCAGACTCCTTCATCTTGATTTGATGGTATCCAGAGTATTCGTCGAGGAAACATAGTGAGTCGTGTCCTGCGGTAGCATCGATGATCTGATCAATGCGGGGGAGGGGAAGGGATCCTTAGGGCAAGCCTTGTTGAGGTCTTTGAAATCGACGCATAGGCGCCAGGATTTATCCTTATTTGGTACCTTCACCAGGTTGGCTAGCCACTCCGGGTGTTTTATCTTTCTGATGAATCTGGCCTCGAGTAACTTGGCTAGCTCCTCTCCCGTGGCTTCTCGTTTGGGTTCGGAAAAGCGCCATAATGTTTGCTTGACCGGCCTGTATCCCTTCAGTATGTTTAGGCTATGTTCGGCCAGCCTGCGTGGGATTCCTGGCATATCAGAAGGGTGCCAAGCAAATGTGTCCCAGTTTTTGCGTAGGAATTCCCGCAGTGCAGCGTCGACCGTGGGGTGCAGCTGTGCCCCGATGGATGTTGTCTTCGTGGAGTCCGTTGGGTGGACATGGAATTTTACTATTTCGTCTCTTGGTTTGAAGGAGGTGGATTTGGATCGCTTATCAAGTATCACGTCGTCCCTGTCCACCATGGAGCGCAATGCGGTTAATTCTTCGGTCGCGAGGGCTTCTGATAGTGCCTCGAGGGCCAAGGCGGCGGTTTTGTTTTCGGCGTGGAGTGCTATGTCCGGATCACTGGCGAGAGTTATGATTCCACTGGGCCCGGGCATCTTGAGCTTCATGTACCCGTAATGGGGTACAACTTGGAAGCTTGCAAATGCATCTCGCCCTAAAAGGGAGTGATATCCACTGTTAAAAGGGGCACTTGAAAGGTTATCTCTTCGGACCGATAATTCTCCGGCGTGCCAAACACCACATTAAGTGTGATTTTTCCTGCTCATCGCGCCTCCCGACTGGGAATAATTCCTTGGAAGGTCGTATTACTTTGCTCAATGCGGCTCCTGTCTATTTCCATTTTGTTGGGGGTTTCCCCATAGATGAGGGTCAGTCCACTGCCGCCGTCCATGAGCACTTTGGTAAGCCGAAAGCCGTCCACAATTGGACTGAGGACCAATGCGGTAGGTGCCGGACTGTTCTTAATTTTGGTTCATCACTTGCATTGTAAGTTATGACCGTGTCATTCAAGGGGTTTATTGCTGCAACTTGGCAAACTTCGGCGAGGCCGCGGAGTGCCCTTTTGCGCCTATTGTTTGAGGCGAAAGTCTCTAAGACTGTCAGCATCGTATGGTTGTTGTCTTCCGTGGGATGTTGCTCTGCGGTATTTTTGATGAGGAGATCCTTGCCGCTCTTGGCCACCTGCCGGAGTATTGATGTCTACTACGCAACCTTCTCCTTGTAGACATTGTTGGGCCTCCAAGTGCAGAGGTTTGTAGGACAGTAGCAAATTTCCCTCAAGTGGATGACCTAAGGTTTATCAACCCGTGGGAGGCATAGGATGAAGAGGGTCTCTCTCGAACAACCCTGCAACCATATAACAAAGAGTATCTTGTGTCCCCAACACACCCAATACAATGGTAAATTGTATAGGTGCACTAGTCCGGCGAAGAGATGGTGATACAAGTGCAATATGGATGGTAGATAAGGGTATTTGTAATCTGAAAATATAAAAACAGCAAGGTAGCATGTGATAAAAGTGAGAGTAAACAGTATTGCAATGCTAGGAAACAAGGCCTAGGGTTCATACTTTCACTAGTGCAAGTTCTCTCAACAATAATAACATAATAGGATCATATAACTATCCCTCAATATGCAACAAAGAGTCACTCCAAAGTCACTAATAGGGGAGAACAAACGAAGAGATTATTGTAGGGTACGAAACCACCTCAAAGTTATCCTTTCTGATCGATCTATTCAAGAGTCCGTATTAAAATAACACGAAGCTATTCTTTCCGTTCGATCTATCATAGAGTTCGTACTAGAATAACACCTTAAGACACAAATCAACCAAAACCCTAATATCACCTAGATACTCCAATGTCACCTCAAGTATCCATGGGTATGATTATATGATATGCATCACACAATCTCAGATTCATCTATTCAACCAACACAAAGTACTTCAAAGAGTGCCCCAAAGTTTCTATCGGAGAGTGAAGACGAAAACGTGTGCCAACCCCTATGCATAAGTGCACAAGGTCACTGAACCCGCAAGTTTATCACCAAAACATACAACAAGTAGATCATGTGATATCCCATTGTCACCACAGATAAGCACATGCAAGACATACATCAAGTGTTCTCAAATCCTTAAAGAATCAATCCGATAAGATAACTTCAAAGGGAAAACTATATCCATTACAAGAGAGTAGAGGGGGAGAAACATCATAAGATCCAACTATAATAGCAAAGCTCGCGATACATCAAGATCGTGCCAAATCAAGAACACGAGAGAGAGAGAGGTCAAACACATAGCTACTGGTACATACCCTCAGCCCCGAGGGTGAACTACTCCCTCTTCGTCATGGAGATCGCCAGGATGATGAAGATGGCCACCGGTGAGGGATCCCCCCTCCGGCAGGGTGCCTAAATAGGGCCCCGATTGGTTTTTGGTGGCTACAGAGGCTTGCGGCGGCGGAACTCCCGATCTATTGTGCTCTTCGATGTTTTTAGGGTATATAGACATATATAGGCGAAAGAAGTCGGCCAGGGGAGCCACAAGGGGCCCACGAGGGTGGGGGGTGCGCCCAGGGGGGTAGGGCGCGCCTCCCTGCCTCGTGGCCACCTCGAAGCTTCCCTGACGTCCACTCCAAGTCTCTTGGATTGCTTCTGTTCCAAAAATAACTCTTCCGAAGGTTTCATTCCGTTTGAACTCCATTTGATATTCCTTTTCTTCGAAACACTGAAATAGGCAAGAAAATAGTAATTTGGATTGGGCCTACGGTTAATAGGTTAGTCCCAAAAATGATATAGAAGTGTTTAGTAAATCCCATAACATCAAAACAGGTAATATAATAGCATGGAACAATCAAAAATTATGGATACATTGGAGACGTATCAAGCATCCCCAAGATTAATTCCTGCTCGTCCTCGAGTAGGTAAATGATAAAAACAGAATGTTTGATGTGGAATGCTACCTAGCATATTTCTCAATGTAATTTTCTTTATTGTGACATGAATGGTCAGATCCAAATGATTCAAGATAAAAGTTCATATTGACATGAAAACAATAATACTTCAAGCATACTAACAAAGCAATCATGTGTTCTCAAAATAACATGGCTAAAGAAAGCTACCCCTACAAAATCATATAGTCTGGTTATGCTCTATCTTCATCACACAAGGTATTTAATCATGCACACCCCCGATGACAAGCCAAGCAATTGTTTCATACTTTTATTTTCTCAAACTTTTTAAACTTTCATGCAATGCATGAGCGTGAGCCATGGACATAACACTATATGTGGAATAGAATGGTGGTTGTGGAGAAGAAAAAAAGGAGAAGATAGTCTCACATCAACTAGGCGTATCAATGGCATATGCAGATGCCCATCCATAGATATCAATGTGAGTGAGTAGGGATTGCCATGCAACAGATGCACTAGAGCTATAAGTGTATGAAAGCTCAACAAAAGAAACTAAGTGGGTGTGCATCCAACTTGCTTGCTCACAAAGACCTAGGGCATTTTGAGGAAGCCCATCATTGGAATATACAAGCCAAGTTCTATAATGTAAAATTACCACTAGTATATGAAAGTGACAACATAGGAGACTCTCTATCATGAAGATCATGGTGCTAGTTTGAAGCACAAGTGTGGTAAAAGGATAGTAACATTGTCCCTTCTCTCTTTTTCTCTCATTTTTTGGGCCTTTCTCTTTTTTATGGCCTTTCTCCCCTTTTTTATATGGCCTTTCTCTTTTTTATGGCCTTTCTCTCTTTTTCTTTTTTTAAGTCCGAAGATCATCCCGACTTGTGGGGGAATCATAGTCTCCATCATCCTTACCTCACTTGGGACAATGATCTAATAATGAAGATCATCACACTTTTATTACTTACAACTAAAGAATTACAACTCAATACTTAGAACAAAATATGACTCTACATGGATGCCTCCGGCGGTGTACCGTGATATGCAATGAATCAAGAGTGACATGTATGAAATAATTATCAAGGTGGCCTTACCACAAATACGATGTCAACTACATGATCATGCAAAAGCAATATGACAACGATGGAGCGTGTCATAATAAACGGAACGGTGGAAAGTTGCATGGAAATATATCTAGGAATGGCTATGGAAATGCCATAATAGGTAGGTATGGTGGCTGTTTTGAGGAAGGTATATGGTGGGTGTATGGTACTGGCGAAAGTTGCGCGGCACAAGAGAGGCTAGCAATGGTGGAAGGGTGAGAGTGCGTATAATCCATGGACTCAACATTAGTCATAAAGAACTCATATACTTATTGCAAAAATCTACAAGTCATTGAAACAAAGTACTACGCGCATGCTCCTAGGGGGATAGATTGGTAGGAAAAGACCATCGCTCGTCCCCGACCGCCACTCATAAGGAAGACAATCAATAAATAAATTATGCTCCAACTTCATCACAAAGCGGTTCACCATACGTGCATGCTACGAGAATCACTAACTTCAACACAAGTATTCTTTAAATTCACAACTACTTTAACTAGCATGACTCTAATATCACCATCCTCATATCTCAAAACAATTATCAAGCATCAAATTGATCATAGCATCCAATTCACTTTCTATGATAGTTTTTATTATACCCAACTTGGATGCCCATCATTGTAGGACCAATTTTATAACCATAGAAAATACCTGTTGTTCTAAAAGACTCTCAAAATAATATAAGTGAAGCATGAGAGATCAATAATTTCTACAAAATAAAACCACCACCGTGCTCTAAAAAGGTATAAGTGAAGCACTAGAGAAAACGACAAACTACTCCGAAAGATATAAGTGAAGATCAATGAGTAGTTGAATAGTTATGCAACTATGTGAAGACTCTCTAACATTTAAGAATTTCAGATCTTGGGATATTATTCAAACAGAAAGTAAAACAAAATAAAACAAAATGACGCTCCAAGCAAAACACATACCATGTGGTGAATAAAAATATAGCTCAAAGTAAAGTTACCGATGAACAACGACGAAAGAGGGGATGCCATCCGGGGCATCCCCAAGCTTAGGCCCTTGGTTGTCCTTGAATATTACCTTGGGGTGCCTTGGGCATCCCCAAGCTTAGGCTCTTGTCACTCCTTATTCCAGAGTCCATTGAATCTTTACCCAAAACTTGAAAACTTCATAACACAAAATTCAACAGAAAACTCGTAAGCTCCGTTAGTATAAGAAAATAAATCACCACTTAGGTACTGTTGTGAACTCATTCTAAATTCATATTGGTGTAATATCTACTGTATTCCAACTTCTCTTTTGTTCATACCCTCTGATACTACTGTAGATTCATCAAAATAAGCAAACAACACATAGAAAACAGAATTTGTCAAAAACAGAACATTCTGTAGTAATCTGTATCAAACGTATACTTATGGAACTCCAAAAAACCTACCAAATTAGGAAAACCTGAGAAATTTGTGTAACAATCCAGAGAAAAAAGAATCAGATCAAAAGAACATTTCTTTGAATTATCAAAACTAATTAACTGGGTGCAAAAGTTTCTGATTTTTAGCAGGATCAACACAACTATCACCATAAGCTATCCTAAAGGTCTTACTTTGCACTTTATTGAAAAAAAGCTACAAACCATGATTACTACAGTAGCATAATCATGTGAACACACAAAAACAGTAAAGGTAAATATTGGGTTGTCTCCCAACAAGCACTTTTCTTTAATGCCTTTTAGCTAGGCATGATGATGCAATGATGCTCACATAAAAGATAAGAATTGAAACATAAAGAGAGCATCATGAAGAATATTACTAACACATTTAAGTCTAACCCACTTCCTATGCATAGGGATTTTGTGAGCAAACAACTTATGGGAACAATAATCAACTAGCATAGGAAGGCAAAACAAGCATAACTTTAAAAATTTAAGCACATAGAGAGGAAACTTGATATCATTGCAACTCCTACAAGCATATATTCCTCCCTTATAATAATTTTCAGTAGCATCATGAATGAATTCAACAATATAATCAACACCTAAATCATTCTTTTCATGATCTACTTGTATAGAAAATTTACTACTCTCCACGTAAGCAAAATTCTTCTTATTCGGAATAGTGGGAGTATTATAAGAGACTCGAATACTATAAATTGTTTCTATATTAAAAGAGTAATGTTCAGAAAAGGAGTAATCATAATCTTGACACGTTTTATAAATATAATCATCACTACTTTTTATAGTATAAGTTTCATCACAATAATCATCATAAGTAGCAACTTTGTTCTCATCATAATCAATTGAAACCTCTTTCAAAATAGTGGATTCATCACTAAATAAAGTCATGACGTCTCCAAATCCACTTTCATAGATATTATAAGATTCAACACCCTCCAAAATAGTGGGATCATTACTTCTTAAAGTTGACACTCTTCCAAACCCACTTTCATCAATATAACCATCATAAATAGGAGGCATGCTATCATCATAATAAATTTGCTCATCGAAACTTGGGAGGCTAAAAATATCATCTTCATTAAACGTAGCATCCCCAAGCTTGGGACAAACATTAATTGTAGCAAATATATTCTCAAACATGTCATTCTCATCAAACATAGCATCCCCAAGCTTGGGCCTTTTCATATCATAAGCATAATCACTCTCATCATTAATAGTATGGATAGCACCAATAGTATAGCAATTATCATTATCACAATGAGTAATAGGAGAAACATCATTTGGGAGGGATACCTTTCTACCTTTGCTTCTCCATCTTTTCTTTTTCTAATTCACATCATGTGTGGGTTTAACCCTCTTTTTGAGCTCCTTATTAATGAGATTGGTTGAATAGAAAGCTCCTCCTTGTTACCTGATTCATCATAAGAAATAATAGGAGTATATTGGGAAGTCTCTTCCATTTCATTAGTATTCTCTTCATCTTCTATTTGCTTTCTTTTCTTTATGTAATTGGCAATATAAGGATTTTCAATGCAATTCACTATACAATACATATAAATTTCTTCTAGATCAATATCAAGGAATTTCTCAAGGTTATATTCTGGAATATGCTTAGTTGCACGTTTCATTTCTTCATAACCCAAAAGCAAACTAAGTTCATTATTATGTGCAAGGGAAATCAAGTCATCACAATTTTTGGACACGATTCGATCATGAAACAATTTGCATCGGAGATTTAAATGACAATGTTCATTGGAAAGTTCACAAGTACGATAAAGAAATTTTAAATTTTCAGCGCTCACATCTAGCTTTTCTTGCAACCATTTAGTTTCTAAATAGTTATGCCTCTTGCAAAATCTATATTCCCTATTTGGTGTGTACTTGCAAACTCTATGCACTCCACAAAAAGTGACATGCTTATAAGAGACATTTTCATCATGACTAGTGCAATCATCATTAGTACTATGCATATTCAAAGAGTTCATACTAACAACATTGCAATCATGTTCATCATTCAAAGATTTAGTGCCAAACATTTTATAGACTTCTTATTCTAGCACTTGTGCACATTTTTCCTTTCCATCATTCTCACGAAATATATTAAAAAGATGAAGCGTATGAGGCAAACGCAATTCCATTTTTTTGTAGTTTTCTTTTATAGACTAAACTAATGATAAAACAAGAAACAAAAAGATTCGATTGCAAGATCTAAAGATATACCTTCAAGCACTCACCTCCCTGGCAATGGCGCCAGAAAAGAGCTTGATATCTACTACGCAGCCTTCTCCTTGTAGACATTGTTGGGCCTCCAAGTGCAGAGGTTTGTAGGACAGTAGCAAATTTCCCTCAAGTGGATGACCTAAGGTTTATCAATCCGTGGGAGGCGTAGGATGAAGATGGTCTCTCTCAAACAACCCTGCAACCAAAAAACAAAGAGTCTCTTGTGTCCCCAACACACCCAATACAATGGTAAATTGTATAGGTGCACTAGTTCGGCGAAGAGATGGTGATATAAGTGCAATATGGATGGTAGATAACGGTATTTGTAATCTGAAATATAAAAACAGCAAGGTATCAAGCGATAAAATTGAGAGTAAACGGTATTGCAATGCTAGGAAACAAGGCCTAGGGTTCATACTTTCACTAGTGCAAGTTCTCTCAAAAATAATAACATAACTAGATCATATAACTATCCCTCAATATGCAACAAAGAGTCACTCGAAAGTCACTAATAGCGGAGAACAAACGAAGAGATTATTGTAGGGTACGAAACCACCTCAAAATTATCCTTTCTGATCGATCTATTCAAGAGTCCGTAGTAAAATAACACGAAGTTATTCTTTCCGTTCGATCTATCATAGAGTTCGTACTAGAATAACACTTTAAGACACAAATCAACCAAAACCCTAATGTCACCTAGATACTTCAATGTCACCTCAAGTATCCATGGGTATGATTATATGATATGCATCACACAATCTCAGATTCATCTATTCAACCAACACAAAGTACTTCAAAGAGTGCCCCAAAGTTTCTACCGGAGAGTCAAGACGAAAACGTGTGCCAACCCCTATGCATAAGTTCACAAGGTCACTGAACCCGCAAGTTGATCACCAAAACATACATCAAGTAGATCACGTGATATCCCATTGTGACCACAGATATGCACCTGCAAGACATACATCAAGTGTTCTCAAATCCTTAAAGACTCAATCCGATAAGATAACTTCAAAGGGAAAACTCAATCCATTACAAGAGAGTAGAGGGGGAGAAACATCATAAGATCCAACTATAATAACAAAGCTCGCGATACATCAAGATCGTGCCAAATCAAGAACACGAGAGAGAGAGACAGAGAGATCAAACTGTTGGAAATATGGCCTAGAGGCAATAATAAAATGGTTATTATTGTATTTCCTTGTTCATGATAATTGTCTATTATTCATGCTATAATTGTATTAACTGGAAACCATAATACATGTGTGAATACATAGACCACAACATGTCCCTAGTGAGCCTCTAGTTGACTAGCTCGTTGATCAATAGATGGTTATGGTTTCCTAACCATGGACATTAGATGTCATTGATAACGGGATCACATCATTAGGAGAATGACGTGATGGACAAGACCCAATCCTAAGCATAGCACAAGATTGTGTAGTTCGTTTGCTAAAGCTTTTCTAATGTCAAGTATCATTTCCTTAGACCATGAGATTGTGCAACTCCCGGATACCGTAGGAATGCTTTGGGTGTGCCAAACGTCACAACGTAACTGGGTGGCTATAAAGGTGCACTACGAGTATCTCCGAAAGTGTCTGTTGGGTTGGCACGAAACGAGACTGGGATTTGTCACTCCGTATGACGGAGAGGTATCTCTGGGCCCACAAGGTAATGCATCATCATAATGAGCTCATTGTGACTAAGTAGTTAGTCACAGGATCATGTATTATGGAACGAGTAAATTGACTTGCCGGTAATGAGATTGAACGAGATATTGGGATACCGACGATCAAATCTCAGGCAAGTAACATACCAATTGACAAAGGGAATTGCATACGGGATTGCTTGAATCCTTGACATCGTGGTTCATCCGATGAGATCATCGTGGAACATGTGGGAGCCAACATGGGTATCCAGATCCCGCTGTTGGTTATTAACCGGAGAACGTCTCGGTCATGTCTGCATGGTTCCCGAACCCGTAGGGTCTACACACTTAAGGTTCGGTGATGCTAGAGTTGTTATGGGAAATAGTATGTGGTTACCGAAGGTTGTTAGGAGTCCCAGATGAGATCCCAGACATGACGAGGAGCTCCGGAATGGTCCGAAGGTGAAGATCGGTATATTGGACGAAGGGTATTGGAGTCCGGAATTGTTCCTGGGGTACCAGGTGATGACCAGCGTGTCCGAAAGGGGTTTCGGAGGATCCAACAAGCGTTGGCGGGCCTTATGGGCCAAGGGGAGAGGGCACATGAGCACACTAAGGGGCTGAGCGCCCCTCCCACCCCATCTCACGTAACCAGGAGAGGTGGGGGCGCCACCCCTAGGGCAGCCGCCCCTCCCGGCTTGGGGGGCAAGTTTCCTAGGGGGTGGGGGCGCCCAAAGCCATCTAGGGTTTCCCCTGTGGCCGCCGCCCCTCCCCTAGGGAACCCTAGGGCGCCTCCCCCTCCTTCCTTCCCCCTATATATAGTGGGGGAGAGAGAGGGCAGCCGCACCCTTCCCCTGGCGCAGCCCCTCCCTCCTCCAACACCTCCTCCTCCTCCGTAGTGCTTGGTAAAGCCCTGCCAGAGAACCACGAGCTCCATCACCACCATGCCGTCATGCTGTCAGAGTTATCCCTCAACTTCTCCTCTCCCCTTGCTGGATCAAGAAGGAGGAGACGTCCCCGGGCTGTACGTGTGTTGAAGGCGGAGGCACCGTTGTTCGGTGCTTAGATCGGATTCACCCGCGATCTGAATCGCTTCGTGAACGACTCCACCGACCGTGTTCTTGTAATGCTTCCGCATCGCAATCTTCAAGGGTATGAAGATGCACTCCCCTGTCTCTCGTTGGTAGTCTCTCCATAGATTGATCTTGGTGATGCATAGAAAATTTTGAATTTCTGCTATGTTCCCCAACAGTGGCATCATGAGCTAGGTCTATTGCGTAGATTCTATGCACGAGTAGAACACAAGTTGTTGTGGGCGTTGATTTTGTTCAAAATGCTTACCGTTACTAGTCCTATCTTGTTTCGACGGTATTGTGGGATGAAGCAGCCCGGACCGACCTTACACGTACACTTACGTGAGACAGGTTCCACCGACTGACATGCACTTGTTACATAAGGTGGCTAGCGGGTGCTAGTCTCTCCCACTTTAGTCGGACCGGATTCGATGAAAAGGGTCCTTATGAAGGGTAAATAGCAATTGGCATATCACGTTGTGGTTTTGGCGTAGGTAAGAAACGTTCTTGCTAGAAACCTATAGCAGCCACGTAAAAACTTGCAACAACAATTAGAGGACGTCTAACTTGTTTTTGTAGCATATGCCGTGTGATGTGATATGGCCAAGAAGGATGTGATGAATGAAATATATGTGATGTATGAGATTGATCATATTCTTGTAATAGGAATCACGACTTGCATGTCGATGAGTATGAAAACCGGTAGGAGCCATAGGAGTTGTCTTTATTTATTGTATGACCTGCGTGTCAGTGAATAACGCCATGTAATTACTTTACTTCATTGCTAAACTGTTAGCCATAGTAGTAGAAGTAATAAGTTGGTGAGACAACTTCATGAAGACACGATGATGGAGATCATGATGATGGAGATCATGGTGTCATGCCGGTGACGATGATGATCATGTAGCCCCGAAGATGGAGATCAAAAGGAGCAAAATGATATTGGCCATATCATGTCACTATTTGATTGCATGTGATGTTTATCATGTTTATGCATCTTATTTGCTTAGAACGACGGTAGTAAATAAGATGATCCCTCATAATAATTTCAAGAAAAGTGTTCCCCCTAACTGTGCACCGTTGCTAAAGATCGTTGCTTCGAAGCACCACATGATGATCAGGTGTGATAGATTCTAACGTTCACATACAACGGGTGTAAGCCAGATTTACACACGCGAAACACTTAGGTTGACTTGACGAGCCTAGCATGTACAGACATGGCCTCGGAACACAAGAGACCAAAAGGTCGAGCATGAGTCGTATAGTAGATACGATCAACATGAAGATGTTCACCGATGATGACGAGTCCCTCTCACATGATGATCGGACACGACCTAGTTGACTCGGATCATGTATCACTTAAGATGACTAGAGGGATGTCTATCTGAGTGGGAGTTCATTAGATGAACTTAGTTATCATGAACATAGTCAAAAGGACTTTGCAAAATATGTCATAGCTTGCGCTTCCGTTCTACTGTTTTAGATATGTTCCTAGAGAAAATTTAGTTGAAAGTTGATAGTAGCAATTATGCGGACTGGGTCCGTAAACGGAGGATTGTGCTCATTGCTGCGCAAAAGGCTTATGTCCTTAATGCACCGCTCGGTGTGCTGAACCTCGAACGTCGTCTATGGATGTTGCTAACATCTGACATACACGTTTTGATGACTACATGATAGTTCAGTAATGTTAAACGGTTTAGAATTGTGGTGCCGAAGACGTTTTTGAAACATCAAGGAACATATGGGATGTTCCAAGGGCTGAAATTGGGATTTCAGGCTAGTGCCCACGTCAAGAGGTATGAGACCTCTGACGAGTTTCTTAGCCTACAAACTAAGGGAGAAAAGCTCAATCGTTGAGCTTGTACTTAGATTGTCTGGGTACAACAATCACTTGAATCGAGTGGGAGTTAATCTTCCAGATGAGATAATGATGTTTCTCCAAAGTCATTGCCACCAAGCTACTAGAGCTTCGTGATGAACTATAACATATCAGGGATAGATATGATGATCCTTGAAATATTCGCGATATTTGACATAGCAAAAGTGGAAATCAAGAAGGAGCATCAATTGTTGATGGTTAGTGAAACCACTAGTTTCAAGAAGGGCAAGGGCAAGAAGGGATACTTCATGATATGGCAAATCAGTTGCTGCTCTAGTGAAGAAACCCAAGGTTGAACCCAAACCCGAGACTAAGTGCTCCTGTAATGAGGGGAATGGTCAGTGAAGCAGAACTACCCTAGATACTTGGTAGATGAGAAGGCTGGCAAGGTCGACAGAAGTATATTGGATATACATTATATTGATGTGTACTTTGCTAGTACTCCTAGTAGCACCATGGTAATAGATACCGGTTCAGTTGCCAAGTGTTAGTAACTCGAAATAAAAGGCTACGGAATAAACGGAGACTAGCTAAAGGTGAGATGACGATATGCGTTGGAAGTGTTTCCAAGCTTGATGTGATCAAGCATCGCATACTCCCTCTACCATCGAGATTGGTGTTAAACCTAAATAATTGTTATTTGGTGTTTGCGTTGAGCATAGACATGATTGGATTATGTTTATCGCAATACGGTTATTCATTTAACGAGAATAATGGTTACTCTGTTTATTTGAATAATACCTTCAATGGTCTTGCACCTAAAATGAATGGTTTATTGAATCTCGGTCGTAGTGATACACATGTTCATGCCAAAAGATATAAGATAGTAATGATAATACCACATACTTATGGCACTGCCATTTGAGTCATATTGGTATAAAACGCATGAAGAAGCTCCACGTTGATGGATCTTTGGACTCACTCGTTTTTGAAAAGATTGAGACATGAGAACCATGTCTATTGGTATATACGCATGAAGAAACTCCATGCAGATGGATCGTTTGGACTCACTTGATTTTGAATCAATTGAGTCATGCAAATCATACCACATGGGTAAGATGACTGAAAGGCCTCGTTCTCAGTGAAATGGAACAAGAAAGCAACTTGTTGGAAGTAATACATTTTGATGTGTGCAGTCCAATGAGTGCTGAGGCACGTAGTGGATGTCGTTATGTTCTTACTTCACAGATGATTTTAGTAGATGCTGAGTATATTTACTTGATGAAACACAAGTCTGAATTATTGAAAGGTTCAAGTAATTTCAGAGTGAAGTTGAAGATCATCGTGACAAGAGGATAAAATGTCTATGATACGATCATAGAGATGAATATCTGAGTTATGAGTTTGGCATACAATTAAGACATTGTGGAAATTGTTTCACAACTAATACCGCCTGGAACACCATAGTGTGATGGTGTGTCCGAACATCATAGATGCACCCTATTGGATATGGGGCATACCATGATGTCTCTTATCGAATTACCACTATCGTTTATGGGTTAGGCATTAGAGACAACCACATTCACTTCAAATAGGGTAGCACGTAATTCCGTTGAGATGACAGTGTATGAACTATGGTTTAGAGAAACCTAGGCTGTCGTTTCTTGAAAGTTTGGGGCTGCGACGCTTATGTGAAAAAGTTTCATCCTGATAAGCTCGAACCCAAAGCGGATAAATACATCTTCATAGGCCACCCAAAATAGTTGGGTATACATCCTAATTCAGATCCGGAAGCAAAAGTAATTGTTTCTAGAAACGGGTCCTTTCTAGAGAAAAAGTTTCTCTCGAAAGAATTGAGTGGGAGGATGGTGGAGACTTGATGAGGTTATTGAACCATCACTTCAACTAGTGTGTAGCAGGGCACAGGAAGTTGTTCCCGTGGCACCTACACCAATTGAAGTGGAAGTTGATGATAGTGATCATGAAACTTCGGATCAAGTCACTACCAAACCTCGTACGACGGCAAGGACGCGTACTGCTTCAGAGTGGTATGGTAATCCTGTCTTGGAGGTCATGTTTCTAGACAACAATGAACCTACGAGCTATGGAGAAGCGATGGTGGGCCCGGATTCTGACAAATGGCTCGAGGCCATAAAATCCGAGAGAGGATCCATGTATGAAAACAAAGTGTAGACTTTGGAAGAACTACTTGATGGTCGTAAGGCTGTTGGGTACAGATGGATTTTAAAAGGAAGACAGACAATGATGGTAAGTATCACCATTAAGAAAGCTCGACTTGTCGTTAAGATGTTTTCCGACAAGTTCAAGGAGTTGACTACGATGAGACTTTCTCACTCGTAGCGATGCTAAGAGTCTGTTGGAATTATATTAGCAATTACTGCATGATTTATGAAATCTTGCAGATAGGATGTCAAAACATTGTTTCCTCGATGATATTCTTGAGGAAAGGTTGTATGTGATACAACCAGAAGGTTTTGTCAATCCTGAAAGATGCTAACAAGTACGCAAAGCTCCAGCAATCCTTCTAAGGACTGGAGTAAGCATCTCGCAGTTGGAATATACGCTTTGATGAGATGATGAAAGATTTTGGGTTTATACAATGTTTATGAGAAACTTGTATTTCCAAAGAAGTGAGTGGGAGCACTATAGCATTTCCGATGAGTATATGTTGTTGACATATTGTTGATCGGAAATGATGTAGACTTTTTGGAAAGCATAAAGGGTTATTTGAAAAGTGTTTTTCAATGGAAACCCTTGATTAAGCTACTTGAAAATTGAGCATCAAGATCTATAAGGATAGATCAACAACGCTTAATAGTACTTTCAAATGAACACATATCGTGACAAGATTGTGAAGGAGTTCAAAATAGATCGGCAAAGAAGGGGTTCTTGGCTGTGTTATAAGGTGTGAGTATTGGGTAAGACTCAAGACATGACCACAGCAGAAGAGAAGAAAGGACGAAGGTCATCCCCTATGCTTCAGACGTAGGCTCTACAGTATGCTATGCTGTGTACCGCACCTGAAGTGTGCCTTGCCATGAGTCAGTCAAGGGGTACAAGAGTGATCCAGGAATGGATCACAGGACAACGGTCAAACTTATCCTTAGTAACTAGTGGACTAAGGAATTTTCTCGATTATGGAGGTGGTAAAAGAGTTTGACGTAAAGGGTTACGTCGATGCAAACTTTGATACTAATCTGGATGACTATGAGTAGTAAACCAGATTCATATAGTAGAACAGTTATTTGGAATAGTTCTAAATAGCGCGTGGTAGCTGCATCTACAAGATGACATAGAGATTTGTAAAACACACAGGGATCTGAAAGGTTCAGACCCGTTGACTAATATCCTCTCTCACAAGCGAGATATGATCAAACCCCATGGGTGTTGAATTCATTACAATCACATAGTGATGTGAACTAGATTATTGACTCTAGTGCAAGTGGGAGACTGTTGGAAATATGCCCTAGAGGCAATAATAAAATGGTTATTATTGTATTTCCTTGTTCATGATAATTGTCTATTGTTCATGCTATAATTGTATTAACTGGAAACCGTAATACATGTGTGAATACATAGACAACAACATGTCCCTAGTGAGCCTCTAGTTAAATAGCTCGTTGATCAATAGATGGTTATGGTTTCCTAACCATGGACATTAGATGTCATTGATAACGGGATCACATCATTAGGAGAATGATGTGATGGACAAGACCCAATCCTAAGCATAGCACAAGATCGTGTAGTTCGTTTGCTAAAGCTTTTCTAATGTCAAGTATCATTTCCTTAGACCATGAGATTGTGCAACTCCCGGATACCGTAGGAATGCTTTGGGTGTGCCAAACGTCACAACGTAACTGGGTGGCTATAAAGGTGCACTACGGGTATCTTCGAAAGTGTCTGTTGGGTTGGTACGAATCGAGACTGGGATTTGTCACTCCGTATGACGGAGAGGTATCTCTGGGCCCACTCGGTAATGCATCATCATAATGAGCTCAATGTGACTAAGTAGTTAGTCACGGGATCATGCATTATGGAACGAGTAAAGTGACTTGCCGGTAATGAGATTGAACGAGATATTGGGATACCGATGATCGAATCTCGGGCAAGTAACATACCGATTGACAAAGGGAATTGCATACGGGATTGCTTGAATCCTTGACATCGTGGTTCATCCGATGAGATCATCATGGAACATGTGGGAGCCAACATGGGTATCCAGATCTCGCTGTTGGTTATTGACCGGAGAACGTCTCGGTCATGTCTGCATGGTTCCCGAACCCGTAGGGTCTACACACTTAAGGTTCGGTGACGCTAGAGTTGTTATGGGAAATAGTATGTGGTTACCGAAGGTTGTTCGGAGTCCGGGATGAGATCCCGGACATGACGAGGAGCTCCGGAATGGTCCGGAGGTGAAGATCGGTATATTGGACGAAGGGTATTGGAGTCCAGAATTGTTCCGGGGGTACCAGGTGATGACCAGCGTGTCCGAAAGGGGTTTCGGAGGCCCCGACAAGCGTTGGGGGGCCTTATGGGCCAAGGGGAGAGGGCACATCAGCCCACTAAGGGGATGAGCGCCCCTCCGACCCCATCTCATGTAACCAGGAGAGGTGGGGGCGCCTCCCCTAGGGCAGCCGCCCTTCCTGGCTTGGGGGGCAAGCTTCCTAGGGGGTGGGGGCGGCCAAACCCATCTAGGGTTTCCCCTGTGGCCGCCGCCCCTCCCCTAGGGAACCCTAGGGCGCCTCCCCCTTCTCCCTTCCCCCTATATATAGTGGGGGAAAGAGAGGGCAGCCCCACCCTTCCCCTGGCGCAGCCCCTCCCTCCTCCAACACCTCCTCCTCCTCCGTAGTGCTTGGCGAAGCCCTGCCGGAGAACCACGAGCTCCATCACCACCATGCCGTTGTGCTGTCGGAGTTCTCCCTCAACTTCTCCTCTCCCCTTGCTGGATCAAGAAGGAGGAGACGTCCCCGGGCTGTACGTGTGTTGAATGCGGAGGCACCGTTGTTCGGTGCTTAGATCGGATCCGGTCGCGATCTGAATCGCTTCGTGAAAGACTCCACCGATCGTGTTCTTGTAACGCTTCCGCATCGTGATCTTCAAGGGTATGAAGATGCACTCCCCTCTCTCTCATTGCTAGTCTCTCCATAGATTGATCTTGGTGATGCATAGAAAATTTTGAATTTCTGCTACGTTCCCCAACACAAACACATAGCTACTGGTACATACCCTCAAACCTGAGGGTGAACTACTCCCTCCTCGTCATGGAGATCGCCGGGATGATGAAGGTGGCCACCGGTGAGGGATCCCCCCTCCGGCAGGGTGCCGAAACAGGGCCCCGATTGGTTTTTGGTGGCTACAGAGGCTTGCGGCGGCGGAACTCCTGATCTATTGTGCTCTTCGATGTTTTCAGGGTATATGGACATATATAGGTGAAAGAAGTCGGTCAGGGGAGCCACAAGGGGCCCACGAGGGTGGGGGCGTGCCCAGGGGGTAGGGCGCGCCTCCCAGCCTCGTGGCCACCTCGAAGCTTCCCTTACATCCACTCCAAGTCTCCTGGATCGCTCCCGTTCCAAAAATAACTCCCCCGAAGGTTTCATTCCGTTTGGACTCCGTTTGATATTCCTTTTCTTCAAAACACTGAAATAGGAAAGAAAACAACAATTTGGGCTGGGCCTCCGGTTAATAGGTTAGTCCCAAAAATGATATAAAAGTGTTTAGTAAAGCCCATAAACATCCAAAATAGGTAATATAATAGCATGGAACAATCAAAAATTATAGATACGTTGGAGACGTATCAAGTATCCAACATGCTTTAAGGCTGTGGGTTGGCACGATATCCGGTGTTGTGTGTATGTTGCATGGCCTATCGAGCCATCCCTTCAGAACGGTTCCGCTCCCCGTAATGGGCTTTGATTTTTTTGTTGTTGGATCGTGCGACCAACGAGGGTGCATCCTTTTTGTCCCGACGAGGGGTTTAGTGGAAACCGGTGGCTCCCAAGAGGTTGCCTGAGTTTTCCAGGTGCTTTCCATTACGCAGTACTTTTGTACTATGGTTGCCAAGTTAGCGAAGTGTGATACGTGACGGCGATTGATTGCATTGAGGATTCCCTCGTTCGTACAATTTTTGCAGAATAACGAGATTGCGTCTTCATCGAGGCAGTCTTTGATCTTGTCCTTGACAAGGAGGAATCTGGCCCAAAAGTAATGGACCGTTTCCTGGGACTGCTGTCTGATGTGGGTAAGATCGCTTAAATCTGGGTGGGTGGGTGGATTTAAGTCCGAACCCTGACCCGATCTGAGATCCGGAGTTTGAGATATTTCTGAGCTTAACAGCTTGGGCTCCGGAATATCAACCAGCTTTTTTGGCCCATAGTCCGAATCAAGGTTCGGAACATGGGGAGTGTCTGCCTGTGGGCGGGTATCCGGCTCTATGATCTCGGAAATTCGAACATAGTTCGTCCTCAATATAGAGGAACGGTTGCCGCATTGTTCCTCCACTACCAGTATCTGATGGGTGATCGGTGGAGATTCAATCTCTCTTTGATCGGGTTTAAGCCCAATATGATCGTAGTCTGTAGCGACTCCCAAGGCAGCGATGCGATCCAGGAGTTCGCTTAAAGACGACAACTCCATCAGGTCCATCTTCTCGGAGTATATTGAGCTGACGCGGAGGCGATTTTCGATGACCCGAGAAGTCATCGTCGGCCCGACGGCCGAACGGGCGGCCATGATAAAGCCGCCGAGCCGGAGGGTCTGGCCTGAGGCCAGGGCTCCCCCGGAGGTGATGTTGTCTTTGATAACAAGGCGAGCCATCAAGCCTATCTTCGACATCACAGTGGAACTCTCAATGAAAGCACCAATGTCGGTGTCAAAACCGGCGGATCTCGGGTCCCAAACTGTGCGTCCAAGGCAAATGGTAACAGGAGGCGGGGGACACAATGTTTACCCAGGTTCGGGCCCTCTCTATGGAGGTAATACCCTACTTCCTGCTTGATTGATCTTGATGAATATGAGTATTACAAGAGTTGATCTACCACGAGATCGTAATGGCTAAACCCTAGAAGTCTAGCCTTTGAGATTATGATCGTTGTCCTACGGACTAAACCCTCCGGTTTATATAGACACCGGAGGGGGCTAGGGTTACACAAAGTCGGTTACAGAGGAAGGAATCTACATATCCAAATCGCCAAGCTTGCCTTCCACACAAAGGAGAGTCCCATTCGGACACAGGACAAAGTCTTCTATCTTGTGTCTTCATAGTCCAACAGTCCGGCCAAAGTATATAGTCTGGCTGTCCGAGGACCCCCTAATCCAGGACTCCCTCAGGCATACCGCTTTTGCTCGCTTTAATGCAGTCCCACATTACACCTATCTCCAACTTAAGATGCCCGGTCCACGCGGCACCATCACGATAAACGGAAATACAGAATGCTCCCTCCGTACAGAGGAGCATACTATAGCTACTACAGCCGAAGTACAAAGCGGCCTTATCAAGCCGCACATTTCGTCGGCCATCAAGCCGCCGGTCTCCATTAAACAAGACCAATCAACCTCAGAGCTGGATTAGCAGTTCGGCCTCCGCCGTCCGCCCCATATAACCGCGAAGTCTGTCCCGCGCACATAATTATACACTTAAAATACCCCGGTCACCAGCGGAGGCACAATGCAGACAGACCTATAACACTATTCGCACTCTCATAGTCTTTTTCTTTTTCTAACCATTTTTTATCTTTTACCACAGGTGACTATATTTGCTGAGAAGTCCTTTAACCAAGGCAAGGCAGCGCAGGCGTGCGACAGGAGGTCCAAATGTTTTTCTAGACCACGCTCTTTATTTCAAACCTGTAAAGTGCCCTTTTTCTCAGCTTTCGACCCCCGGCATGTCAAATAGCCTTGGTAGTAGCATTATAATCTGTAAAGATCGCGCTTGATGTATCATTCAGATGCTAGTCAACATAACCGTATTCAGTATTCGCTTTTCTCAAAGAACTGAATTTTGCTTTTGTGGTTATTTCACGCACGCACCTCGGCATATATTGCCAGGGGCTCGATATGGCAACTTATGAGTTGCCGACAAGTCCGAACAGCTTTATAGCACACTTCGGCGTCACGAGTTTGGCCTTATATGCATCAACTCCGAATCATGTCTTTGGTCAATAGTTTGGTTGCCCGGCTCCTGTGCTTACTACCTTACGTTCCGCTCTATCGGCTAAGGTAGTAAAGGGAGAACTACTGCGATTGTGTCTGGTTTGTCCGGATGAGCACCTTAGTAGAGAAAGCCGAAAACTGATTGTCATGATGCGGCGAGAGCTGGTCAACCACTCGATGACTCACCCGAATCTTCGCGATTCCTTCCGTATTACACGAAGGACCATTCTTCTGGTCATGTATATAAACGCACCATATTCGGATAACTGCGTACATACCAGGGGCTATATCGTAGACCCACCGTCAAACTCCTATGGCTAAGTGAAAGTGTTAAAGCCCTATAGTTCGATTGCCTGGTTCATCGCATTGACACCTCCTTAACGGACCAACACGTTGGGTCAAGAGTGATCAAGTGCTTTTCCGAACACCCCCGCATTATATGCGAGGGGGCCGAAGCCGATGACTGGTAAACTTTTAGATTATACAAAAAATGGCCGCACATGAGGCACCAAAAACTTTTTAGGCAAAATTATAACAACATAGCCCTAATATATCATAATATTGTTTTTACAATTTCGGTACACTTCACTCGAACATAATATCTTTCGAGCACTGACCCTCTATCAAGCTGGCACCCTCTAGGACATCCTCAAAATAATGCTCTGGCATGTGATGGTCCTTGCCCTTGGGTGGACTTTCCGCTGCAATATCGGTGGCCTTCATCTTCGCCTAGTACGTCTTGACGCGGGCAAGGGCCATCCGTGCAGCTTCTATGCACGTTGACCACTTAACAACGTCGATACGCTGCGCCGCATCAACAAGTCGTTGCACCAAACCGAAATAACTATTCGGAATTGGCTCAGTCGGCCACAGCCGGACCACGACGTCCTTCATGGTAGATCCGGATATCTTGTGGAGCTCGGCCCACTAGGCCATCTGTTCTTCAGCAACAACGGACGCTTTGGCATGCTAAATTGCGACTAGAAAAGCTTTTCCGTCGCATGTCCTTCTTGCGGTTGGAAAAACTACGTCGCATCAGAGACACTCTTTGGAAAGTCCAAAAATGCGTCTGGAGAACTCCATATTTGATTAAGCGGGGCATACTTCGGATCGCCGAATTTAGTTTGTAACAAGAAGGGCTTACCAGCCGCGATCTCCCCAGCTTGTTGGTTCTCCTCCCGAGCCGCTCTAGACTCGGACCGTGCTTCCCTCGCTGAGGGAGTCCTGGATTAGGGGGTCCTCGGACAGCCGGACTATATACTTTGGCCGGACTGTTGGGCTGTGAAGATACAAGATTGAAGACTTCGTCCCATGTCCGGGTGGGACTCTCTTTTGCATGGAAGGCAAGCTTGGCAATCCGGATGTGTAGATCTCCTTCTCTGTAACCGACTCTGTGTAACCCTAGCCCCCTCTAGTGTCTATATAAACCGGAGGGTTTAGTCCATAGGACAACAACAATCATACCATAGGCTAGCTTCTAGGGTTTAGCCTCTTCGATCTCATGGTAGATCAACTCTTATAATACTCATATCATCAAGTCAATCAAGCAGGAAGTAGGGTATTACCTCCATCGAGAGGGCCCGAACCTGGGTAAACATTGTGTCCCCAGCCTCCTTTACCATTAGCCTTAGACGCATAGTTCCGGACCCCCTACCCGAGATCCGCCGGTTTTGACACCGACATTGGTGCTTTCATTGAGAGTTCCATTGTGTCGTCCCGATAAGGCTCAATGGCTCCTTCAATCATATTTAACGATGCGGTCCAGGGTGAGGTTTTCCTCCCCGGACAGATCTTTGCATTCAGCGGCTTCATATTGTGGGCAAACTCGCGTGGCCAACTGGAGCAGATCGACAGCTACGCCCCTGGCCATCAGGTCAGGTTTGGAAACTTGAACTACACCACCGACATCTGCGGAGACTTAATCTTCGACGGATTCAAACCCATGACAGGAGCGCCGAACAGTCATGACAGGCATGACATAGATCTGCCATCGAACAGTGTTCGAGAGATCGCACCTGCGGCTGCCCCGACCCTTAATCTAGAGCAGATCACGCCATCCGAGGACGGGTGGATCGACCCCACCACAGAGGCTGCACATTCATCGGCGCTGGAGCCGAACACAGACTTCACCTCCAAAGAGATCTGTGTCATCGGACCCTCGGACTCGTCTCCGGCCATAGGTTCCGAACCACATGCGTCCGTGCCTATCGATTCTGATTGGGCACCGATCATGGAGTTCACCTCTGCGGATATTTTTCAGCATTCACCCTTGGGCGACGTGCTAAATTCATTGAGGTCTCTCTCTCTATCAGGAGACTCTTGGCCAAACTATGTCCGGCTTGAGTGGTAAGCGGAGAACGAAGAAATTTGTTCCCCACCCACCACCCACTTAATAGCCACTGTCGATGACTTAACCGACGTGCTTGACCTTGACTTTGAAGACATCGACGGTATGGACGGCGATGTAGAAGAAGAACAGGAACCACAACCCACAGGGCGCTAGACAACCACCTCATCATATGATATATACATGGTGGACACCCCCAAAGAAAGCGATGGCGATGAAGCAACAGAGGATAATCCCCTTGAGAAGCAATCTAAGCACCGGCGTCATCGGGGCCGCTCTAAGCCCCGCCATAGCAAAAATAGCGATGCAGGCACAAGAGACAATAACACTCCAGATGATGCCGAAGACAAAAACATCGCCCAGCCAGACTTCGAGTAGGCCGAACGGGAGTATGGCCAAGTTAGCCCTCATGAACAGGCAACAGATGGAGACTTGGAGGACGACAATTATATGCCTCTCTCCGAAGACGAGGTGAACCTCGGCGACGAAGAATTTATCGTGCCTGAGGATCCCGTCGAGCAGGAGCGCTTCAAGCGTAGGCTTATAGCCACTGCAAAAAGCCTGAAGAAAAAACAGTAGTGATGTCTACTACACAACCTTCTTCTTGTAGACGTTGTTGGGCCTGCAAGTGCACATGTTTGTAGGTCAATAGAAAATTTCCCTCAAGTGGATGACCTAAGGTTTATCAATCCGTAGGAGGCGTAGGATGAAGATGGTCTCTCTCAAACAACCCTGCAACCAAATAACAAAGAGTCTCTTGTGTCCCCAACACACCCAATACAATGGTAAATTGTATAGGTGCACTAGTTCGGCGAAGAGATGGTGATACAAGTGCAATATGGATGGTAGATAAAGGTATTTGTAATCTGAGATTATAAAAACAGCAAGGTAACTAATGATAAAAGTGAGCACAAACGGTATTGCAATGATAGGAAACAAGGCCTAAGGTTCATACTTTCACTAGTGCAAGTTCTCTCAACAACAATAACATAGATAGATCATATAACAATCCCTCAACATGCAACAAAGAGTCACTCCAAATACATTAATAGCGGAGACCGAACGAAGAGATTATGGTAGGGTATGAAACCACCTCAAAGTTATCCTTTCTGTTCTATCTATTCAAGAGTTCGTAATAAAATAACATGAAGCTATTCTTTCCGCTCAATCCATCATAGAGTTCATACTAGAATAACACCTTAAGACACAAATCAACCAAAACCCTAATGTCACCTAGATACTCCATTGTCACCTCAAGTATCCGTGGGCATGATTATACGATATGCATTACACAATCTCAGATTCATCCAACCAACACAAAGTACTTCAAAGAGTGCCCCGAAGTTTCTACCGGAGAGTCAAGACGAAAACGTGTGCCAACCCCTATGCATAGGTTCATGGGCGGAACCCGTAAGTTGATCACCAAAACATACATCAAGTGGCACATGATATCCCATTGTCACCACACATAAGCACGGCAAGACATACATCAAGTGTTCTCAAATACTTAAAGACTCAATCCGATAAGATAACTTCAAAGGGAAAAATCAATCCATTACAAGAGAGTAGAGGGGGAGAAACATCATAAGATCCAACTATAATAGCAAAGCTCGCGATACATCAAGATCGTGCCATAGAGAGAACACGAGAGAGAGAGAGAGATATTAAACACATAGTGACTGGTACATACCCTCAGCCTCGAGGGTGAACTACTCCCTCGTCGTCATGGATAGCGCCGGGATGATGAAGATGGCCACCGGTGATGGGTTCCCCCTCCGGCAGGGTGCCGGAACAGGCTCCCGAGAGGTTTTTGGTGGCTACAGAGGCTTGCGGCGGCGGAACTCCCGATCTATCTTGATATTCGATGGTTTTAGGGTACGTAGGCTTATAGGAGAAAGAAGTCGGTCGGGGAGCCTCGAGGGGCCCACAAGAGGGTAGGGCACGCTAAGGGGGTGGGCGCCCCCCCTATCTCATGGCTTCCTCAATGCTGTTCTGACGTGAACTCCAAGTCTCCTGGATCATATTCTTCCTAAAAATCACGCTCCTGAAGGTTTCATTCCGTTTGGACTCCGTTTGATATTCTTTTTCTTCGAAATACCGAAACAGGCAATAAAACAGCAATATGGGCTGGGCCTCCGGTTAATACGCTAGTCCCAAAAGTAATATAGAAGTGTTTAATAAAGCCCGTAATCCTTCAAAACAGGTAATAAAATAGCATGAATGCTTCATAAATTATAGATACATTGGAGACGTATCAGCATCCCCAAGCTTAATTCCTACTCGTCCTTGAGTAGGTAAATGATAAAAGAAAGAATTTATGAAGTGTGAATGCTAGAAGGTGCACAAGTTTGATCAATGATAATTTCAATCACCTTTTCTAGCATGATTATATGTCATAACAGTAGTTCATTTCATAAAAACTTCTCACGATCAAGTAACAAACTATTCACATGTTAAAGCATAGACCATAAACTTTCTTGAAAACTAGCAAACTATGTTCTCAGTCATCAAACAATTGCAATTCATCTTATTTTCAGGAAGGGTCTATGTCAAAGCTTTGATTTAGCAAACTTCACATACTCAACTATCATATAGTCTTCTACAATTGCTAACACTCACGCAATACTAATGGTTATGGAGTTTTAATCGAACACTAAGAAAGATAGGGGATTATAGTGTTGCCTCCCAACGTATTCACCTTTGGGTGATGTCAACAATAATAGTTCATGCTAACTTACATCCAATTGGATATATATATCAGGATCACCCCAACACAAAGTGCTTGCCAAAGGATAAAATGAAAAAGGGAAAGGTGAAGATCACCTTGACTCTTGCATAAAGTAAAAGACATAAAGTAAAAGATAGGCCCTTCGCAGAGGGAAGCAGAGGTTGTCATGCGATTTTAGGGTTGGATACACAAAATCTTAATGCGAAAGAACGTCACTTTATATTTCCCCTTGTATATGGACCTTTATTATGTAGTCTGTCGCTTTTATTGCTTGCATAACAAGATCGTACAAAGCTTATTTTCTCCGCACTAATAAGTCATGCATATTTAGAGAGCAATTTTTATTGCTTTCACCGATGACAACTTACTTGAAGGATCTTACTCAATCCATAGGTAGGTATGGTGGACTCTCATGGCAAAAACTGGGTTTAAGGATATTTAGAAGCACAAGTAGTATCTCTACTTGGTGCAAGGAATTTTGGCTAGCATGAGGGGGAAAGGCAAGCTCAACATGTTTGAATGATCCATGACAATATACTTTAACTGAGATGTGAGAAAACATAACCCATTACGTTGTCTTCCTTGTCCAACACCAACTCTTTAGCATGTCATACTTAATGAGTGACCACAATTATAAAAGATGTCTAGGATAGTATATTTATATGTGAAATCTCTCTTCCTTCAATATTCTTTCATGAATTGTTCAAATGACCAATACAATGCTTGCTAACCTTCAATAAATTTACAAGCTCTACTTCTTAGATGTGAAGTCATTACTCCCCATGGTATAAGCAAATGAAACATATATAAATTCACATTTATGACATTCAACTCATTTAACAATTTACTCATAGGATATAAGTGAAGCACACGAGTAAATGAAAAACTACTCCAACAAGATATAAGTGAAGATCAACGACTAGCAAAATAATTGTGTAACTATGTGAAGACTCTCTCTCATTTAAGAATTTCAGATCTTGGTATCTTATTCAAACAGCAAGCAAAACAGAATAAAATGACATTGCAAGGATAGCACAACTCATGTGAAGAAGCAAAAACTTAGGTTCAACCGATACTAACCGATAGTTGTTGAAGAAGAAAGGTGGGATGCCTCCCGGGGCATCCCCAAGCTTATACGCTTGAGACTTCTTGAAATATTATCTTGGGGTGCCTTGGGCATCCCCAAGATTTAACTTTTGTGTCTCCTTAATTCCTCTCATATCATGGTTTCTCTTTTTATCAAAAGGTTCATCCACACCAAACTCAACAAGAACTCGTGAGATAGGTTAGTATAAACCAATGCAAAACCTTATCATTTTCTACTGTAACAAATCACTAAAATTATTATTCAACATTTCATACTAAATGCCTCTGCATATTTAACATTCCTATCCTCAAATAGAATCATTAAACAAGCAAACGTATGCAAACAATGCAACCATACAGCAATCTGCCAAAACAGTACAGTTTGTAAAGAATGCAAGAGTATCAATACTTCCCTGACTCCAAAAATTATGAGAGAAAATTCCCACTGTAATAAATTTATCAGAGATTTATATTCAAAAAGTTTCAACATTATACCATTCTCTGACTTTTCTAGGGAATGTTTGCAACATCGGTAAACTTTCTGTTTTCAAACAGCAACATGTATACTAGCAAAATAAGCATGGCAAAGGCTATCCTTGACATTTTTATTGAAACTAAAGATGCAAAACATTATTCTAAATAACATCAAGCAAATACTAACAAAATAAAATGATGCTCCAAGCAAAACACATATCATGTGGCGAATAAAAATATAGCTCCAAGGAAAGTTACCGATGAACAAAGACGAAAAAGGGGATGCCATCCGGGGCATCCCCAAGCTTAGGCTCTTGGTTGTCCTTGAATATTACCTTGGGGTGCCTTGTGCATCCCCATGCTTAGGCTCTTTCCACTCCTTATTCCATAGTCCATCGAATCTTTACCCAAAACTTGAAAATTTCAACCACACAAAACTCAAAACAAAACTCGTAAGCTCCGTTAGTATAGGAAAATAAAACCACCACTTAGGTACTGTAATGAACTCATTGTAAATTCATATTGGTGTAATATCTACTGTATTCTAACTTCTCTATGGTTCATACACTCCGATACTACTCATAGATTCATCAAAATAAGCAAACAACACATAGAAAACAGAATCTGTCAAAAACAGAACAGTCTGTAGTAATATGTATTAAACATATACTTCTGGAACTCAAAAAATTCTGAAATAAATTTCTGGACCTTAGGAATTTGTCTATTAATCATCTGCAAAAATAATCAACCTAAAATCACTCTTCAGTAGAAAATGGCAGCTAATATCGTGAGCGCTAAAGTTTCTGTTTTTTACAGCAAGATCATAAAAACTTCACCCAAGTCTTCCCAAAGGTTCTACTTGGCACTTTATTGAAATAAAAATCTATAAAACATGATTACTGCAGTAGCATAATCATGTAGACACACAAAAACAGTAAGGATAAATATTGGGTTGTCTCCCAATAAGCGTTTTTCTTTAATGCCTTTCTAGCTAGGCATGATGATGACAATGATGCTCACATAAAAGATAAGAATTGAAACATAACGAGAGCATCATGAAGAATATGACTAGCAAATTTAAGTCTAACCCACTTCCTATGCATAGGGATTTTGTGAGCAAACAACTTATGGGAACAATAATCAACTAGCATAGGAAGGTAAAACAAGCATAGCTTCAAAATTTTAAGCACATAGAGAGGAAACTTGATATTATAGCAATTCCTATAAGCATATGTTCCTCCGTCATAATAATTTTCAATAGCATCATGGATGAATTCAACAATATAACCAGCACCTAAAGCATTATTTTCATGATCTACAAGCATAGAAAGTTTACTACCCTCCACATAAGCAAATTTCTTCTCATGAATAGTAGTGGGAGCAAACTCAACAAAATAATTATCATGTGAGGCATAATCCAATTGGAAACTAAAATCATGATGACAAGTTTCATGGTTATAATTATTCCTATTAGCATACAAGTCATCACAATAATTGTCATAGATAGCAACTTTGTTCTCATAATCAATTGGAACCTCTTCCGAAATAGTGGAATCATCACTAAATAAAGTTGACACTCTTCCAAATCCACTTTCATGTTCATCACAATAAGATTCACCATCCTCAAAAATAGTGGGATCACTACTTCCTAAAGTTGACACTCTTCCAAACCCACTTTCATCAATATAATCATCATAAATAGGAGGCATGCTTTCATCATAATAAATATTCTCATCAAAACTTGGGGAACAAAAAATATCATCTTCATCAAACATAGCTTCCCCAAGCTTGTGGCTTTGCATATCATTAGCACAATGGATATTCAAGGAATTCATACTAACAACATTGCAATCATGCTCATCATTCATATATCTAGTACCAAACATTCTAATGCATTCTTCTTCTAGCACTTGAGCACAATTTTCCTTTTCATCATACTCACGAAAGATATTAAAAAGACGAAGCGTATGAGACAAACTTAACTCCATTTTTTTGTAGTTTTGTCTTATAAACTAAACTAGTGATAAAACAAGAAACAAAAAGATTTGATTGCAAGATCTAAAGATATACCTTCAAGCACTCACCTCCCCGGCAACGGCGCCAGAAAAGAGCTTGATGTCTACTACACAACCTTCTTCTTGTAGACGTTGTTGGGCCTGCAAGTGCACATGTTTGTAGGACAGTAGCAAATTTCCCTCAAGTGGATGACCTAAGGTTTATCGATCCGTAGGAGGCGTAGGATGAAGATGGTCTCTCTCAAACAACCCTGCAACCAAATAACAAAGAGTCTCTTGTGTCCCCAACACACCCAATACAATGGTAAATTATATAGGTGCACTAGTTTGGCGAAGAGATGGTGATACAAGTGCAATATGGATGGTAGATAAAGGTATTTGTAATCTGAAATTAGAAAAACAGCAAGGTATCTAATGATAAAAGTGAGCACAAACGGTATTGCAATGATAGGAAACAAGGCCTAAGGTTCATACTTTCAGTAGTGCAAGTTCTCTCAACAATAATAACATAGATAGATCATATAACAATCCTCAACATACAACAAAGAGTCACTCCAAAGACACTAATAGCGGAGAACGAACGAAGAGATTATGGTAGGGTACGAAACCACCTCAAAGTTATCCTTTCTGTTCTATCTATTCAAGAGTTTGTAATAAAATAACATGAAGCTATTCTTTCCGCTCAATCCATCATAGGGCTCATACTAGAATAACACCTTAAGACACAAATCAACCAAAACCCTAATGTCACCTAGATACTCCATTGTCACCTCAAGTATCCGTGGGCATGATTATACGATATGCATCACACAATTTCAGATTCATCCAACCAACACAAAGTACTTCAAAGAGTGCCCCGAAGTTTCTACCGGAGAGTCAAGACAAAAACATGTGCCAACCCCTATGCATGAGTTCATGGGCGGAACCCGCAAGTTGGTCACCAAAACATACATCAAGTGGCACATGATATCCCATTGTCACCATACATAAGAAAGGCAAGACATACATCAAGTGTTCTCAAATCCTTAAAGACTCAATCCGATAAGATAACTTCAGAGGGAAAACTCGATCCATTACAAGAGAGTAGAGGGGGAGAAACATCATAAGATCCAACTATAATAGCAAAGCTCGCGATACATCAAGATCGTGCCATAGAGAGAACATGAGAGAGAGAGAGTTCAAACACATAGCTACTGGTACATACCCTCAGCCTCGAGGGTGAACTACTCCCTTCTCGTCATGGATAGCGCCGGTATGATGAAGATGGCCACCGATGATGGGTTCCCCCTCCGGCAGGGTGCCGGAACGGGCTCCCAAGAGGTTTTTGGTGGCTATAGAGGCTTGCGGCGGTGGAACTCACAATCTATCTTGATATTCGATGTTTTTAGGGTACGTAGGCTTATATAGGTGAAAGAAGCCGGTCGGGGGAGCCTCGAGGGGCCCACGAGAGGGTAGAGCACCCAGGGGGGTGGGCGTGCCCCCTATCTTGTGGCTTCCTTGATGCTCTTCTGACGTGAACTCCAAGTCTCCCGGATCATATTCTTCCTAAAAATCACGCCCCCGAAGGTTTCATTCCGTTTGGACTCTGTTTGATATTCCTTTTCTTCGAAATACTGAAACAGGCAATAAAACAGCAATATGGGCTGGGCCTCCGGTTAATAGGTTAGTCCCAAAAGTAATATAAAAGTGTATAATAAAGCCTGTAATCCTTCAAAACAGGTAATAAAATAGCATGAATGCTTCATAAATTATAGATACGTTGGAGACGTATCAAGAAGCAGCTTCAAGCTAATCAAGATCTGCTAACAGATAGATGGACTGAGGTCCTGGCAGCCGAGGAATACAGACTCGGGCGCCCAACCAAAAGTTACCCGAAGCACAGATTGCTACCTCAATTCGAGGAGGAGGCGCTAGAGCCTACACTACCAGCGCAAGACAAGGCTGACCGGCCACCTCGTGGCCAAGACAAAGCGGCGTATCAGCCTGAACACCAGCCCGCACCCCATCGCCAATCAAACAAAAACACCAAGGCCCGGGGCTATACGCAGGACCTGCGAGACATATTGGAAAACAAAGCAGGACAGTCAAAATCGATCTACGGATCATGAGGGCGCGCCCCAAAGCGAGACGACGACCGTCACGCTGGATACACCAAATATACATCCGGCCAGGCCGAATACAACAGACCGGACTCATTTGAGCTGCATCGTGATATAGCCCGGCACAGAGGCGCTACACACCCCCTATGCTTCACTGACGAAGTAATGGGTCATGAATTCCCAGAAGGGTTTAAACCCGTGAATATTGAATCATACGATGGTACAACAGACCTCGCGGTATGGATTGAAGATTTCCTTCTCCACATTCACATGGCCTGTGGCAATGATCTACACGCCATCAAGTACCTCCCACTAAAACTCAAGGGACCGGCTCGGGATTGGCTGAACAACTTGCCGGCAAATTCCATTGGCAGTTGGGAGAACCTGGAAGACGCATTCCTTGACAACTTCCAGGGGACTTACGTGCGACCGCCGAATGCTGATGACTTAAGACACATAACCCAACAGCTCAAAGAGTCAGCCAGGAAATTCTGGACTCGGTTCCTAACCAAAAAGAACCAAATTGTCGACTGTCCGGATGCCCAAGCCCTAGAGGCCTTTAAGCACAGTATCCACGACGAGTGGCTCGCCCGACACCTCAGCCGAGAGAAGCCGAAATCCATGGCAGCTCTCACGACACTCATATGACACTCTTTTGTGCAGGCGAAGACAGCTGGCTGGCTCGTAGCAACAACACATCAAGAAATCCTGGCACTTCAGATGCCAGAGAAAACAACGACAAGCCCCAATGCAATAGACAAAATCATCATAGCAATGGCAACAACGCCGAAGACACGGCAGTCAATGCCGGATTCAGTGGCTCTAAAACCGGTCAGTGGAAAAAGCCATTGAAAAGAAACAATCCGGGCCCGTCCAGTCTGGACCGCATACTCGATCGCTCATGTCAAATTCATGGCACCCCCGATAAACCAGCCAACCACACCAACAAAGATGCTGGGTGGTCAAGCAGGCCGGCAAGTTAAATGCTGAAAACAAGGAAAAGGGGCTGCACAGTGATGACGACGAGGAACCCCGGTTACCGAACACAGGAGTACAGAAGAAATTCCCTCCCCAAGTGAAAACAGTAAATATGATATACGCAACCCATATTCCCAAGAGGGAGCGGAAGCATGCACTAAGGGACGTCTACGCGATGGAGCCAGTCGCCCCAAAGTTCAACCCATGGTCTTCTTGTCTAATCACCTTCGATCGCAGGGACCATCCGACCAGTATCCATCATGGCGGTTCGGCCGCACTGGTCCTCGACCCCATCATCGACGGATTCCACCTCACAAGAGTCCTTATGGATGGTGGTAGCAGCCTGAACCTGCTCTATCAGGATACAGTGCGCAAAATGGGCATCGATCCCTCAAGGATCAAACCCACCAAAACCACCTTTAAAGGTGTCATACCAGGTGTAGATGCCTGTTGCACGGGCTCAATCACACTGGAAGTAGTCTTCGGATCTTCGGACAACTTCCGAAGCAAGGAGTTAATCTTCGATATCGCCCCCTTCCGTAGTGGCTATCACACACTTCTCGGATGAACCACATTTGCTAGATTCAATGCGGTACCGCATTATGCCTACCTCAAGCTTAAGATGCCAGGTCCTCGCGGGGTTATAACAGTCAACGGACACACAGAGCGCTCCCTCCGTACAGAGGAGCACACTGCGGCCCTTGCAGCAGAAGTCCAGAGCAGCCTTCTTAGGCAGAGCTCTAATTCGGCAATAAAGCCCCGGACACTGTTAAGCGAATCCGGAGCACTCTGGAATAGGATCGGATAGCACGGCCTGAGCTTGCCTAGCAATTCGGCCTCCATCCTAGTCCCAGTCAAGCGGTGATATTCGTGCCGCGCGTACATAATTACGCACTAAAAATACCATGGGCATAGGTGGAGGCACAACTACAATACGGCCCACAACACAGCTCAACCGCCCCAGGACCCGTATACCTTCACACTTTTTTTTTCTTTCAGGTCCCTATTGTCCGGAGGATTTTCTCATAGTCCGATTATCGGACCCAACACGGGACGGAGACACCAAGGAGGCAAGGAGCTTTGTCGTACAAGGGAATCCCCAGGTGGTCTCTGATAACGATCGCTATACCTGTTTTAAATGCCCATATGCAACTCACTCTTTGTTAGGACATGTCAAATAGTCCTATTTTGCTTATCGCACTGCTTGTATACATACGCCTTGACATATCATTCAAATAGCAATGGAAAATAATGTACAGTGTCAGCTTATTATTACATCTCTTTCCCCTTTTTTACTTAAATATTTATTTATTACAAATCGCACCCGTACACTCTGGTATGTTCAGTTTGCCAGGGGCTTTAGTGTACCCCATAACACAGTAAGGAAAATTCCAAACACTTTCGACAGTGCGGCACCCCGAACTTATAGCACTATATGCATCAGCTCTGAATCATGTCTTGGGTCAATAGTTGGGTTTGCCCGGCTCCCATGTTTTGGTACCTTACGTTCCGCTATATCGGCTAAGGTAGTGCTGGGAGAACTACTGTGATTGTGTCCCGGTTCTTCCGGACGAGCACCTCAGTAGAGAAAGCCGAAAACTGACTGTTGTGATGCGGCGAGAGCTGGTCGCTGTTCGAGAGGTCTCAAATCCTTAAAGATTTTTTCCGCTTCGGGCGAGGAATCGGCCTTGTCCGATTTAGGCGTGTATAGCACCCCAAGTTCGGCCTTCTGAATACCAGGGGCTATGCCGAAATTTAAAATTATAGACTTCTGTGGCTAAGTGAGAGTGATAAAGCTATATAGTCTGATTGCCTTGTTCGTTGTGCTAAACACCTCCTTATTGGACCAAAAATTTGGATAAAGAGCGTTTTGATTTATCCTGAACACCCCGGTACTAGTTGCATGGGGGTGGAAGCCGACGACTGACCAACTCTCAGATTTTATAAACGGTCGCAGAAAAGGTAATATTTTAAATCAAAAAGCATTATATGGCGCAAACAAAATTGTTTTCATATTACAGGATTAAATGAGTACATTCATTCATAAATTACATCCTTAGCGCATTCCTCCGCCATAAGGCCGGCGCCCTTCAGGACACCATCGTAATACCTCTCGGGGTTGCGGTGCTCCTTGCCCTTCAGTGGTCCCTCCATCACCAGCTTCTCGGCGTCCATCTTCGCCCAGTGCACTTTTGTCGTGGTGGGCGCACGGCAGATGCCAAGGGATGGCTAAAGAGAGCAGGAGGCTCGAGGGCACTGGTGGGCTCCGGAGGCGGGGTTGATATGCGCGGGCGTGGGTCACCGGACATACCCAGGTTCGGGGCTCTCCGGAGAGATAACACCCCTAGTCCTACCGAGTTTAGTTGGATGGTCGATAGTACAATGTTGCTCCTGGAGCTGTGTGGGGGAGGAAGGAGGCCGGCCAAGGCTTGGGCTGCTCCTTCTACTTGGTGTTGCTATGAAGTGGCTAGTCCTATGCTTGCCTCTCTATCTTACTTCACCCCACGTCGTGCCGTAGGCGTGGGCTCCTGGGGGGTTTTATAGATCAACCCACCCAGGGTTACAATGGTAATATGCCGAGTCGGTGGGTCCGTATTGTCGGTGTCCGGGATACCGGGCTGGGTCCTGCTTGTGGGCTTGTAGTTCGCCGGGTTCCCCTAGGTGCGGGCCCCGCGTACCTAGGGGGACTATGCACCATCTTGTCGATCGTCATGGCGTGGCTGAGTTGAGCCACGCACAGTGTTCTCCGTCAGGCCGCCGCTTGCTGTCGTCAGCGGTGAGGGCGGGAACACTGTTGCCACGCCAGCCCTGGTCAGCGGGTAGGTAAGGGGCATTGTTGCCACGCTCCGGCTGACCACGGGCATGGGCGGGAGCATTGTAGTCTTGGTCATCGGTGATTGAGGTCTCGTCCCATCGTACGGCCTGGATAGTATGGGTGCTGACCCATGGCTGGGTTGCCGTGGATGCCACGGGTGAGTTGGCTTGTTGGGGAAGCCACAGTTGCACCGGGTTGAACTGCCTTGCGCCAGCTGCTGCGGCCGGGTCGACATACCTTGCCGAATCGAGGGTTTTCGCCGGGTTGCGGTTCCTGCCAGGTCGAGCGACCCGGCTTGGCGCACGCCGGTTTGCGGGATGATGCGGGCTCCGCCATTTTTGAAATAGATTCGGGTTCTGTTGCCTGCCCGGGGTTCATCCCCCCGACAGTATTCCCCGAAGCTGTGAAGGTCTGCCGTCTTCGGATGAGTGGCCTTCGCAGCTTCCACCTTGAGCACGGCGGAATCTGCAAGCGCCGGGTCCGGCAACACCCACTGTGTGTCGGTTTTCTCTGAAACCGGATCGCGGCGTCCCGGGCGTGGCGGGAACCGAGGAATCCATCGAATCTTGAGGCGATCCCTCGGGCTTCTCGCAGGCGCCACGTGGTGCCCGGAAGTCAGAGGGGCCTGACATGCCACGCTTATGACGGGACTGGGTGACGGGCCGGGGCCCGCCGCCGCGCGCCCTTGGCCACACGTGCAGATTTATTACGGTGTCTGGGGGCTGGTTGCACTTCCCCGTGCAGTTAGTGCGTATGTACGTGCGCACTTATTGCGGGGTAGTGGAACGAGTGCGTGTAGAGGATCCCACTCCCCCATGTTTGAACCGGGGGGTTATAAATTGAGGGGGGCAAGGAGGCGGTGGACATTATTCTCAATCGCGCCCTCCTGTCCCCCTGCTCTCACTCTGCTTCTTGCCACCGAGCACAGCTGCGCCCGCGGCCCTGAGCAGAGATCTTGTCCGTCGTCTTTCTTCCTCTTCTTCTTCTGGTGATGTCGCTGCCGTCGGGCTCCTGGATGGGCTCGACCGTCACCCCCGACGACATCATCTACCTTCGGTCCTTGCGGCGCCTGCCGTGGGAGACGAACGTCGGTGTCCGTCTGCCGCACGGTGAGCAGAGGCCCCGGCCCGAGGGGTAGGAGCGCGTCGTCTTCCTCACCCATTTCGAGCGCGGCTTCGGGTTGCCGGCGAGCACTTTCTTCCGCGCGTTCCTGGAGTTGTTCGGGCTCCAGTCGCACCATCTCAGCGCCGGCACCATCGTCCAGCTATCCGGCTTTGTGACCCTTTGCGAAGGGTACCTGGGGGTCGAGCCAACCATCGACCTCTGGGCGCGCTTCTTCTCCGTGAAGCAGCAGGGCCCGTCGGCCGGGGAGTTTGCCGACTACGGGGCCGCCGTCATCTCGAAGCAGTCGGGGGCGGACTTCCCCGAGATCCCGCTCGAGGATTCTACCAAGAAGTGGCAGAACTCCTTCTTCTATGTCCGCAACCACGGTGCGGACCACATCAACCTTCCCCCCTTTGCCGTCCCGCCGCCGCAGGCAAAAACAATTTGGGGCTACTCACTCCGGCGCCCGTCGTAGGAGATCGTCACCTCTGCGAGTGGGTCACGGTGATGAGGACGCAGGAGGGGCTCACTGGCACCGACCTCCTTGCCGCGTTCATCACCCGTCGGGTCCTCCCGCTTCAGAGGCGCTCCTGCCTCATCAGCGAGATGATCGGGCTTCAGGATCCCAACCGGATGGGATCGACGCGGCTGTCTGCGGAGCAGGTCACGCGAGGCGTGAACGACATCTCCAAGGCCAACCTTGGAGATGACTGGCGATTCGGCAAAGTGCCGTATAGCCAGGCAAACCCGGCGCCGCAGGTGAGCGTCTGGTCTTGTTATTTTTCTGCCGTGCATCTTCTCACTCGTCCCGACGTGTCACGGGAGATTCTTCTGAACGCGAGTCGGCATCCTTACGCCCGGGCTCCATCGCAGGTGGCGCCGGTGGCACCAGAGGAGCCCGCGACTCACGGCGCCGAGGAGGTGGCCAAGTCCGACGCCGGCGCTGGGCGTCACGTGGGTAAGCTTCGAACCTTTCTCTTCTTCATTTGTCTTGAATCATTTGGGCGCGTTGCGGCATAGGCAATGCTGATGCCGGTTGTTGGTGTAGCGGCGTTGGGCGGGGGAGGCGGCGAGGCAGGCAGAGCCGGGTCCTCGTCGGCGCCGCCCACACGGAAAGGACAGCATTGCGCCGTGACCCCGGGCCCCGAAGCGCACGGCGGATCCGGCCGAGCCTGGGAGGCCGGCCAAGAGGAGGCGTGGGAAGCTGACCCCGGTCCCAGTCTTGTCGGGGTAAGTCTCGCTTCTTGCTTGCGCCTGGATTTCTTGGGCCAGCCTTGTCTTTCGCTTGTTCATTCTTCTTTTTTCTTCAGGTCGCCGATCGCGCTGGCGAGGGCGGCGGCGGAGGCCGCGGCCACCGAGGGGGCCGCGTTCTGCGGGAGCCGATACGACCTCGCCGGCCTGGCCGGGAAGGAGGGACGGGGCGACTCGGACCTCAGCTTGGACCCGGATGACGCCGAGGCCTTGGCCTGGCGGGACAGGAACCGGGCCGAGGCGGAGTTGGAGGTGGCGTCGGTCCGGGCTTAGACCGATGCGACGGCGGCATGGGCGCGAGGCGGCGCGGAGCCGTCCTGGCGCGAGATGCCGGAGGGCACTGTGGTGGCGGCGACGGTTTTTGAGCCGTCGACGGTGAGGGAACGCGGCCGCGGAGGCCGGGCTGAGGTGGTGGTCCTCGACTGGGAGGTCATGGAGGTGGGGGGCGATGGCGGTGGCGGCAGCGTCGCTTTGGAGGAGGCGCCGTGGGCGGCGGTGCCGGAAGCGCCACCGGTTATGGAGGAGGCACCGCAGGCGGCGGTGCCTGATGTGGCAACACAGGGCGTCCCGACGTCCGAGGAGGTGATGGCGCCGGGAGGGGCGTCGGAGGAGGTGCTGGCCGCGTCGCAAGCGGCCAGCGGGGGGCGTGCCTTGGTGCTCCGTCCGGGAGGGCGCCGAGCCGCCGTGCCGCAGCCCGCGTGAAGCAGGGGCACGACCGTCTTTGGGCCCCAGACCCAGGAGGAGGCGGCGCTGGACGCCGTTAGCCGCCGCCTGCGAGGTCGGACGGAGCGGTTTGAGGCCTTCTCCCAAGACGAGGTGGAGCGGACACGTGACTTGGAGCGCACCGTCTTAGTAAGTTCTTCTTTCTTCTTGTTTTCTTGTGATTTCATCCTTGTGGGGGCGCGCCAGCGCACCCACTAGGTGTAGCCCCCGAGGTTCGGGCCAACTATGTAGTAATTGGGTCGAACCTTAGGAATGTTGGCCTTGTTCTAACTTTGGTCCGCTCTCAGCACCTTGACGCCTTCTGGGTGCCGCCTTCAACCGGCTCCTGGGCAAGCATCGGGAGCTCAAGAAGCAGCTTGCTGCCAAGGAGGAAGAGCTTCGCATCGCCGCAGGTACTTTTTTGTGTTCCTTCTTCTAGTGGGGGAGCGCTAGCCCACCCACTTGGTGTATCCCCCGAGATTCGGGGCAACTGTGTAACAGTTGGGCCAAATCTTAAGTCTTGTCTTTTTCTTTCTTTTTGCTGAGTTCTTTTTCTTCGCAGCCGAGGTGCTGTCTTGGCGGACCCGGCTGTTCCGGGCTGGTCATCATTATGACCGGCTTGTTGCTGATAATGGCCGTCTCGGTATCGAGGCGGCACAGGCGAGGGCGGAGGCGGCCGTGGCCCGACGGTCTCTTGATGAGGCCAACCGGCTGCACGAGCAGCTGGCGGGTCACAAGAGCCGCCTCGAGGCCGAGGTAGAGCATCTTAAGGCGGAGGCCTCCAAGGTAGTGGAGACGCAGCAGGCTCTGGTCGAGGCGGACCAGCAACGCGGCCAACTGGTCGACGACAAGGGACAGCTCCAGGCCGAGGTGGAGCGTCTGTGGGAGCAGGCCACCACGGCTGAGGAGGCCCGCCAGGCCGAGGCTCGCCACCGTGAGGTGTCCGAGAAGGCGGCCGAAGACAAGGACACCGAGCTGAAGGCGGCCCTTGCTAAGGCAGCTGACCTGGAGAAGGCGCTCGGGGAGCGGGACCACGTCTTGGAGCGGGAGCGACGTGGTACGTTGCTCGAGGCGCAGCACGTGGAAGAGTCTTTCTCCAGTAAGTGCTGCTTCTTCGTAGTTTGCCGGGTCGGGACCCGGCCCTTCCTTCCTTGTTCTTCTTCTAACTTGCTTCTTCTTTGGCTACAGGGGCCTTTCCGGAGACGCAGCGGCTGGTGGAGGAAGCCGTCCGCTATCAGCATGATCCGACCAGCATTGTTGGGTCCGGGACGGATCCGCTGACGGCCTGGACCTTCCCGGAGATCATTGCCGCTGCTGAGGCCCGGCTGCGGGTCTTGGGGATACAGATGGAGCGGCTGTCCTGGCCCGGCACCGCAATGACGGCGCCCCTATGGCCAGACTCCGTCCATCCACGCAGCTTCTCTCGCCTGGCGTGCTAGTTGGAGATGGGCCCGGATCGCCTTAGCGACTGGCGCGTTTCTGCCGCCTGGGCCGATGCTGAGATGGCGCTCCGGATCGTGCTGTCTTGGCATCCGGATCTTCAGCTGGACGCGCTGATGGGTCAGCGCGCTGGTTCGGTGCAGTTGCTGCAGGAGTAGGCCGGCCGGATCGCCTCCTGGGCCAGCTATATCACCGAGTTCGCCTTCCATGACAAGCTCTATCCGAAGCGGACGGAAGACGGCGCGGTCGTGGATGGCGATGACTACGGCTTGCTTCTTCATGACCCGGAGGGCATCTCGGAGGAGACGGGCGTCTACGGCGACACGGAAGCCGAAGAGGACGCCGGTGCTTCGCTGGACCCGGAGGCCGGCAGGGGGGAGCCGTCGATGTCGTGACGCGGCGCTGGGAATGCCTAAGAATCTTTGTAGAAAACTTTGTTAAGTAGCAGGTCCACCCACCCACTAGGGGTTTTCAGGGTGTAATGAACTCGGGCCGTGGGCCTTTGCTTGAAACATTTATGTGTAAATGTTGTGAGTGTTTGATTGCTTTTTGCCTTCTGCTTTTTTCGAACTTATTTCATGTGTTGCTCCTCTCTGAAACCTCCCCCCCGCGAGTCAGACGACCGAGGCTCCGGTCTGTGACAAGGAGTTCGGCTCTTCAAGAGGCACGCGCAGGAGTTGGATCCTTAGAAGCGTTGAGCCCGAGCGAAACACCCACTGGGCCGGCTGGCGGCAATCCGGCTTGGCCGGTTGGCGAGCAGCCGGTCGTGCGACTAACTTAGTTGACGAGCGTCGGGCTGGGTTGGTCGACCCGGCGGCTTTTGACTTAGTGTATGAATCGTAGGGGAGCTTTGGCCCGTTGTGCTTGCCCGCCGTCAGCCAGAGCTGGATCTGCGGTTTTAGGGCAAAGTGTCGGACCGTGGCATCCTAACTTTATTAGGAATCACCAAGTAAAGCGGCAGGGTGTCGATCAAGCCGGCCAGCCCCCGAGCCCCCAGGTCGAGCTAGTTGAGCCGGCGGCCGGGTTCGGTAGTAAAATGATGCAAAATATGGACGCAATAAATTGGTCGGCAAAAGGCAGCCCCCAAGTCTCGTTCGGGGACCCCATAGTTTCGTGTGTTTACAAAAGGCGTTGATACGTACATTCGTGCAGCTAACTGTAAAACGAACGGAGGAGTTCCGCGTTCTACGGCCTGGTCGTTTCTTCGCCGGCGGTGTCCCTCTTGCGCTTCTTCGACTTGCACGCGTCAATGAGGTAGTAGGCGTTGCAGTCGCGCAAAGTCCTGCTCACGATGAACGGGCCCTCCCATGGGGAGGACAGCTTGTGCTGGCCTGCCTGCTCTTGGACGAGTCGGAGAACGAGGTTGCCTTCGCGAAATGCTAGAGGCTTGATCTTCTTGCTGTGGTAGTGCCTCAGGCCTTGCTGGTAGATAGCGAAGCGGCTAAGTGCCAGAAGGCGCGCCTCTTCGAGCAGGTCGACGCCGTCTTCACGTGCTTCTCTTGCTTCAACTTCGTTGTACATCATGACACGCGGCGAGTCAAACTCGACGTCGGTCGGGATGATGGCTTCGGATCTGTAGACGAGGAAGAACGGGGTGAACCCGGTCGACCAGTTTGGTGTTGTGCGCAGACTCCAAAGAACTGTGGGCAACTCGTCAAGCCAACTGCCGGGTGAGCGGATGAGTGGCTCGACGAGTCGCGGCTTGATGCCGGACAGGATGAGTCCGTTGGCCCGCTCGACCTTCCCGTTGGACTGTGGATGTGCCACGGAGGCCAGGTCGAGGCGGATGCCGGAGACGAAGCAGTATTGCTCGAGCGCGCCCTTGGCGAAGTTGGTGCCGTTGTCGGTGATGATGTTGTTCGGCATGCCGTAGCGCACCGCTATGTCCGTGACGAACCGGACGGCTGTTGGCCCGTCCAATTTCTTGATTGGTCTTGCCTCGATCCATTTGGTGAATTTGTCCACTGCCACCAGTAAGTGCGTCATGCCGCCTCGGGCGGTTTTGAAGGGTCCCACCATGTCGAGTCCCCAGACCACGAAGGGCCAGGCGATTGGTATGGTTCGGAGTGCTGACGCCGGCTGGTGGCTGCGTTTGCTGAAGCGCTGGCATCCTTCGCACTTGAGGACGAGCGACTCGGCGTCTTCGAGGGCCGTTGGCCAGTAGAAGCCATGGCAGAACGCTTTGGCCACGAGGGATCGCGATGCGGCGTGGTGCCCGCACTCGCCCTAGCGAATGTCGAGGAGGATGTCGATGCCGTGATCCTGCTCGACGCAGCGCTAGAACATGCCGGTAGAGCTGCACTTGACGAGCTTGTTGTTGATGATGCTATAGGCGGACGCCCGATGCTGAATTTGCCGAGCCTCGGTCTCGTCCATGGGGAGCACCCTGTTCTCCAGAAACTCTGAGATCGGCAAGGCCCAATACGGGGCCGCGATAACGGCGAAGACGACCACCTGGGTGGGTTCCGAGTCGGCGGCTCCTGGGCCGGGTTGAGCAGCCCCCGGGTTGGTGACGGTGATGGACGGGTCCGGGGTGATGGTGGCCGGGTTGAGCTAAGCAGCCTTCGGGCCGGGTCCAGCAGCCCCCGGGCCGGGTTCAGCAGTTCCCGGTCCGGGTTCAGCAATCCCCGGGCCGGCTTGCGGCGCGGCTGGGTCTTCTGGGACGTGGATGGACTCGGAGTCCGGCGACGGCTTGACGGACGGTTTGCGCAGGTGCTCGAGGGAGACGCCGGACGGGATGGGTTGACGTGACGAGGCGATCTTGGCGAGCGTGTCGGCTGCCTCGTTCTCCATGCGCGGGACATGGAGGAACTCGCAACCATCGAAGGATCCGGACAGCTTCTGGATGAGGAAGAGGTAGCTTGCCATGTTGGAGTCGCGAGCGTCCCACTCGCCGGAGCACTGCTGCACCACCAAGTCCGATTCGCCGTAGCACAGGATGCACCGGATGCCGAGTTCCTTGCGAGCCGGAGGCCGCGCACAAGGGCTTCGTATTCGGCGACGTTGTTGGAGGCGACAAAGTGGATGTGGAGTGCGTAGCGGAGCCAGTCACCCTTTGGAGATGACAGTACGATGCCGGCCCCTAAGCCGAGTCGCATCTTGGACCCGTCGAAGTGCATGCGCCAATGCGTCGAGTCGGGAGGCGGTGGCAGGTACTGGGTCTCGGTCCAGTCGACGAGGAAATCGGCCAGGGCCTGAGACTTGATCATGGTGCGGGGCTCGTAGAGGATGGTGTGGGTCGCTAGCTGGATTGCCCACTTGGCGACTCGGCCAGAGGCCTCCCGGCACCCGATGATTTCTCCGATAGGCACCGTGCTGACGATGGTCACAACGTGTTCTTTGAAGTACTGCTTTAGCTTCTTGGCGGTGAGGTACACGCCGTAACACATCTTCTGGTAGTGCGGGTATTTCTGCTTCGAGGTGGAGAGCACTTCGCTCAGGTAGTAGACCGGGCGCTGGACGGCCTGGATCTTGCCCTTCTCCGGTCGCTCGACCACCAGCACCGTGCTGACCGCCCGCGAGGTCGTGACTATGTAGAGCAACAGCGGCTCCTTGTCGGTTGGCGCGGCCAGGACTGGTGCGGTGGAGAGCATGCGCTTGAGGTCTTGGAAAGCTTCGTCCGCCTTGCCGTTCCACTCGAACGGGCTTGTTTTCTTCATTAGCTGGTACAGGGGCAGTGCCTTCACGCCCAGCCGGCTTAGGAATCGGCTGACCGAGGCCAGGCAGCCTGTGAACTTCTGGATGTCGCGCAGCTGGGTTGGCGAATGTCTCTTTTAGACCGTCGAGGAGCGTGAGGTGCTCCTTGGTCTTCACCATGATATCGTCCACGTACACGTGGATGTTGCGGCCGAGTTGCGGTAGCAAGCATTTCTGCATGCAGCGTTGGAAGGTGGCGCCGACGTTCTTTAAGCCGAGTGACATGGTGATGTAGCAGTACGCCCCAAAGGGCGTGATGAAGGATGTCTTCAGGGCATCGGCCGGATCCAGCTTGCTCTGGTGATAGCCGGAGTAGGCGTCTAGGAAGGACAGGAGCTCGCACCCAGCGGTCGAGTCGATGACTTGGTCGATCCACTGGAGAGCGAACGGATCCTTGGGACAGGCCTTGTTGAGTCTGGTGTAGTCGATACACATGCGCCAGGTCTTGTTCTTCTTTAGGACGAGGACTGGGTTGGCCAGCCACTCAGGGTGAAACACTTCCATTATGAAGCCGGCCGCCGAGAGCTTGGCGACCTCTTCACCAATGGTTCTTCTCTTCTCTTCGGAAAATCGACGGAGGGGTTGACGGACAGGCTTGGCGTCCTTGCGGATGTGGAGTTTGTGCTCGGCGTACTTCCTCGGGATACCCAGCATGTCTTTGGGGGTCCATGCGAAGATATCCCGATTCTCACGGAGGAAGTCGACAAGCTCGCCTTCCTATTTGTTGTCGAGGCGGGCGCCTACGACAACGTACTTGCTGCAGCTGGGGTCTTCCGGGTTCAGCTTCACTTTCTTGATTTCCTTGGAGGGCTTGAAGGCGGCCTCATCGGCCGGGTCCAAGGTCGGGATCGATGCAGCAGAGGCCTCGCCGGCCAGGGCGATGATCCGGTCGAGGTGGCGCCGCTCCTCGGCAATGACCAGTGACTCGGCCAGCTTGGAGCCATCTCGGGCGCACTCCAGAGACTTGCGGTAGTCGCCAGTGATGGTAATGAGGCCCTTAGGACCCGACATCGTCATCTTCAGGTACGCGTAGTGGGGAACCCCCATGAATTTGGCGAGCGCGGGCCGGCCCAGCAGTGCATGATACGTGCTGGACAGGTCCACCACCTCGAACCAGATCGGTTTGCGTCGGAAGTGGTTGTTGTTGCCGAACAGGACATCGAGCTGGACCCGGCCAATGGGTGAACAGGATAGGCCGGGTACGATGCCGTGGAAGACTGTCCGAGTTGGTTCCAGGTCCTCAGCCCTGAGGCCGAGCTTGGTCATCGTGTCGCGGTAGAGGATGTTGACGCTGCCGCCGCCGTCGATGAGGACTCGGGAGAACATGCAGGTGCGCCGTGCGATGATGGTAGGGTTGAGGACGAGGGCGTATCCACCCGGACTCGGCATGACTGCCGGGAGATCCTCCCGGGTCCAGGTGATCGGGCGATCCGACCAATGCATGAAGTCCGTCTTGGCCGGGACAATGGTTCACCTCCTGCCGGTGGAGGCGCTCGCTGCGCTTGTCATCGCTGAGGTTGATGAAGATGACGTAGGCCTCGTTCTGGTCCGGGTAGGCGTCGTTCCGCATTGTGACGCCGGCGGGAGGCGGCGGTGGGGGCGGGGGCGGCTGCCCCGCGCCCGGAGCCGGAGCCGGAGCCGGAGGAGGCGAAACGTCACCCCTCATGATGCGCCTGGTGATGGCGCACTGTCGAAGCATGTGCGTGGAGGGTCTTGCGCCGCTGTGGTGCTTGCATGGGGCGTCGATCATCTCTTCAAAGCTCATAGAGGGTTGCCATGCCATCTTGCCGGTCTGCCGGCGCTTCATTGCCGGGTCCACCGCGGGCTCGGCGGCCGCAACGAGCCGGTTGTCGTGACGTTGCGCCGGCTGGTCGGCCTTGCGCTTGTTGTTCTGGTGATGCTACTGCTGGATGCTTTCACCGGTCGACTTTGGTGGAGGGACCGGCTTCACCTTGCCGGCTTCATCCAACGCCACCTGGATCTTCATGGCAGAGTCGACGTTGGCGTACTTGTCCGCCGTCACCATGAGCGCGGCCATGGTGGCCGGCTCGGAGCGTAGAAGCTTGTGTTTGAGGAGGGTGCCGTCTCGGCACCCGCTGACGAAGTATTGGATCGCCTGGACTTCATGGACGCCCTCGCATCTGTTCCGGAGCTCGGTCCAGCGTGCGAGGTACTCGCGGCCGGTCTCCGTCGGCCCCTGCACGCACATGGTGAGCTGGCTGGGGCGACCGGGCCGCTTGTACATCTCCGTGAAGTTGCGGACAAACGCTTCCTCGAAATCGACCCATGCGTTGATGCTGCCCATCGGCAGGCTGTTCAACCATGTGCAAGCTGATCCTTGGAGCATGAGCGGTGCGTAGCGCACGACGAGACGATGATTGGCACCAGTGATGCCAATGGCCGTGGTGTAGTCGGTGAGCCAGTCTTCTGGCTTCACGGTCCCATTGTACTTGGGGGTGTCACGGGGAAGCACGAACCCCTTGGGGAAGGGCTCCTCCCGGATGCTTGAGCCGAAGCATGCCGGCCCGATAGCGCCGCTCTCCTCCACCTCCAGGGAGCGAGCGAACTGATCGAGGCGGTGGCGCGCGTCGGCGTCGTCGATGGCACGCGGGCCGAGTCGACTGGCGCCCAGGTCCGAGGGGCCGGGTCGGCTGGAGCCGGACGCCGGCCATGCTTGCCGGATCCATGCTGGGTCTCTGGGCGGGCTCGTTGCCCAGAGCATCGGCGGCGTTGCCGGCCGGGTTGCGCCGGGTCCGGGCTTGGCCGGAGTGCGCCTCGCCGGGCGGCGAGGAGGCCGTGTGCAGGAGTTCGCCGGGCCCGCCAAGGCGGGCGGAGCCGGACCCGGCCGGCTTGGCGAGCTGGTTGAGGTGATCCTGCTGGGTGTTGGCGGCGTGGAGGAGCTCGCGCATCCGCCCGATGTGCTCTTTGAGATCCTCGCCCGTGAGTTGGTCGAGGCCGACCGCGGCTGCCTCCGCAGCGCGCATGTTCTTGACTGGGGTCTCGTAGACGGTCCGGACGGCGCCGAAGGCCCGGCCGATCGCTCCTCCCCGGGCGCGAGTATCGGCGGCCCGGCTCGGCTCGGCCGCGGCGGGCGTGAATCCGTGGGCGGCGGCGTGCTCCATCTGAGCAGCTTCCAGGTGGTGCCTTGTGGCGGCCAGCGTCTCGGACAGGTCCAGCATCTGCTGGCGCCTGTCCTCGAGCTGGGTTCGGGCTTCAGCGACATTGGTAGCGTCGACGTTGGTGCCGATGGGGATGCGGAGGCTCTGCATCGCGGTGCACAGCAGGTCGGACGGCTCCGTCCGTGCCGTGGCGGCTGCGGCTTCGGCGTCTCTTCTTGCCTTGATCGACGAGGAAGAGGTGCCATCGCCGGTGACGAAGACCTCCACATGGGCGTCCATCGCCCCGGCAGCGAATCCGCCGCTGAGAGAGAGTGGGGAGTCGGAGTAGCTGAGCACCCCGCTTGGGTACTCGTTGGCCGCGAGCGCGTCGGAGATGCGCAGCATGGTGAAGGAGGCGGTGAGCGCGCCGATGACGTCGTCTGCCAGAGCGGCAGACTCGTCGGAGTAGGAGAAGGGGCCCCTCCGAAGCATGCTTCCGGTCAGCTCCTCGAGCTGCCCCACGGTGGGCGCCAACTATCGTGGTGGGCGCACGGCAGATGCCAAGGGATGGCTAAAAAGAGGAGGAGGCTCGAGGGCACTGGTGGGCTCCGGAGGCGGGGTTGATATGCGCGGGCGCGGGACGCCGGACATACCCAGGTTCGGGGCTCTCTAGAGAGATAACACCCCTAGTACTGCCGAGTTTAGTTGGATGGTCGATAGTACAATTTTGCTCCTGGAGATGTGTGGGGGAGGAAGGAGGCTGGCCAAGGCTTGGGCTGCTCCTTCTCCAAGGTGTTGCTATGCAATGGCTAGTCCTATGCTTGCCTCTCTATCTTACTTCACCTCTCGTCATGCCATAGGCGTGGGCTCCTGGGGGGTTTAATAGATCAACCCACCCAGGGTTACAATGGTAATATGCCGAGTCGGTGGGTCCGTATTGTTGGTGTCCGGGATACCGGGCTGGGTCCCGCTTGTGGGCTTGTGGTTCGTCGGGTTCCCCTAGGTGCGGGCCCCGCGTACCTAGGGGGACTGTGCGCCGTCTTGTCGATCGTCATGGCATGGCCGAGTTGAGCCGCGCATAGTGTTCTCCGTCAGGCCGCCGCTTGCTGTCGTCAGCGGTGAGGGAGGGAACACTGTTGCCACGCCAGCCCTGGTCAGCGGGTAGGTAAGGGGCACTGTTGCCACGCTCCGGCTGACCACGGGCATGGGCGGGAGCACTGTATTCTTAGTCATTGGTGATTGAGGTCTCGTCCCATCATACGGCCTGGATGGGACGGGAGCTGACCCGTGGCTGGGTTTCCCTGGACGCCACGGGTGAGTTGGCTTGTTGGGGAAGCCACAGTTGCGCCGGGTTGAACTGCCTTGCGCTAGCAGCTGCAGCCGGGTCGACGTACCTTGCCGAGTCAGGGGTCTTGGCCGGGTTGCGGTCCCTACTGGGTCGAGCGACCCGGCCTTGCGCACGCCGGTTTGCGGGACGACGCGGGCCCTGCTGTTTTTGAAATAGATCCGGGTTCCGTTGCCTGCCCGAGGTTCATCCCCCCGACAACTTTCGTGCACCTTCAATACATACTGACCGCTTTATGACTTCAAGCCTAGGGTACGCATTCACAAGCCGCTTCACCAAGCCGAAGTAGCTGGTGGGCAGGGGCTCGGCAGGCCACATCCGGACTATGAGGTCCTTCATGGCCAGTTCGGCCGCCTTGTGCAGGTCGACCAGTTGCTTTAGCTGGTCACTCAAGGGCATCGGCTGTTCGGACCAAATATACTGGTACCAGAACAACTTCTCTGTCGAGCTTCCTTCTTTAGCCCGGTAGAACTCTGCAGCATTAGATATGCTGCACGGCAGATCTGCGAATGCTCCTGGAAAGCTCCAAATTCGGGTATGTAATAGGAAAGCCACCTTCACATGCTTGCTTTGCATATTGAAAGCCTTCCCCGCTGCAATCTTCCTGGCCGCCTGAATGTCCTGGAGGGCCTTTTGGGCTTCGGCCTTGGCATCTTGTGTGCTCTGGAGAGCCTTCGCAAGCTCGGACTCTTGCGTCTTAGAGTCACGCTCCAGGGACTCATATTTCTTGACAAAATCCCGGAGCTCTTGCTGGACCTCATTGACCCAGGCCTCTTGCTTCTCGCGCTCGGTGCGCTCCTTGGCCACTTTGTCTTCGGCCTCAGTCAGCGCCTTCTTAAGGGCCGCCACTTCGGTCGTGGCCCCTATTAAAATTAATGATGTTTTCATGATCTCAGACCATTTTTTCTTTCTCAATATACAGACAGGGTATTATGTACCTTTGTTCTCCTCGAGCTGCCTCTTCACGAGGCCGAGCTCTCCTCAGTCCGCTCCAGGTCCTGCTTCAGTCCAGAGACCTCCGCAGTGTGAGCGGCAGTAGCCAGCAGCGATGCCTGCTTATTCACATAGACATGTTCTTATTTGACTCCTGTGGAAATTTTTTGATCCTCTGTTCGGCCTTTCTTTCTGAACACCAAACAGAGCATCAGGGGCTACTGTCTATGCTATGATATTTTCTAATAAATTGATTACTTACCTCAAAGCCTGATAGGAGGCTGGCGTAGGCTTCGTTGAATCCGCTTTTTGTGGACCGAACCTTCTCAATCCCCGCACTCATGATGGTGCGGTGCTTTTCGTCAATGGAAGCACCGCGAAGCGCTTCCAGCAAGTTGTTCGATGACCCTGGTTGGACAGTGGTCATCAACACGGGCGGCTCGCCCCCCTTAGAGAGAGGTTGCCTGCCCAAATCTGAAACCATTGTGGGTTCCGACGCAGTATCCGGCTGGGGGCCAGACTTGTTGCGGACCCAGTTCTCAGCATCCATGGGGGACTTCCCTCCCATGTGCCCGGCGTCTGGGATTTCACCTTGGGGCGTCTCCAGAACAGTCTTCCCCTGGTCCGGTGTCCTCTGAGACAACACCTCGGTGTCGTCCGCGGGCCGGGGGGAAGTGGCCATCGGGATTGAATCACTGTTCATCACCGAGTGTCCCAAAGACCCATCCGAGGAGGATACGTCAATGTGGGCTTTGTTCGGACTGCACGAGTATGATTGGCTTGATAAGAAGCAATAAAGCAAAATGTACCAAAAGTATTATGGTGTCCGGATACTTACGACTTCGCCTGGGGCTTGTCCCTGGGCAACCACTCCTCGTCGTTGTAGGCGGTTGTGGTGGAGTGGTCCGGAGGGAGGGTTTTTTCCCTCTTGGACCCTTCGACCTCCCCAGTTGGGGCGGCCTTCCTTTTCTTCTCCCCCTTGGTTGGGGAAGGGATTTCCTCTTCCTCCTCCTCATCTTCGTTGGAGGAGTGCACTTTGGTATCTTCGGACGATGAGGCTGATAAAACCTTGCGCCGAAGACCCTTCCTGGTCCTCGTGGCCTTCTTCTTGGCCTTCTTCTCCAGCACCTCATAAGGCGCCGGAAACAACATCTTTGTTAAGAGGGGCATTGCTGGATCCTCGGGCAGTGGAGCTGGACAGTCGATCCGCTCTGCTATCGCTACCCAATCCTGTTGAATTGGCCTGGAGGCTTAGGTTCCTCCCACGAATATGTTGGGAAAAGGAACGTCTAGGAAAATATAAAGAACTTACCGGATTGGCGGGGCGCTTTGCGCTGAGTCCGCGATCCTCGGTTATGGGAGGAGGTACCTTGGCGGCCTTGAACAGCACCTTCCATACGTCTTCATGCATCGTGTCGAAGAGCTCTCGCAACATCTGGTGTTCGTCCGGGTCGAACTCCCACATATTGAAGGCCCGTCTTTGGCACGGAAGGATCCGGAAGAGGAGCATGACTTGGACCACATTGACAAGCTAGATTTTCTTGCTTATCATGTTCTTGACGTAGGTCGGGAGTCCGTTCAGCTCTACTGGTGAGCCCCAGGCTAGGCCCTTCTCTTTCCAGGAAGTGAGCCGCATGGGGATGCCGGACGAAATTCGGGGGCCGCCGCCCAGTTGGCGTCGCGTGGCTCGGTGATGTAGAACCACCCTGATTGCCACCCCTTCACGGTCTCCACATAGGAGCCTTCAGGCCAGGTGACGTTGGGCATCTTGCCCACCATGGCGCCTCCGCACTCCGCTTGCTGGTCGACCACCACCTCCGGCTTCACGTTGAAGGTCTTCAGCCATAGGCCAAAGTGGGGCGTAATGCAGAGGAAGGCCTCGCACACGACGATAAACGCCGAGATGTTGAGGATGAAATTGGGGGCCAGATCATGGAAGTCCAGCCTGTAGTAAAACATGATCCCGTTGACAAATGGGTGGAGGGGGAATCCCAGCCCGCGGATGAAGTGAGCAAGGAATACCACCCTCTCGTGGGGTTCCGGAGTGGGGACGATCTGCCCTGCGTCCGGGAGCCGGTGTGCAATGTCTGCGGACAGGTTTCCGGCTTCCCGGAGCTTCATAATGTCCTCCTCCGTTATGGAGGAGGACATCCACTTGCCTCCCGCTCCGGACATGTTTGGAATGGCTTGACGAAGAAGGTGAGAACTTGGGCGCTGGGGCTCGAGCATGCGAGAATGGATGAGTAGGGGAAGAAGAAGGCGTGGGTGAAAAGGAGGGATCCTTATCTCTTTATAAAGACAGTAAAAATTATGCGCCTCCCCACTTGCCCAGTAAACGCGCTTATTCCCCAAGCTCCGTGTTAATGGCGCGGTTGGGTTACCCACACCCGTATTGATGAGAATCCCGTGATAAGGGGACACGATCTCTGCTTCGATAAGACGTGCCAATAAAACTGCCTCGCGATATGTGCGGTATCAGGTTGGAAAACGGTTCAAATGATGACCGGGCCGTGGCGTGATGTCACGCTATGAAAAGTTATCAGCAGATTAGATTTGTGGATTATTGTACTCTCTACGGTGGTATGTGGAATTTGTTTTGCAAAGCCGGACACGATCCTTGTGTTCAAAATCTTCTATGGAGTATTCGGAGAAGGAAGCTGCCTTGCAACGCCGAAGACAATCTGTGCGCCGGACTCATCGTCATTGAAGCTTGGTTCAGGGGCTACTGAGGGAGTCCTGGATTAGGGGGTCCTCGGACAGCCGGACTATATACTTTGGCCGGACTGTTGGACTGTGAAGATACAAGATTGAAGACTTCGTCCCGTGTCCGGGTGGGACTCCCCTTTGCGTGGAAGGCAAGCTTGGCAATCCGAATGTGTAGATCTCCTTCTCTGTAACCGACTCTGTGTAACCCTAGCCCCCTCCAGTGTCTATATAAACCAGAGGGTTTAGTCCATTGGACAACAACAATCATACCATAGGCTGGCTTCTAGGGTTTAGCCTCTTCGATCTCGTGGTAGATCAACTCTTGTAATACTCATATCATCAAGATCAATCAAGCAGGAAGTACGGTATTACCTCCATCGAGAGGGCCCAAACCTGGGTAAACATTGTGTCCCCAGCCTCCTATTACCATTAGCCTTAGACGCACAGTTCGGGACCCCCTACCCGAGATCCGCCGATTTTGACACCGACACTCGCCTCTTGTAAGGCCTTGTCAAGATCGACCTCTCTAGTTTTGTTATCTTTCTCGAGAAATTCGCATCGGCTAGTGGCATCCTTTAGCTCAAGCGCCATAGTAGATATTCTCTCCTTGCACTAGCGTCGAGCAGCATGTTCGGCCTTTAATTCAGCAGCTGCCTTTTCTGCAGCCGCATTACTCATCCTCGCTTGCTCCTTGGCCCGGGCAAGCTCAGCCCGAAGGGTCTGAACTGCGGCGGCACTATCTGCAGTTATGCATATCTCAGTACACAATTCTCAGCGTCATGCTCACATTATAAGTACTTGCATATAATGACTGTACGGAGAGGCAAAGCTGCTACTCGTCATCTACCTCTGGCACCCTAGCGCACGGGTAAGCAGTCGGTCAAACACGCCGAGCCCGAGAGATGATCAACATTTCAGATAGACTTGATTCGGTATGTGGACAATTCTAAATCTGAAACTTAATGGTGTTCGGATTTCAGGGTGCCGGGCACGTGTACGATGGCTTCCTCCATCCACTGGTGGCATGGCATGAGGCCGGCATCGACCGGGGCCTGCTTGAGCTGAGGGCGAGGGACGTGACAGTGTCACAACTCAAGGCAGTGGATGCCATCGGTTAAGTGTGGCTCCTTGAGGCTGACCACTGTGTTTCGTCGCAGCTACAGGCCGCGAGATCAGGCCGGGAAGGCGGCACGCATTGACGAGTGAGCCAATTTTTGGATCGGACCATAACAACGTGTCTCAGTCTCTGACATCTAGAAGTAGTCGTAAAGTTTTGAATTTGCATGGCAAGAACCACTTGCGTAGGTAGCTGACACACACAACACTGTGATTACACTCTTGCTTATGTAAAAGATATGTACAATGAGGAACTGTGATAGTAGATACGACAATTGTGTGACAGAATGGAATTGACTTTTTTTTTAATTTCTAATAAGTTAGTAGTAGCGTGCGAAAAAACAGCTCGCTACTAGTATTTAGGATACTAGTAGCGTTGGTATTACAGACACGCTACTACTATTTCGTTAGTAGTAGCGCGGGTACGAAATAGCAATAGCGTGGGTTGCACACGCTACTACTAACAAAGTTAGTAGTAGCGCGGGTTTAACCCACGCTACTACTAACTATTAGCTGTAGCGCGATACTAGTAGCGCGGGTACCTGCGCTGCTAGTAGCGATTTTACCCGCTAGTAGCCTTTTTCCTACTAGTGGATGGATTTAGAACATGGAGGATCACATGAAGAATAACGCTATAGCCGGAAAGGATATGGCCCAGCATGCTCTTGAGTGCTTTGAAAGAGGTGCTACTACTTGGTGGAGGATGTACCAAACCATCAATGGATGGCAAGGAGTAATCACTTGGAAAGAATTTAAGTTGACTTTGCCAAAGTCTCGTCCTGTGTCACCGAATTTGAAACCTATTGGAAAGGATATGAAGAAATCTTGTTCCTACAAGCTCTATGGAGAAATAGGACACAACCTTAAAGAACACAAGGACAAATGCCCTAATTGTGAAGGAAGTCACCCAGCTGAAGAATGCCCAACTAGGCATATTACTTGTTTCTTGTGTGAAGGAACTACCCACTACCCTGCTCAGTGTCACATTTACCCCATGGTACAAAGAACCATCCATCAGAAGAAAGAAGCAATGGAAGGAGCCCTCATGGGAATTTTAGGAGAACCTGTGATGAAGGAAGGGGTGGAGGACACACCTGAAGAAGACCCAATTAAACCCCGCACCAAGTCATGCTATTCATGTGGAGAAGAAGGAACATCTCCCAAAATTGTCTAAATGGGGATCTAGTAGAATTCCCGATAGAGGAAGTAGAGTATGACCCACAGGAAATAGAAGCCCTGAGTCAGGGTGCTACTTCTGCGGTTGCCCAAAAAGGAAGCCAAGGACCCAAGGAGGCTATGTAATCATAAGGAAACCTCGAGACTTCTCAGAAGTAGTATGTTTTCGTTGTAATGAAGCAGGGCACTTTGCCAGGGATTATCCCAAAGAGAATGAGACTTGTGCTAAATAGTTGAGTTGAGAAAGAAATGTAGTAGTAGTAGTGGAAACAATTCCTTTTGTTATTGAGGTGTTGAGTTGAGCCATGTAATGGAAATGCAGGAGATTCTAATAATGTGAGAATCAATAAAGTTAGCATCATTGGTACTTATTTGGGTCTTACGAGTTGTTACTCTATGAAGAAGGATTTTGACCAATTTTGAGGATATGAGAAATATGGTCTATGGATGAGTTTGCGCATTTCAAGGGTGGTAGTAATTGTGAGAACCCTTGACCCCTGGAAAAAAATGATATTCCATGAAGTGCACTACGGACAAAATAAGTATGAGTTTTATCTCAATAAGTGGGGATACCCCAAGAATATGAAGGGATGAATTACTATTGGATATAAAGGAGGTATGATGTTGGAAGCATGGAGCAATTGTAACTCCATGATGAGTTTGAGTAATCACATCTTAGTTTGGTACCAATAGAAGGAAGGGAGACCGTACAATTGGATGGATTTAAGAATGCTAGGAAGGTTGATGTTGGAATAATGATCAGTTGCCCCGAGGATGAGTTCAAGGTTTACAAGTGATGAGATGGGTCATAACCCACAGGCCCCAGGACCTGCCAGGAAGCAAGCACACTCTTCCTGAAGGAAAAACCCTGGAAGAAGATACGACTTTATTCAATACACGATTTTATAGGAGTAACGCAAAACCTGAGAGTTGTGAAGGACCGATAGATGTTTGTTTGGCTTGCAGAATCAATGGATTATCTGAACTTGGTTCGTCGACAAGAGAAATTCTGCAATGCTTGTGAGGATGATCGAGTGTTAGAATGTGAGATTCGCTAAACCATATACAAGGTAATGATTTTGGTGCGGGATGGATTGATCACCATACTGACTTACTCTTATTATTCGCCTTGCTATACGGGATGGTAAATCTAAGTGACTTGCCTATAGTAGAGGGACGACGATATTAGAACCTTGTTTGAACCTTAGAATGGTATAAGTATTTTTCCTTGTACAAGGCAGTCGTTGCCACCCGTAGGATGTACGGTGAGAATGAAGCCTAGACCCGTTTTCTGTAGGAGAAACCATAAATTGTTGACCGCCATGAGAGAACGATAGTTGCTTAGTATTAGCGCCAGACCCGTCAGCTAAGAAGACCCAGTCATGGAAAAACCTTACCAAGATGGAAGGACACAAGAATTGAGGAAAATGTTATGCCACTACAGGAAGAGCTCAGAGAAGGAATTTTTCCCGCGAATTTGATAAGATCGACACTGTCAAGAATAAGGATGGAGTACATGAGTTTTGATGGAACCGTAACAATGCTTCTAAGGGTGGTAGCACCCGAGACCCCCTGTGTGATGGATGGATTTTGAGAAGACGCCGACCCTAACCTAATTCTTTCTAGTCTCTCCGAATCTCGAGGACGAGATTCACTTTAAGGATGGTAGGTTTGTAACATCCCAAAATTCTAAATTTTGGAATGTTATATTAAATAGATAATTTTGGTTGCTTGTGTGGTGTGCTGTGTGAAATTGAGTGAAATTCAAAACTTTTGAAAGTTAAATGAGTGGGAAGAAAGTGACTTTCCCAAAACTTTCATTTTGAATTTATGATCTCCTTGAATTCAAATTCTTTTCATCACAAAACTCTAGAGAGAAGATGACATGACTTCTTCCATTTAATTAAATGAAAAGGGTTTTGAAAATATTTGAATTCCATTTGGAACTAATTCAAATTCAGAAACTTTAAGCAACTCAATGATTTTCATGAGAGAAGATAACATGACTTCTTCAAAACATATGAAATATGAGTTGGGAGTTTAAAAGAAATCCAATTTAAAGTCCCTTTGAAAATTATTTTTCAATTTGGACTTATTTGGGTTTTATTCAAATTATTTTTCTCCAAAAATAAAATATATGGAAAATAGGGTAAAGTGATTCCCTACTGTGGAAAAATGGAGAGAAATAAATTTGAAATCATTTTGGTATTTTAAAAATAATTTTTATTATATTTTATTGCAACAGGAGCACTCTTTGTTTTATTTAAATTTTTGTGGATTTTATTTTATGTTAGAATAATGCTCATGTCGTAGAAAATCTTTTTCTGAAAATTTAGGTATATTATATGCCTAGGTTCTATTTTTTATTTTATTTCGTTTTTGTTTATTTTCGTTGTGTTTTAAATTAAACTTTTCCCCATCGCCGACTGGGCCGGCCCAACCCCCAGGCCAGGCCACGGCCCAGCGCCTCGCCGCCTCACCCGTCGTCCCCGATCGGGACTCCTCCCGGAGTCCGGCGCCGCCGCGCCTGCCCCTCGCCCACGCCTCCCGAGGCCCCGACATTTAAAAGTCGAGGCTGGCTCTCCTCCCCCTCTCTCTCCCCGACGCCGCACGCCACTCGCCTCCACACACTGAGCCGCCACCGCCGCGCCCTCGCACCGCCGCCTGCCAGCTGCACTCGCACCACCGAGCCGCTCACCACCGCCGCCCGCGCTGCTGCCCGCACCGCCCGTGACGCCTCCCGCCGCTTCCGCTGTTTCCGTCGTCACCAATGCCGCACGCCCTCGCCCCGCTCGCCGGAGTTCATCGCCGCCGCCGTCAAACTCGCCAGATCCACCCCCGGTTTTTGACAAAGAAAAACCGTCTACCCTGACCGGTATAAACCACCGACCCAAATCGTTTTTTAAACCGTTTTGTTTTTATTTAGCGAACATTTTTCTGTTTAGGTAGTTTTAGCGAATGTTTCGTTCTTTAGGTTTTTGTAGCGAACGTTCACTATTTAGTCTTTTATTTTTCTGTTTATTTACGTTAGGGACCTATCCGTGAATATAATTATTTATAGGTTAGCCCCTGGTTTTCAAACGACCACATCTTTTTACTCGTTTATCCAAATCCAACGAAACCAATGCCCACTTCTTCGTTATGATTTCCTCTATCCATTAAAACAACTTAACATATTTTTGAAAGTTTAAAATTTGAGTTTCAAATAGATTTGTATTCAAACTTCTTTTGTTCATAACTCGAGTTGTATAACTCCGATTTGAGTGATTCTTTTTGCAAATCGAAGCTCTTGACCTAAACTTTCTGATAAGGCCAAATTCACTTAATTTTGGTGCTGTTAGAAATTGTTTTCTGTTGCAAGAGTCATTTGCTTGGTTTCGAAGTTCTCCGAATTGTTTTCTTCATTCTTTTCGATCTTTTGAGTGATTGCTTATGTGTGGTTACTATTGCTTTCTATTGATAGATTGAACGGGGTGTGACGAATAGAACTATCTGGAGTTGAGTGCGAAGGTTCTTCATCAACAGTACATGCAAGTTCACACTTTGATCATACTTTTCATTACCCAGTTTTTATGCATTAGTTTCAACCCTCAAACATTGCATGAGTAGGATTGATATCATGTGGGTATTGGGAAGTAGTTGATGTGGTAGGAACCTATTGTCTTGCTTTCAACCCCTGGGTATTACTACGTTATGCTTACTGTTATGCTATGCTCGTAGACGTGGTTTGGTTTTGAGAGAATTCATGAAAGATGTGAGAGTTATTGTTAACTAAGGTTTAATTTAAGGTGGTTATTTTAATACACATCTGGGTGGATTGGTTGGGGCACCCTGGAGCACCCAGTGGTTGTCCGGGCACCTAGAAAACCCAGTGTTTGCCCAAGGGGATCCCGGAGTACCCGTGTGATCACCCTATGGAATGCCACCCAGGCTCAAAGGGATCATAAGATTATTCATGCTAGAAACTTTCGTGTGCAGCCACAAGCCATTATGGGCTCTGGCATAGTTGAGTAAGTTGTGTGAGCTCTCGAAGAGGTGGACTAGCAGATGTAGGGGGATTGTAGGTGTATCGGTCCGCCTGGAGTAGAGAGTTAATGTTTCTGAAAGACTGTGTCTCGGTCATCCGTTTCTCAAACACCATGTAGTGCGAGAAAACCAACGGAGGAGATCGAGTCTTGTGGGGAAAAGTGCGCAAACCTCTGCAGAGTGTACAAACTAATCATGGTTAGTCGTGTCCCCGATTATGGACATCTTGAGTATCTGGTTCATGGATTATCATGTTGATCTCATCACGTTACTTAAATAATTTGTTGGGTTGATGATTATTAATTTGGGATTGATTTGGAGGAACCTTCTCAATATTTTCAAACAAACTTTTTAGTTAAATAGAATATATTCCTTTGTTATAGGAAAAATTTGGCTTTATGCAAAATTAAACTTAGAGTTTCCACGAGCCAAATATGCATGTAGTGATAGCTATTATTCATCATTATCCTATGGTGTGAATTTGCCAGTACATTCAATGTACTGACCTACATGGCTGCAACGTCTCATGTTGCAGGATTCTTACGACGAGTAAGTGATACGTTAGGGTTATGATTTCTACACTCAACTTTGTCGTTGGTGTTGATGGGAATCCACAACCTTTTTGTTTCTTCCGCTATATGGATTGAGGTAATAGTATTTACGTTACTTTATACATGTGATTTAGCTCTGTTATAAATCCTCGAGTACTGTGTGTGTCAGCACACCGATCCAGGGATGACACTTAAGCATAGAGACTTGACCGTCTGAGGTCGAGTCGCTACAGTTTATCTTGACGATCACAGTTTGATTATCCCAGTTCATCAGGATAGGGGGTATTGGTTTTTTAACCATAGGTAAGTCCATCAATAGCTCATGAAGCCACTCTGCTTCAACAGTGGCAGTGTCTAATGCTGTGAGTTTTGCTTCGATAGTTGACCTCGTTAAGATGGTCTGCTTGCAAGACTTCCAGGAAACAGCGCCACCACCAAGTGTAAATATATAACCACTTGTGGCCTTAATCTCAGCAGCATCAGATATCCAGTTCGAGTCACTATAACTCTCCAGTACCCTTGGATACTCGGTGTAGTGAATCTCATAGCTTGCAGTGCCTTTCAAGTAGCGCATAACTCTCTCAAGCGCACGCCAATGATCATCTCTTGGTTTTTTACACAAACCGATTCATCTTGCTCACAGCAAAAGAGATGTCAGGCCTCGTGGAACTCGCCAAATACACAAGTGAGCCAATAATCTGAGAATACCTCAATTAATCTCTAGCAATCCGTCAATTCTTTCAAAGCAACACACTAGCATCATATGGAATTGGAGAAGGCATGCAGTCGCTATACCCAAAACAACTCAAGATATTTTCCACATAATGAGACTGAAGCAGTGTGATCCCACCATTCTCATCTCTCAACAGCTTGATGTTCAAGATAACATCAGCTACTCCTAGATCCTTCATCTCAAAACAGCGAGATAGGAAATCCTTAACCTCCTTGATTAGATCAAGTTTGGTTCCAAAGATCAGTATGTCATCGACATACAGACAAAGAATAACTCCTTCGCCCCCACCATGGCGATAGTACACAAACTTGTCACCATCATTTACTACAAAGCTGGCAGCAGTTAATGTTCTTTCGAACCTCTCATGCCACTCCTTAGGAGCTTGTTTAAGGCCATATAAAGACTTTAATAATTTGCGCACCTTTCCTTCCTGACCAGGTACTACAAAACCATCTGGCTGATCCATGTAAACTTTCTCCTTCAACTCTCCATTGAGGAAAGCCGTCTTAACGTCCATTTGATGAACGACAAGACCATGTGAGGCAGCCAGTGATAGTAGCACTCGAATTGTGGTCAGTCTAGCCATGGGTGAGTAAGTATCAAAGAACACCTTCTTTCTGGGTATAACCCTTAGCCACAAGTCGTGCCTTATACTTTTCAATAGTACCATCAGGTCTAAGCTTATTCTTGAACACCCACTTACATCCTACAGGTTTACACCCATAAGGACGGTCAGTGATCTCCCAGTTTCTGTTAGCTAAGATAAAATCCATCTCGCTACGAACAGCTTCCTTCCAGTAGTCAGCATCAGGAGATGCATATGCTTCTGAAATAGTCCTGGGTGTGTCATCCACAAGGTACACAATGAAATCATCACCAAAGGACTTTGCAGTCCTCTGTCTCTTACTCCTTACAGGAGTTTCATTGTCACCCTCAACAGGATTCTCAATGTGTTCCATCGCAATGGTTGGTTCAGGAATTACAGCGAATTCCTCACTAGATGGAGTAGGTATCCCCTGATTTGATGAACTCGACATATCCTTCATAGGAAATATGTCCTCAAAGAAAGTTGCATCATTAGACTCCATAATCGTACCAACATGCATGTCGGATACCTCCGATTTTATTATCAAAAATCTATAGCCAATGCTATGAAAAGCATAGCCCAGAAGAACACAATCCACGGTTTTTGGTCCAAGCTTGTGCTTCTTGAGAATTGGTATATTGACTTTCGCCAAACAACCCCAAGAACGTAGGTAAAAGAGTTTCAACCTTTTCCTTTCCCATTCCTCAAATGCAGTCATGGTCTTATGCTTTGTGGGAACTCAGTTTAGGACAGGACCTGCAGTCATCAGCGCCTCCCCCCCCCATCCCTTGAAAAGACCCGATGTGTCTAACATGGCGTTAACCAAATCAGTTAGAGTTCGGTTCATTCTTTTGGCTACCCCATTTGGCTGAGGTGAGTAGGGAGGTGTCCTCTCATGGATTATACCATGTTCCGCACAAAACAAATCAAATTCATTGGAAAACTACTCTCCACCATGATCAGACCTAAGTCGTTTAATTTTTTGATCAGGTTGGTTGTCTCCTTCAGCTTTATAGTTTTTGAAGAAAGTTAAAGCCTCATCTTTTGATTTCAGAAGATACACATAGCAATATCTAGTGGGGGTCATCAATCAACTTCATGAAGTATCTCTTTCCACCTTTTGTCAACACACCATTCATCTCACAAAGATCAGAATGTATAAGCTCTAGTGGCGCCAAGTCTCTTGCCTCTGCAGTCTTATGGGACTTGCGAGGTTGCTTAGCTTGCACACATACTTGGCACTTGGAGCCTTTGATAGTAGAGATTTTCAGAATTAAACTCATATTTTCTAGCCACGTCATGCAACCAAAGTTAATATGACAAAGTCGTGAATGCCAAATATCAGACTCATTATTGTGGCAAATATTATTAATAACTTTAGTGCAAATATCTGACAAAGACAGGCGGAACAAGCCTCCGCTCTCATAGCCTTTTCCAACAAATTGTGCATACTTAGAAATTAAAACGTTATTGGATTCGAAAACCAACTTAAAACCATTTCTACATAAATGGGAACCGCTAACGAGATTTTTATTGATGGACGACACATCATGAACGTTCTTCAGACGCACAGTCTTCCCCGAAGTAAACTTTAGATCGACCGTACCAACACCTCGAACGATGGCATGTGACCCGTTCCCCATCAGCACGGGAGAAGTCCCTGTGACCTGGTAAGAAGAAAACATGGAGGCATCAGCACAAACATGTACATTCGCACCAGTGTCAATTAACCAATCAGGAGATTGAAATACAGAAAGGATGGTAGGAAGAATGTCGTGCCAGATCCCTTCATATCAGTATCACCAATGACAACATTAGCGGACTTGCCGCTCTTCTCATGTTCACGTTCCTCAAAGCAGTTATGTAACACCCACGATGCGGCTATATCTCCCACGTGTCGAAGCACGACTTAGAGGCATAACCGCATTGTGGTTTTGTCGCAAGAAGGGTCATCTTCACACAATCCCATGTAATGAACAAGAATGGGATAAAGAGTTGGCTTACAATCGCCACTTCACACAATGTACATATAATAAATCATACATCATTCAGAGTACACACATAGAACGACTACGGACGAAGCCAAAAGAAAAGAAGATAACCCAACTGCTAGATCCCCGATCGTCCCAACTGGGCTCCACTACTGATCAACAAGAAACGAAACATAGCAACTATCCAGATCTTCGTTGAGCTCCCATCTGAGCTCGGTTGCATCACCTGCACTGGTATCATCAGCACCTGCAACTGTTGTGATAGTATCTGGTGAGTCACGAGGACTCAGCAATCTCAAAACCCGCGAGATCAAGACTATTTAAGCTTATGGGTAGGAAGTGGTAATGAGGTGGAGTAGCAGCAGCGACTAAGCATATATGGTGGCTAACATACGCAAAAAAGAGCGAGAGCAAAAGGAACGGTCGTGAACTAGCAATGATCAAGAAGTGATCCTGAACTCCTACTTACGTCAAACATAACCCAAAACCGTGTTCACTTCCCGGACTCCACCGAGAAGAGATCATCACGGCTACACACGCGGTTGATGTGTTTTAATTCGGATCTGGTGTCAAGTTATCTACAACCGGACATTAACAAATTCCCATCTGCCTATAACCGCAGGCACGGCTTTCGAAACATTATACCCTGCAGGGGTGTCCCAACTTAGCCCATGACAAGCTCTCGCGATCAACGAAGGAATAGACCTTCTCCCAGGAAGACCCGATCAGACTCGGAATCCCAGTTTACAAGACATTTCGACAATGGTAAAACAAGACCAGCAAAGCCTCCCGCTGTGCCGACAAATCCCGATAGGAGCTGCACATATCTCGTTCTCAGGGCACACCGGATGGGTCAGCCTACGAGTAAACCCAGCCCTCGAGTTGCCCCGAGGTGGCCCCGCAGTCTGCCCATTTCGGACCAACACTCGAAGGAGCACTGGCCCGGGGGGGTTAAAATAAAGATGACCCTTGAGTCTGCAGAACCCAAGGGAAAAAGGCTTAGGTAGGCAAATGGTAAAACCAAGGTTGGGCCTTGCTGGAGGAGTTTTATTCAAAGCGAACTGTCAAGGGGGTCCCATAAATCACCCAACCGCGTAAGGAACGCAAAATCCGGGAACATAACACCGGTATGACGGAAACTAGGGCGGCAAGACTGGAACAAAACACCAGGCATAAGGCCGAGTCTTCCACCCTTTACCAAGTATATAGATGCATTAATTAAATAAGAGATATTGTGATATCCCAAAATAATCATGTCCATCATGGAGCAATCTTCGACTTCACCTGCAACTAACAACGCTATAAGATGGGCTGAGCAAAGCGGTAACATAGCCAAGCAACGGTTTGCTAGGAAGGGTGAAAAGGTTAGAGGCTGACATGGCAATATGGGAGGCATGGTAAACAAGTGATAGGTAGTGCAGCATAGCAATAGAATGAAGCGACTAGCAAGCAAAGATAGAAGTGATATCGAGGGTAATGGTCATCTTGCCTGAAATCCCGCAAGGAAGAAGAACGAGTCCATGAAGAAGACAAACGAACGTAGTCGAACGAATCCTCACAACTCCGGAACAAAACCAAAGCTAACGAGAGAAGCAAACCGGAAAGAAGCAAACAATATGGTAAACGCACAAGCATAATCATGGCATGATGCACAATCAAGTATGATGCATGTCCGGTTTAAAGAGGCATGGCATGGCAATATGCAACAAACAATACTACAAATTAAGTGGAGCTCAATATGCAACGAGTTGCATATTGACGGAACACCACATCAATTATTTAGTTCTCTCTTGTTTAAGTTACCAAACAATATTAAATGTTGTTAAGCATGGCAAGAGGTGAAACATAATTAAACTACCTATCTTGACAAGTTTAAATGAGGCCGGAAATAACAAACAACAATTCCAGAAAATCCCCATGTCACTTAGTATTTAAAGCAAACAATAATTTAAGCATTTTAATTGTTGTTATCATGATGCGGATGACATATACAAGTTTATGCAATTTTATGAAAAAGTTGACATGAGCATGATACGAGGCATTAGGTCACCATGGCGGAATGAAAAGGGTGCCACGGCGGCGAAACAGAAATGGTGCCACGGCAACATATCCGAAAATGGTGCCACGGCAACAATAACGAAAATGGTGCCACGACAACGATAGCGAAAATGGTGCCACGGCAACAATAGCGAAAATGGTGCCACGGCAACATTCCGGTCCCGATAACTCGAGTGAGATACCGATGCAAACGAGAAGTGTGACGTGAGCGTGTCATGCAAGGATGGTGGGGTGCTCCCGGCTTTCGGGTTCCCACGGTTCAACGGCATGGCAAATGAGGAGGAACATACACGAAACAAACGGGCACAATGCAAACATACGGTTCATCTCGTACAACATGCATTCGTTCACGGGCATCGTCTCGGCATTATACCTTCGAAGCGTGCATTTCGGGGCGGTTCGGGTTCGTAGTGGAAGTAGTCGTTCACGAACCGTAGTGGAGGTAGTTGTTCTCGCGACGGTAGTGGAAGTAGACGTTCTCGCGACTGAAGTTGTACACGTCGGCGGTAGTCGAACTTGATGGTCTTGGCGACGGTAGTTGTACACGTTTTTCGTAGATGTCCGGGGTCGTCGGTAGAGGTACTTGGCGGACCATGTAGTCGAACTTGGTGCATCCGAAGGGGTACTTGACGAAATCCACCTCGGATGTAGTCGTACACGTGTAGTCGGACTTGACAAAAAATGCACACCGGCTACAGTCGTGGTACTTGGCGTCCAGCGCAGCAACCTCGTGATGCACCGTTGCTGTGGTGGTGTGCAAAACAGCAGCGGCTATAGGGCATGGAGGAGGTCAGGAGTGACGGCGGGGTCACCGGGTGGTGCGGGGACGAAGCAGCAGAAATCTGCGGGGAGGGAGAAGGCGGAGGACAGAGGTCCGGTGAGGCAGCAGAGGGATGGCGGCGCGCGTGAAGAGCAACGGCAGCAGGGCGCGGTCGAGACGGAGCAGAGGCTGGGCGCTGGCCTTGGCGCGGGCTTCGGCAAGGGGAGCAGAGGCCAACGGCGAGCTGGGGCGCGAGGCACAGAGATCGAACGGCGCGTCTGCAGCGGAGGGAGGCGGCCATGGCGCAGCCGCGAGCGCATAGCTCGGGTCGCGGACGAGGAGGAGATGGAGAGATGGGGCGCAGAGGAGGTCCGGCCTGGTCCGCTTCTCCGGCGAGGGCGGAACGCAGGGTCCGGCACTGGAGGCGCAGGCGTGACCATGGACGATGGCGAGGAGGGCTCTGCTCCTCCCTGGCAGCGCGAGGGGAATGAGAACGAGGGCGCGGCGCGGGGCTGATGAAGGAGGGCGCTACGGCGGCGAGGAGGCCGATGCGGTGGTGCGGCGATGCGAGGAGAGGAAGGGGATCGAGGGCTGCGCGAGGGAGGAGATGGGGATCGATGGAAGATGTGGGAGGATCGTGGGATCCTCTCCCTGGCGACGTGCGTGTGTGCGTGCGACGTGCGAGGGGATCGGGTGCGGTGCAGGGGAGAACGAAGGAGGGATGCAGGGTCGGGCTAGGTTAGCTAGGGTTAGGAGGGGCTAGGTGGGCTGGGCCTTAGAGGCCGGCCGGCTTGGCTTTAGGAGGTTAGGAAGGCTGGCCTGGCTGCAGGGCTTCTTCTCCCTCTCTTTTATTTTCTGAAAATAGAAAAATAAATCAAGGAAGAAAAGGAGAAGAAAGGAAGGTCCAAAAATGTTCGGATTTTTGGTGGAGCTCCGGAAAATGATGAAATAATTATTGGCAAGGTTGGAGACCAAACTCGAAGCAGAAAAGGAACGAAATTATTTTGCAAGTGGGTTATGGGTGATTCCGAAATAGTGGAATATTTAATATAGCTCCCTAATATCGGGAGGGTATGTTTTAAAGAGAACCCACCATGTGAGTTCCCTCGGTTTAAATAGATCAAAAGATCTATGTAATTTATTTAGTTGAGTTTTAAAAATTAAATGGCATGATGGCATGATGACACGATGCAATGCAAGAGATGACATGATGCAATGCAACAAGCAAAACTAAATCACACAGCGAAACTCGGAGTAGCTGGAAGTCTTCTGGAGCATCGGTCTCGGGGTGTTACAACACTCCACCACTACAAGAGGATCTCGTCCCGAGATCTAGGATGGCACCGGAGAGAAACGGAAGAGGAAGAGAAGAGGTAAAACTAAGTTGCTTCTTCGACAAAAGAGTGAAACCAAAGAACCTTGAGATGTTGAAAAGTTGAAAGAAAGGACATAACAGAGTTGAACACAATTGAGAGCACTGTGGTAGAACAAATAGAAACAAGGAACACCATTTGAACCTTGGAGGTTGCAAAGCTATGAATGACGAGTACAATGGACAAGAAGGAATTGGAACCACTCTGGTTGAAACGAGATAAACAAGGAACAAGGAAGATCAAATTCGGACAGCACTCCGATTGAAAAGAGATGCAAGACTTGATAAGATGAAAAGAACTTGAAGAGATGACACAACATTCCGGTTGAATGGATAAGCATGAAAAGAACATGATCCCCAATTCGAGAAGATGAGTGAAGAGAGCAACATCACAATGCCTCCGGAAGAAAGAATAGACGATAGATCATTGGAATAACAGAATGAAGAAGAAAATGCCAACTTCTGCCACAAATGAGCTTGGAAAGCATCCTTGCAAAGAAGAATTGAACGGAGTTGTTGGAAAATCAACAACGAAAAGAATAAGCTTGTAGTTGGCTTAAGGAAAACTTCCCAAAATGATGAGGTGACAACCGGCCACTATCGAAAACAAATGCTTGCTTGAGATCAACGAAGGGATGAAAAACTGCTTTTGCTGAGAGGATAGAAGAAAACTTGGATCATTGATAAGCACCACAATACAACATTCCTTAGGGAAGGATTTAGGTGAAATATGACACAAGATACTCCAACGAAGAGATTAATGGATTTAAAATACCTCATTCTTGACAACATATGAATCATGAAACATGAAGGAAATTGTCAAGAGTGACATAACACCACCTCAAAAGATAAGGTAGGAAGAATTGCACTTCGGATGCAAGAAGAAGAATACTTGAACTCCTCAAAACAAAACATGTGTTAAGCACCATGGTTATTTTAGAGTATAGCTTGGTGGGTCATAACTTCGAGAGAAATCTTGAAGAACAATTGAAGAATGAAAAGAATCCTTGAATAACCACCATGTAGAGCCTCCATGGATATTTCCGATAATAAAAGGATGATCAAACGAAAAGAAAGTTGAAAACACAAGGTGAAGCCTTGTGATGATTTAGATGGAGCTTCGCGACGATATAACCGAGAAAATTTGGAACTCCGGAAAAGAAAAGATGAAGCACTAGAGCCGAGAATTACTTCATCATGAACAATCTCCGGAAGAAAAGAATTGAATCACCTAGAGGAAATAAGAATAAGATTTATTGTATGCTTATCCTTCATCAAATTAAATTGATGACAAGCAATGGATTTGGCATACTACTTATTCTCGTAGAAAGGATTAAGAGAGATATAGTGTAAACTTCAGAAGGTATTGATGGAACCACCGGTGGGATTTGGAAACAACGAATATTTTGATATGATAACGAAGGAAGTGAAATCTTGAATGAACCACCGTAAGAATTGAAAATGAAAGTAGCAAAGGCACAAATCACCGGTTAGAATGGGAAAACGAATGAAGATACTTGAGGGGGTTTAGATACATGAGAACGAAGAGATCGTGAACTGATTATAGGATATTTGGACGATGCACCGGTAAGATTTGGAGAACAAGAGTTGAAGGTTGAGAATGAGTAATATTCAGAAATGATTATCAAGAAAGGAAGCAACTCCTGAAATGCGTCGGATGGTTGAAAAGAATTCTCACAATCGAAAACAATTATGAGAGGATGGTATAAAGCTAGAACCACGAATCTTGAAGAGAATGGAGCAAGATTTAAGAGAAATCCTTCTTCGGTCTTCAAATGTTGAGAATGATGATGAGAACCACCATGAATTGTTGAGACACTCCGGAATGAAAATTAGAAAGGTTGAACCAGCGATGAAAAGAATATGAAAGCGAACTTGGAGAATACATTTGACTGATGAAAATTCATTCTTACGTCAAACTTCGAAATGAATTTGAGAATCGATCCTGATAATTAGAAGAGTCAGGTAAGATCCTGGGAAAAGACATGTGGGTTAGGGCCCACTCAAAAGAAAACATCGTTGAACGATTGATTAAAAAGGGGGGAATTGCACCGGTTGACTTAAATGGCTTGAATGAGATAACAATCTCAAAATAGTTAGAATTGATGCAGAGTGGAAACACGAATCTTCAGAGATATCTTCAACACTCCAGAACAATTGAATAGCAAGCGGGGAATGATTAAGAGATCATCGGCATACGCAAGCACTTGAAACGAGGAAGGGAATATGATCAACACCGAAAGCTTGAGTTAAATCCACCGGAGAAGAAAAGAGATGAAGAATAATAAACTTGAAGCTCGTGAGCATCTTCACGAGGGATCACCGGATTAGAACATTGACGGAAAAGGTTGAAGTGACTTCACATCAATAAAAGGATACTTGATTAAGAAATCTAAGTCCTTGAAGAAGAAAAAGGTGGGAGGGCGGGAAAACAAAGACAACTTGGGGCAGATGGAATGGACACCGTTGAGAAAACTTGGAAATGATCTTGCGAATGGGGAGAATGATGGGATCATCTCGAAGAGAAGCGCACCGGTTGGAAAAGAATTAACATGACAATCTCGATGATGAAGAAGGATTAGTATTCACATAGCGATATGAGAACACCGTTTAGGAAAAGGTATGGATTCAACATTTGACTTCGAAGCAACTCGAATACCACAAATAAAACAAAACAAAGGATTTGGCTTGCAGAATAAGCCGGAAACAAACATATGATAGAGATTTCGTCCGAAGTTTTTGTGGTGGGGCCCACACGAGCTCGAGTGTACAGCACCATCATGTACAAGGCAGTGCACATGACATACGAAGTGTCCCCGAACCAGCATAGCCAAGGGTTCTTTAAGACACAATGAGACCACTGTAAAAATGACCGTGGAAAGGCGGACCACTAGACGTCGAACCCCAATCTCATATCATGCATCTGTCGAAAAGATATTCTAGGAGCTACTTGAATTCCCACCTATAAAACTCCCAAAACTTTCTAGTTATGCAATCTGGTGTTGGGGATACAGGGGAAGCAATATATATCTCACCCAAAACTAACAATCCCTACATCCAAGCTGTATCCATCCGTCAACACATAACTAAGAAACCTTCGGAAATCGTGTACCTCAACCTTCGAAAAGCATCCGTTATACGAGCTATGGCAATACTCTCGAGCTCGCCCCAGTACTGGGTTATCGAGGTTATCTCACCAACAACTGCATAAAAGAGATATTCGATGTCGGCAAAACTCAGGTATTCCAGAACTGCAACGATAAAATTGTGACGACAACACCTCGGAGCTCAACTCCCCGGGACACTTCCACATAAAAGACAGGAGGCACCAAGAACAATGTTCTCGTCACAAAAGCATCGGAACGATTCCAAGATACCCGCGTGATCCTAAAATTTTTTTAGTGAAAATTGAGGACAGGAAAGTCAAAACATCTACGTCAGGAGACCTCACCAGAGCGACGAAGGGGCTGAGGAGTAAAAAGAATCCTACTCTCCGATATATATAATCCTAAGACTCAAAACATTTTTGTTCTAGACTCAACAACGCCAGCAAACAATCAAGCAGGGGGCTCCTAAGTCGGGGATGGCTCTGATTACCAACTTGTAACACCCACGATGCGGCTATATCTCCCACGTGTCGAAGCACGACTTAGAGGCATAACCGCATTGTGGTTTTGTCGCAAGAAGGGTCATCTTCACACAATCCCATGTAATGAATAAGAATGGGGTAAAGAGTTGGCTTACAATCGCCACTTCACACAATGTACATATAATAAATCATACATCATTCAGAGTACACACATAGTCCGACTACGGACGAAGCCAAAAGAAAAGAAGATAACCCAACTGCTAGATCCCCAATCATCCCAACTGGGCTCCACTACTGATCAACAAGAAACGAAACATAGCAACTATCCAGATCTTCGTTGAGCTCCCATCTGAGCTCGGTTGCATCACCTGCACTAGTATCATTAGCACCTGCAACTGTTGTGATAGTATCTGGTGAGTCACGAGGACTCAGCAATCTCAAAACCCGCGAGATCAAGACTATTTAAGCTTATGGGTAGGAAGTGGTAATGAGGTGGAGTAGCAGCAGCGACTAAGCATATATGGTGGCTAACATACGCAAAAAAGAGCGAGAAGAGAGCAAAAGGAACGGTCGTGAACTAGCAATGATCAAGAAGTGATCCTGAACTCCTACTTACGTCAAACATAACCCAAAACCGTGTTCACTTCCCGGACTCCACCGAGAAGAGACCATCACGGCTACACGCGCGGTTGATGCGTTTTAATTCGGATCTGGTGTCAAGTTATCTACAACCGGACATTAACAAATTCCCATCTGCCTATAACCGCAGGCACGGCTTTTGAAACATTATACCCTGCAGGGGTGTCCCAACTTAGCCCATGACAAGCTCTCGCGATCAACGAAGGAATAGACCTTCTCCCAGGAAGACCCGATCAGACTCGGAATCCCGGTTTACAAGACATTTCGACAATGGTAAAACAAGACCAGCAAAGCCTCCCGCTGTGCCGACAAATCCCGATAGCAGCTGCACATATCTCGTTCTCAGGGCACACCGGATGGGTCAGCCTACGAGTAAAACCAGCCCTTGAGTTGCCCCGAGGTGGCCCCGCAGTCTGCCCGTTTCGGACCAACACTCGAAGGAGCACTGGCCCGGGGGGTTAAAATAAAGATGACCCTTGAGTCTGCAGAACCCAAGGGAAAAAGGCTTAGGTAGGCAAATGGTAAAACCAAGGTTGGGCCTTGCTGGAGGAGTTTTATTCAAAGCGAACTGTCAAGGGGGTCCCATAAATCACCCAACCGCGTAAGGAACGCAAAATCCGGGAACATAACGCCGGTATGACGGAAACTAGGGTGGCAAGAGTGGAACAAAACACCAGGCATAAGGCCGAGTCTTCCACCCTTTACCAAGTATATAGATGCATTAATTAAATAAGAGATATTGTGATATCCCAAAATAATCATGTCCATCATGGAGCAATCCTCAACTTCACCTGCAACTAACAACGCTATAAGATGGGCTGAGCAAAGCGGTAACATAGCCAAGCAACGGTTTGCTAGGAAGGGTGAAAAGGTTAAAGGCTGACATGGCAATATGGGAGGCATGGTAAACAAGTGATAGGTAGCGCAGCATAGCGATAGAACGAAGCGACTAGCAAGCAAAGATAGAAGTGATATCGACGGTAATGGTCATCTTGCCTGAAATCCCGCAAGGAAGAAGAACGAGTCCATGAAGAAGACAAACGAACGTAGTCGAACGAATCCTCACAACTCCGGAACAAAACCGAAGCTAACGAGAGAAGCAAACCGGAAAGAAGCAAACAATATGGTAAACACACAAGCATAATCATGGCATGATGCACAATCAAGTATGATGCATGTCCGGTTTAAAGAGGCATGGCATGGCAATATGCAACAAACAATACTACAAATTAAGTGGAGCTCAATATGCAACGAGTTGCATATTGACGGAACACCACATCAATTATTTAGTTCTCTCTTGTTTAAGTTACCAAACAATATTAAATGTTGTTAAGCATGGCAAGAGGTGAAACATAATTAAACTACCTATCTTGACAAGTTTAAATGAGGCCGGAAATAACAAACAACAATTCCAGAAAATCCCCATGTCACTTAGTATTTAAAGCAAACAATAATTTAAGCATTTTAATTGTTGTTATCATGATGCGGATGACATATACAAGTTTATGCAATTTTATGAAAAAGTTGACATGAGCATGATACGAGGCATTAGGTCACCATGGCGGAATGAAAAGGGTGCCACAGCGGCGAAACAGAAATGGTGCCACGGCAACATATCCGAAAATGGTGCCACGGCAACAATAACGAAAATGGTGCCACGACAACGATAGCGAAAATGGTGCCACGGCAACAATAGCGAAAATGGTGCCACGGCAACATTCCGGTCCCGATAACTCGAGTGAGATACCGATGCAAACGAGAAGTGTGACGTGAGCGTGTCATGCAAGGATGGTGGGGTGCTCCCGGCTTTCGGGTTCCCACGGTTCAACGGCATGGCAAACGAGGAGGAACATACACGAAACAAACGGGCACGATGCAAACATACGGTTCATCTCGTACAACATGCATTCGTTCACGGGCATCGTCTCGGCGTTATACCTTCGAAGCGTGCATTTCGGGGCAGTTCGGGTTCGTAGTGGAAGTAGTCGTTCACGAACCGTAGTGGAGGTAGTTGTTCTCGCGACGGCAGTGGAAGTAGACGTTCTCGCGACTGAAGTTGTACACGTCGGCGGTAGTCGAACTTGACGGTCTTGGCGATGGTGGTTGTACACGTTTTTCGTAGATGTCCGGGGTCGTCGGTAGAGGTACTTGGCGGACCATGTAGTCGAACTTGGCGCATCCGAAGGGGTACTTGACGAAATCCACCTCGGATGTAGTCGTACACGTGTAGTCGGACTTGACAAAAAATGCACACCGGCTACAGTCGTGGTACTTGGCGTCCAGCGCAGCAACCTCGCGATGCACCGTTGCTGTGGTGGTGTGGCAAAACAGCAGCGGCTATAGGGCATGGAGGAGGTCAAGAGTGATGGCGGGGTCACCGGGTGGTGCGGGGACGAAGCAGCAGAAATCTGCGGGGAGGGAGAAGGCGGAGGACAGAGGTCCGGTGAGGCAGCAGAGGGATGGCGGCGCGCGTGAAGAGCAACGGCAGCAGGGCGCGGTCGAGACGGAGCAGAGGCTGGGCGCTGGCCTTGGCGCGGGCTTCGGCAAGGGGAGCAGAGGCCAACGGCGAGCTGGGGCGCGAGGCACAAAGATCGAACGGCGCGTCTGTAGCGGAGGGAGGCGGCCACGGCGCAGCCGCGAGCGCATAGCTCGGGTCGCGGACGAGGAGGAGATGGAGAGATGGGGCGCAGAGGAGGTCCGGCCTGGTCCGCTTCTCCGGCGAGGGCGGAACGCGGGGTCCGGCGCTGGAGGCGCAGTCGTGGCCATGGACGATGGCGAGGAGGGCTCTGCTCCTCTCTGGCAGCGCGAGGGGAACGAGAACGAGGGCGCGGCGCGGGGCGGGGCTGATGAAGGAGTGCGCTACGGCGGCGAGGAGGCCGATGCGGTGGTGCGGCGATGCAAGGAGAGGAAGGGGATCGAGGGCTGCGCGAGGGAGGAGATGGGGATCGATGGAAGATGCGGGAGGATCGTGGGATCCTCTCCCTGGCGACGTGCGTGTGTGCATGCGACGTGCGAGGGGATCGGGTGCGGCGCAGGGGAGAACGAAGGAGGGATGCAGGGTCGGGCTAGGTTAGCTAGGGTTAGGAGGGGCTAGGTGGGCTGGGCCTTAGAGGCCAGCCGGCTTGGCTTTAGGAGGTTAGGAAGGCTGGCCTGGCTGCAGGGCTTCTTCTTCCTCTCTTTTATTTTCTGAAAATAGAAAAATAAATCAAGGAAGAAAAGGAGAAGAAAGGAAGGTCCAAAAATGTTCGGATTTTTGGTGGAGCTCCGAAAAATGAAGAAATAATTATTGGCAAGGTTGGAGACCAAACTCGAAGCAGAAAAGGAACGAAATTATTTTGCAAGTGGGTTATGGGTGATTCCGAAATAGTGGAATATTTAATATAGCTCCCTAATATCAGGAGGGTATGTTTTAAAGAGAACCCACCATGTGAGTTCCCTCGGTTTAAATAGATCAAAAGATCTATGCAATTTATTTAGTTGAGTTTTAAAAATTAAATGGCATGATGGCATGATGACACGATGCAATGCAAGAGATGACATGATGCAATGCAACCAGCAAAAATAAATCACACAACGAAACTCGGAGTAGCTGGAAGTCTTCTGGAGCGTCGGTCTCGGGGCGTTACAAGTTAGGACACTTCGGAGCCCAGTGATTAGGATCAACGCAGACATGGCAAAGTCCCTTCCCTTTCTTATGAGAATTCTTCTTGAAGTTGGTAGAATGTCACGGCTTGTTCTTTGTATCAAACTTGCCTTTGCCGTGAGTTTTGTTCTTGTTGTTTTTGAACTTGTTGGGATGGAAGTTCTTCTTTTGTACCATGTGGGCACTAGAAGCTCCCTTAGCAACTCGAGCACGTGTGTCCTTTGTTCTCGGCTTCTCTTCAACATCAAGAGTACCAATGAGATCTGCAACGGAAAACTCCTATCTCTTGTATTTCTAGGAAGTAGCAAAATTGTTCCACGAAGGTAGAAGCTTGGCAATGATGCCTCCGGCAAAAAATTTGTCCGGCAACACACACTTGAAGTACTCAAGTTCTTTTATGAGTGACTGTATCTCATGAGCCTGCTGTACAACAGAGCGCTCATCAATCATCTTGTAGTCATAGAATTGCTCCATGACGTACAACTCGCTGCCGGCGTTCGAGGCACCAAACTTGGCCTCGAGCGCAGCCCAGATGTACTTGTCGTTGTCAAACGACATATACGAATCCACAATGGAGTCATCAAGAACACTCAGAAGAGCGCCTTTAAAGAGAGTATCAATCTTCTCAAAAGCTTCCAGCTGTGCTGGATTAAGATCGCCCTCAGGCTTGCCCTTGGTGGCGTCATAGCAGCCCATGGTCTGAAACCAGTAGACTACTCTCGTGCACCACCTCTTATATTGCGCCCCCTTAAAGGCAGGCGGCTTCAGATGCGCAGCAAAACCACTCGGAGTAAATTGCCTATAATCAGGTTTTTGGATTGTTGGAAACATTGTTGAGGAAATCGTTTACTGGTAGCTGCTCGGTTGGCTTGCGAGTAGGGGATTAATAGGCTAATCAGCAAGTTAATTGGCCATTTAGTCAATTAATCGGACGATTTATTGGTTTATCGACTACTCGGTGACCCTGTGAGTAGGGGTTAATTGGCAAGTTAACGGGTTAATCGGACGAATTTTTGAACAGGGGTTGGAAGTATGAGCAAAATTACTACGAGTTTTAATCCGAATGAACAAAAGATAAATCATGATAGCAATAGCAGAGATTAAACTAATCATCTGAACTAGCATAGTAGATGAACAGATCACATCTAGGGCACATACTAGAAACATGAATTCTACCACGATCTCTAACAGGAAGGATAGAATCACATACGATGCAGCGGGAGTAGCACCGCCGGCGTTGATGTTGTCGCCCATGTCGTCGAGGATGAGGTTGCCGAGGTCGGAGAAGAAGTCGTCGTTCGCAAAGTCGTCGCTGCCAGCAGTCGCGCGAGTGCGCTCCCCAAAAACCTGATCGCCCCTCTCCCGTACAGGATCACGAGAGGCAGGGTTCCAAAGGCCTGCTGTCCCTTCTCCTGGTGCACGCCGAAAGGAGGGATGGAGAAGACTTGCTTGGCGGTGCAATGATCTGGAACGGTGGTGAGAAACGATACGAAGCGGCAGCGGCTAGGGTAAACGTCTGCCTGACTATATAGTGCGGGCCTGGTAGGTCGTGGGAGTAAACTCCAAGTCCAAGTCGTCACGATCCAAAAGAATCGAAAACGGTTCAGTAATTAACACGTCTGTTAATTATTAATTAATGACTCATTAATTTTTCCCGAGTAGCAAAAATATAGGCAACGTGCATAGCTCTGTCCTCGGCTGGGCTCAATCCCGCAACTCGTGGCACGTCGTAACGAGGCGTGGCGTGGCGTGGCGTGGCGAAGCGAGCGAGGAGGAGGAGCGTGCGTGTAGATCTCCTCTTCTCATGCTCATACAAGTGGTAGAAGAGCTCATCTTATAAAGAGGTGCAACTCTCTCTCAACTTCCAGGGTGGGACTAAACTTTAGTCTCACTTACTCCACTCACATGTGTGCATCAATGGGCCAAGAGAATTTCAGAATTTTAGTTGGGCATTGGGCCAAAGGCCTACTAGCAAATTCCAACAAAAAAGGGCTATAAACCAAACCAAACCAAACTGCTCGTGTTTTCAAGCCAAACCCATCTAATCCATTCCGCAGATACAGTTTGAGCCCAAAGTTTCAGATTATGGACCTGCTCACATATTCACGTGGATAAATGTTAATGCATCATCTCCCTGAATGTGCACATATGCTCGTGCACACCGAAAGCAGTTGGTGCAGCGACGAAGCCACGGACGTCCAGTCGTCGAACACTCCAACTGGTACGGCCTATGCTGCCCTAGGAGGGGGGCGCCTCCCAAGCTTGTGGGCCCTCCGTGGCTCCCCTAACCCTAATTCCAGCTTCATAAATACCCAAATATTCCCCATATATCAGAGGGCACACCAAAGACACTTTTCCGCCGCCGCAAGTTTCTGTCCTCGTGAGATCCCATATAGAGACCTGTTCCAATACTTTGTCGGGGGAGGATTCGATCATGGAGAGCCTCTACATCAACATTGCTGCCCTTGCGATGATGTGTGAGTAGTTTACCACAGACCTACGGGTCTATAGCTAGTAGCTAGATGGCTTCTTCTCTCTCTTTGATCTTCAAAACAATCTTCTCCTCGATGTTCTTGGAGTTCAATTCAATGTAATCTTTTTTTGCGGTGTGTTTGTTGAGATCTGATGAATTGTGGATTTATGATCAGATTGTCAATAAATATTATTTGAGTCTTCTCTGAACTCTTTTATGCATGGCCAACTAGATTAATTTATCTTGAAATGGAAGAGGTGCTTTGTTTTGGGTTCAATCTTGTGGTGTCCTCACCTAGTGACAGAAGGGGTAGCGAGGCACTTATTTGTATTGTTTCCATTAAGGATAAAAATATTGGGTTTATACCATATTGATTGGATCTATCCCTCTACATGATGTCATCTTGCTTAAGGCGCTATCCGTTCTTGTTAACTTAATACACTAGATGCATGATGGATAGCGCTCGATGTGTGGAGTAATAGTAGTAGATGCAGGCAGGAGTCGGTCTACTTGTCACGGATGTGATGCCTATATTCATGATCATTGCCTTAGATATCGTCACAACTTTGCGTTTTTATATCAATTGCTCAACAGAAATTATTTACCCACCGTATGCATTCTTTCAAGAGAGAAGCCTCTAGCGAAACTATGGCCCCCGGGTCTATTTTTATCATATTATTTTCAGTTCTATAAAACCAAAAATCGAAAAATACCTTACTGAAAATTATATACTTTTAATTTATTTTGCACTTTTATTTATCTTTTATATCTATCTCTATCAGATCTCATCCTTGCAAGTAACCGTTAAGGGATTGACAACCCCTTTATCGTCTTGGGTGCAAGTATTTGTTTGTTTGTGTAGGTGCATCCATTTGTGACTTGTGTGTTCCTCCTACTGGATTGATACCTTGGTCCTCAAACTGGGTGAAATACTTATCTCTACTTTGCTGCATCAACCTTTCCTTAAGGGAAAAACCAACGCAAGCTCAAGAAGTAGCAGTCCCCAGCCCCCTCATCATGCTGATTGACGGCGTTCCTTCTGGGCGACGGTGGCGGCGGAGGAAGGGCAGCGTTGGCCTGAGGGCGAGGCTCGCGAGGCTGATTGCGCCAGGTGTCCTCACGAGGCTGGTCGCGACAGGCCTGGCGTGGGTTGCCATTGTGGCCGTCCCATCGACCGCCGCCACGGCCGCATCTGCGGCGGCGTCGCGGTCGTTGCGGTCTCCACGGCGGCCCAGGCGCTCCTCACGGAGAGATTTGAGCTCCTGGCAATCTTCGGTGTTGTGAGTGCGCACATTGTGGTAGATGCAGAACGGGCGGTTGTCCTTCTCGGGCTCGTCGCGGTCGCAACCGCGCTTCTGCTCGGGCTCCGCCGCCAACACGGCAGGGCCCTTGTGCTTGACCTCCTTGCCCTTGGCCTTGTTGTCGTCGAGCGTGGTGTCGGGGTCGTTGGGGATGAAGAAGCAGCCGTATATCGCACACACCATGACACAATAATAATTAAACATGGTCAAGAGAAAACAAAGAGAGTTGATGCAGGACACGCAACAAAAAGCAAGGATAAGATAAAAGGAGCGCAATTTATCTACTTGTTGCAACCAAAAGACAAGAAGGGAGCATCTCCTATGGCATCGGATACGGCCATACGGGACTCGTTTTAGCAGAAACAAAACAAGCGCTCGATTTTTAATTGCGAAATACGGCAATGCTAAAAGACTTTGGACTTCTGCCGTTGTATTAGTATTTGATATGACAGTCGAAGATGGCATCTTTCTTTTCTCTATACAAGAAGATGCTATGCAAATCGAATTTGGCTCCCTCGTGAACGGAAAGCTGGACCCTCCAACAACTTCTTTTTCTTTGAGGGACGACCCTCCAACTTCTGAGAAACCAGCAGTCCGTTATACACGCAAGAGAGTGGTGCGCCACGGACTTGGCTTTTTCAGTTGGGAGGAGTAATTGTCCTTCTACAGTTCTATGACGGTCTTATCTGTCTATCATTAGATTAGCACGCA